>NC_136869.1:26123679-26611238 GCF_951799975.1 Gobius niger | reverse complement strand
GGCTACGATGGTAACTTGTAAATTGTCCGGTTCACCCACTGGTTCTTACACATTACACTCTGATTTACATTTGTATAAGAGCACTGGTGTTGAGGAGCAGATGAATAAGTCGTTCTCATCTCAGACTTTTACGCACGAGTTTTAACACATTTCTTTTGCAAAGTTCGTGTTCCGTGACTCTGTCCAGATCATGTTTAGATCCATTTATCCTGAAATCTCACATTTTTCCTAACATAAATAATATGCAGCTTATATATAATGTAAATGTCATCATCGTCCATCACGATGGTTCACTGTATACATCGTCAACGGCGGACATCGCCCAACCCTATTTCAGAGTGTCCTTTTATTGTAGACAGCCTAAGGCACCTGTGCAATATCCATGTGTTTCATCAGCATCTTGACACACCACACCAGATTTGTGAACAATATGTGAGAGAAATGAGTCTATAGTGTTTCTACAAAATCCTTCATGACTTTCAATTCTGCGCATGAACAACGGGAGCAAAAGCAGAAGTTCTGCGTTTATGTTTTTGTTCTGTGGAGAGTTCAGCTACATCTCATTGAGACCGAGACATCTTCTGACAGAATACAATCCTTGTACACATTGAACAGTTCAGTGTGTCTCTAGCTGAACTGGGCTTCCTGAAATCTGCTGAGTGAAGTGAACTCAATACTATATCACATCTTCTTCGAAAAAGTTCACAATGATATATCTTCCTTTCTATTCATCTTTCTGCCTATTAATCCTTTTCAAACCTCCAAAGTTCAGAAACACAAGATAGAATTTGTAATCCGTGATGATTTTTCTAGTCTTCAAACCCAGGACCACTGAAGCGTCTTGCCCAGAGGGAACACTGAGCCAATGCAGCAACCAATTAATTCTGTTTTTCCGTTGCAAACAAACCGTCATTTCCCAGCTTTCAGGCCAAGGCACAAGGGTCTGACACAACAACGTGCACAAACTCCTCCATCCACTTGCACATCTGAGCAAAACCAAAGCCACTGTAATGGGGAAATCTTCAAACTGCATTTGAATCTCCATTTGTGTATTTGATCTCCTCTGTGCAGCGGCCACAATGCACACAGCAGCCCTCGCACTCGCTGGTTGCATGGTTGCCGCCACCTGTTGCTATAGGAGCCTTTGTTTGGGAGACACTGGTGGGACAGGCGTCGGTCTATAGAGACACTACTGAGAGGCAACTGCAGCGTGCACAGCATTATCCAATCCCATACAACTTTATTTATATCGCACTTTAAAGACAGCACTGTTGACCTGAGTGCAGCACACACAGAACAGGGCAGTTAGAAGGTAACAAAAAACTCACAATAGACAGAAATAAATAAAAAGGCTACGAGAAAAACATTACAAAGTCAAATGTCAATCACTATCAAAGGCCCTGGAAAAAAAAGTCTGTCTTAAAGGGATGTTTCAGGATTTTTGACATAGGGCCTCATTTCCTAGTTATCCAGAGTGTTGCTGATTTCTGGAGATATTTTTTTTGTAATTCAAGCAGTTCTTATATTTGAAGAGTTAGGCTAGCGCAAGGCTAGCGCATTTCTACGATATCAGCTAGCCTGCATTAAAAACAGTGTGACCCGCTCCACAGAGCACCTGAGGCAAATCACTTAAAACACCAGACTAACCATATAAATGTCTGTGTTAATAGAATAATTCAAGCATTTTGCATTTAAAATACCTTATATTTGAGCAGCATCAGCTTCGTGGTTGTATAAGCTACGCAGCGGCGGAGTGATCTGCTAGAAAATAGTCCCTCAAAATGCGATCATTCATGTGATGCAAGGTCAGTTATATTCCAAACATGATTCTATCGACACAGACATTTATATGGTTAGTCTGGTGTTGTGGTCAGGTGCTCTGTGGAGCGGGTCAGACTGTTTTTAATGCAGGCTAGCTGATACCATAGAAATGTGCTAGCCTAGCACTAGCCTAGCGTCACGAAACTCTTCAAACTGCATGAATTACAAAAAAAATATCTCCAGAAATCAGCAACACTCTGGATAACGAGGAAATGAGGCCCTATGTCAAACATCCTGAAACATCCCTTTAAGAGCCAACTTAAAGGGACTATAGAGTTTAAAAACGTTACAATTAAGTATTTTCCTCCCCCTACATGTTCCAGCAATGTCCAGCAATGTGTAGAATGAGCTCAGACCTGTTCACCACAACTGCCTCTAAAATCCTGCACTGTCACTCAAAAGGTTGTTACTTCGGGTCTGAAGTGCCGTCATGCACGAGCTTAATATAGAAGGTGCAGTTACACGTATGACCTGGGGTGGCAGTAGTGAGTATAAAATAGCCAACTTGCATCTAGCCCCTTTAAAGCACGATGCAATGTTTCCTCTGTGTCTTTGGGACGGCGAGCAGAGAGACCTGCAGACCTGAGGGAGGGTGCAGCAGGTCACACAAGCACTGCGGCGCAAGTAACACAATTTTACACTCAATACGGAAGCAGACAAGGAGCTTCATCATCATCATTAGCGTTATTATTATTAGTTTATTAGTTGAGTCCTAAATAATATCCTGAAGCAATGTGTTGTGTGGAGCTAATGCCGTCACGACGAAGAGACAATATTTCGATATCCAAAAGTGACTAATCACCAAGGATCAGACAGACAGGCTTTGTACGAGTGTAATCTATGGCACTATGACACTATAAAGTCTGCTCTGAACATGTTCTCACAGGTAACGTGAGAAACAGTCTTTTGTTTTCATGATTGCCGTGACGATGATTATGTTAGCTACCCATCGATCACATGGCTCCTCGTGCAAAAACACACCAGCGACTACAGAACGCCACAGTACGTAAACGTTGTCCATTAACAAACAATACAGTGCCTTGCCATACAGGATCATGGGTAGTTCTAGAAACCCAAACATCTATAGGCCTGCTGTAGTCCAGGGGTTCTCAAACCTTTTGGAATCAGAGACAAGATAATGAGCACAGACTTCAAAGTGCCGACACTTTAGTATAAAGTACAGCATGTTTGGGCCTTGGTTTACAATTGGTCTTCATTGTTCTTAATTACAATAAAAGCAAAATGCAATGTCAAACAAATGAACGCGAGCACTCTTGCCTAGCCCTCTTGGTCCTTTGAGCTCCATCATTTGATCAAATTTGGATACGAGTCATACGACCACTGGAAATCTGATCTGAAATGATATCCATATCTGACAAATAAAATAACACAAAAACACACACACTATAAGATCTTCAAATACAAACAAAACTCTTCAACTTCTCTTCTCAGCATTACATGAACGCCTCAAAAAAGTTCAAACAAATGCAATGCATCGCTATGTGTGTCATATTAAACTTAGGAAGATAAAGCACAGAGTGATGAAATATCAAAACACAAACATGTTTTCTTACTTACACCCCTGTCATTCTTATTTGGCCGACTGAAAATCCTAGATACATTTAACAGATTGATGAATAAAGTAAATCAAGTTTGGAACAGTGTTAATTTCGTCGACTAAAATATTTAGTCTTAATTTTAGTCAAAATGTTATATTTGACGACTAAAATTGGACTAAAACTAAATTAAAAGTTTTTCATGAGACTAAAACTATGACTAAAATGTCCAGATATTTTAGTCGACTAAAAAAAGACTAAATAAACATGAAAAGGAGAGACTAAAATCATCCAAACTTCTATTGAGCGTCTGAAAGAGCCTCAGATCATGTAAATTCACTGCCAAAGGATCAGGTTTGTGCTTTATTCATGTGGAGCAGCTCCATGAAGTCAAGGACCGTGATTAAATATGATTCTAATGATTATTATAAATGCAAAGTCGACAAAATTAGTCTTAAATTTAGTCGACTAAATTAACATGCCATTTTCGTCACTAAAACTCGACTAAAATTAAATTACATTTTAGTCAAAAGATTAAGACTAAAACTAAACTAAAATATGTTGTCAAAATTAACACTGGTTTGGAACAAGGGAGCTCAGAGACTGTCTCCAAATATTTGCTGAACCCAAGTTGTTAGAATAGGGGTGAATATTTCCAGCACTTTGCTCTAAATCATCTCCTATAGACCCCCCTGCACACATGGAGGCGAGAGTCAGTCTGCTCTCCGTACCGTACTTGTTGGGCTCCCTGTTGTACTCCAGGATGGGCACCACACCGTCCTCCGTCTCCTGGGGCTCGAACACCGAGTCGTCCGCCTGGTCGTCGTCCGCCTCAGGGTCCACCGGTGAAGCCTGGGAGACAGTCCCTCTGCCCCCTCCCTCGCTCTCCACGGGGACCACCACAAACCTGTCGCTCATGTCCCCCACGGCTCCGGGAAACTTGAAGCTAATGTCCGAAGTCAGCGCGACGGGCTAAAGTTGTGGCTAATGTGGCGCTCCGCACCGGACACATGCCCACGCGCTCATCACCGCATCGATCACACTACCGCGGGCCCGCCCCCCCTCCGCGGACATTGGGTAATGCATGCAAAGAGCGTTGTCAATCAACCCCGAGGGCCAATCAGGGCGAGGCGCAGATAATCTTCGGAAGGATAAGCGTGTACTGTACTGAGCAGGTTCATTTCAATGCGGCGTGAGAGATATAAACACATCTTAGCGTGCGTCTGTGCAAACGTGCTTAACCTCTTAACCCCCGCCTTTACCGAGCACTCTTTCTCCACTTCGACTTCACCCAAATCTAAAAGCGTCTCTTGAAAAAAGTAGCGACAAAAACGAGATGTAAATGAAATTGACCCCCCCAAAAAAATAAAAAAAAAGAGTGACAAAAACACATCGATACAGGGGACCAGAAAGGGACGAAAAGCAACAAAAACGCAACAAAGCAGGCGACAAAATAGTGACAAAAAGCTCAAAAAATATGACGGGAAAGTGAAGACAATATGACGAAAAATCTTAGCTCAGATTTGAAGGTCTTAGCGTTCAGCTGAGGCGTTACACTGGCCTATAGAGCTCCACAGTATCACACTCCCGGTCACGTGTCAGGGTCCGACACAAAAAAATCCCATGTATTATTAGCACTGACTTTTCGAAAAAGTCAATTATTAAGAGTTTAAAGGCAGGACGCCGGCTAATCAGCTATGTGCTAACTACTGACACTTGCGCGGGTGTTTCACAAGAAAGAAACAAACAATACTTGAAACCACAACGAAATCCCCTAATTTTGCAGTATATAACGTTTTATACAAATCTTCAATTTGACCGTGTATGTTTCATGTCCGTGAGTTAGCATATAGCTGATTAGCACATAGCTGATTAGCACATAGCTGATTAGCACATAGCTGATTAGCCGGCGCCGTGATGTTAAACTCTAAATAGTTGATTTTTTCGAAAAGTCAATGCTATTAATACATGGTATTTTTTATGTTGGACCCCGACACGTGACTGGGAGTGGGTGGGACCGTTGAGCTCTATAGATACAGACAGAGGCGTAGCTTGACATTAGGCAAGGCAGGCAGCTGCCTGGAGCCCCCAAGCCAGCAGGGGCCCCCAGAGGGCCAACAGATTTGACAGAAATGACCAAGAGAATACGAGCGATCGCGATGTCGTCACATCCGTTGGCCGTGGTAGGCATTTTACATTTTCATATTTGATCAACATTTGATTAAAATCCTATAATCAGCAAAAAACAATGTCCATAAACAGTGCATTGCTTCTCTTGCGCTGTAACAGATCTATCATTTTATAAAACCGAGTTAGAGGCCTGTATGCATCAGCTGTTGCCGACCATTCACCAAAACATCCGGCGAAAATTGCGGAAGTAAACAATAACAGCGATCGCTCGTATACAGCCAGTGCAGCAGCAGTGACAAGGTGCAACGACAATTGGCCATCGTACACCCCCTGAAAGGGCCCCTCCTGTACTGATTCTCAAGAGAAGGAGAGAGAGCAGAGCACAAAACGGCCGAAGAGGGCCCCTACTGACATTTCTGCTTGGGGCCCCCTGGTACCGTTGCTACGCCACTGGAGACATCATCTCGTCATAGAAGGGGGCGTGGCTTCGCGGAGGGGGGAAGCAGAATCTTTTGGGAAACACAATTTTTCACGTTTTTTTCTTTTTAGACATTTTCTGGTGGAACATGAACTAATTTATCACACATGAATAAATTTAAGCCTAAACTGGGTCCATATGGATATTTTCTCACAGGAGATCGTAGTGAGCGCTAGCTAGTGTTAGCATTAGCATGATGCTAACATGTAGCGTCATGTTAGCATTCTCCGTTATTTATGGGCTGTTCAACCACTTTGCTCCTGTCCACGTCTTAGTATCTTTAATGGGTAGAAATCTATATCAATAATTCAGCATTTGTTCAAAAAGTTTTTGAATAATTAGAGAAAGTTTAGATTTTTCTCCAAATTGTTTTCCCCCTTAACTGTTTTCAAACATGACCATATATGGGCGATTCCAGAGATACGGTCTTATTTTTTTTTTTGCACTTTCTTAAGATACAACCCCCGAAAACACCCAAAAATAGCTTGTGAGGCTGCTCAGAGAAGAATGTACTGGCATAGCCTCACATAACACTTAACCAATACTGGAAATCAACACTTGTCTGCTTCACAAGTCATTTTAAAGTGATTATTTGTCTCGCTATTAAATTTAATTGGTTCTACGCCACTCACTTTTTAACTAAGTCTGTAATGAATGACAGGCCTATGTACCGCTGTTATAAATAATACAGTGTAGTCCCTTAGCCACAGAAATAGGGCCTTGCTATTTTCTGAAGCCGGTGTGCAGATGAGGCTCTGCCTATGACAGCCAAAAACACGAGCTTGATCCACGGACACGGGATTGCCTTTTTGGAAGGTTTGCAAGTAAACCGCCCTGCACCGGAGCACTATTTACTTCAAGTGCATAATGAAAGGTTTTTACTTTTTCATAAGAGTAACATCAGTTGCATAATTATCATTTTATTTCAGTGAAGCAGCAATTTTAATGAAGAAATGTTGGCTAGAAAAGTTATTTTTTACTTGAATTTTGAAGCTGCTGACAGGAAGTGACATAGATAAAGATAAAGTTCCAGAGCAGTTTGAGTCATTTCCCATTGACTTAACATGATCGGCAACCGTTTGAAATGGTTTGCCTTCATCTATGTCACTTCCTGTCAGTGTCCAATAAGGAAGTGAAACTATAAACATGACATAAAGCCAAACTAAAGAAACCTGGGTACAATCTTTAGCAAAATTTTAAACATAATTGTGCTTTTGGTTTGCAGGATGTTACCCTCCAAGTGATGTCAATGAAATCTGTAGCCTACTTAGCTATTTGTTTGGGCAATCAGTCCAGAACATGAAGGTTTCACTTATGCAGAATGCAAACGATGTAAGTGGCTATACATATATATAGCTCTGTGCATGAGATGTGAAAGGAATAAGCCATCGTTTTTTCCTACAGAAATGTGTTCTTACCTGAGCTTAGACGAGTTGATGCGTACCTGTCTGGTCTCAGTCACGCAAAAAGATGTTATTAGTATTTAGCCTCTCCTCCTCTCCTCTATAGATACAGACGGCATCTCGTCATAGAAGGGGGCGTGACTTCGCCGAGGGGGAAAATAGAATCTTTAGAGAAGCAACATTTTTCCCTCTTTTTTGCCATTTTCTGGTGGAATATGAACTTATTTATCACATGTAAATAAAGTCAAGTGTAAATCGGGCCCATATGGATATTTTCTCACAGCACATTGTTCAGTAGAAGTGAAAAAACGGCAGTTGTAGCAAGCGCTAGCTAACCTTTAGCATTAGCCCGATGCTAACATGTAGCATCAAGTTAGCATTCTCCGTTTTTCATGTATTCATGGGATGTTGAACCACTTTGCTCCTCCCCATGTCTTTGTATCATTATTTAGTAGAAACTATGTTCATAGTTCAGCATTTGTTACAGTAGTTTTTGAATAATTAGAGAAAATATACATTTTTCAAAATTGTTTTCCCCCTTGACTGTTTTCAAAAATGACCATATATGGGCGATTCCAGAGATGCCGTCTGTATCTATGGGCCAAACAGGGTGGAGTTAGAAGCGACCATGAGCTCTTCCACGTTTTCCTTATTTAAATACGTAAATAGTTACACAATCTAATCTCAATTAAACATGTTGATTTTCTAAGAGGATGCAAAGAGGTACTATAATGTAAGGCGTAATCACACCTTAGGAGCACTTCGACGTCCACGCACTAAAGTGAAGATATTACTGTCTGTTCATGTTCTGTTCTCCCTTGCTTTTGTTTAGGGTTTTTGTTCTAGTCTCTGTTCTTGCCCTTAGTGTTTAATTTTGACGTCTGTTCTGTCCTTGTGGTTTTGCTTTGCTTCCCGTGTGTTGATGACCTGCCCTGCCCCGCTGTGTTCCACCTGTTCCCTGTGTTTCCCTTTGTCTCTGTTGGATCATCGTCTCTGTCCGTCTTTGTCTGTGTTCTTGTTCGCTCCCACTCCGGTTCTTGTTCCATCTGTGAGTTTTTGAGTTTGGGTCCTCACTCCGCCATCGAAACATGACAGAATGTAGTGAACTGCCCACTGTGAACCTGCACAGCACTCTGGCGCAGTGTTGGCTGTTTTGTAAATGCGCTTTATAAATAAACCTGACCTTGACCTTGACCTTGACCTTAGCTGTCCCCCCCGTCTCACATTTGTTACCCTGCAGGTCAGAAAGTTCGGCCACAACATTCCAAGCACAGACCCTACTATGAAATATACCAAATGTGAAAGCTCCATTAAAAGTTATGCCCCGTCCTAGGGCTGGGCGACATGGACCAAAACTCATATTCCGATATATTTTGGTTGAATATCGATATACGATATACATCCCGATATTTTTTCCGCAAAGTGAGAGCTGTGAAATGCAATGTTAAGTCAAAGCCAAACAGTTTTTGAATGAAAACATAAACACTCTCGCTCCGTAAGGTGCACATTTAAATAAAAAATAGCCTACAAAATAAAATAGGGCAGCATTCATATATAAACGGATAACAAAATAAAGTGCTCAGTTTAAGAATTGTTTTTTTAACTGAATAGCTGGAATATCCCGATAAACACGATATGGTCTAATTCCGTATCTCATTTATAAATATATCGATATATCTTAAATATCGATATATCGCCCTCCATGTAAGCAGGAAAAGTTTGAACGGACTTCTTGTTGAATATCCTGGAACAAATATCCCCAAATAGAATTAGAAGATGATATATGAAGGTACTTAGGTCTAAATAACTGCACCATTTCAATATCACTCCTCACTGTATTATGTCTGGAACACTAATGTCATTTCCCACATCCTCGTCTCATCTTGCACTTTAATCATGTCAAGCGTCTACCACTTAGATTTCAGACCTCCCAAACTTTACTGACGAGAACTTTGTGGCTGCACTCCAGTCGAGCTCTCCGCAGACTGCGTGCTCGGACTAAAATAGGCAGCTGACAGTTGGCCTGGGCCGGGGGATGGGGGGGCGATGCTTTGGTGGGCTTATGTAATCACAATCACCCCGTCTATTTTGGATATTTCATTAAGGACGTTGTTAGAAGTGACGGCGTGAGACAGAAAGTTAATCGCAGATTTAAAACTGGGAGATTGTGTTTTGTTTACGCTTGGAGTGGACAGATGTCAAATGACAGGCTTCTTTTAGCTCTTAGGACAATATACACTGCCTGGCTAAAAAAGAAAGGTCATGCGCTTTAATATGTTACTGTATCACCAGCATCAATCACGCACCAAGAGGCAGAAGCCGTCACCTGTCACCGCACTTTCCTGTTTGGCTGTTTGGATAAGCTTCTCCAATGTCACGATATTCATTGCCCTTCAATTCTGCATTCATTTTCACTCATGTTTCTCGTATTGATGATGGCGAGTCGGACACACTGGGCAAAACCTTCTCGTCCCAAAGATTCTTAATGGTATTAAGGTGTGGATTCTGTAGTGGCCAATCCATGTGTGAAAATGATTTGATCTCGATTAATCCAAGCATTGTCATCTTAGAGCATGCCCGAGCCATCAGGGAAGAAAGATTCCCATTGATGTAATATCTTGGTCATTCAGTATATAAGAGATAAGAGATAAACCTTCATTGATCTCACAAAGGAGAAATTCACTTGTTACAGCCGGCGTTCAAGAAGAAGAGTTAATAAAGTGCAGCTGATGCATGAGAATATTATGAGAATATTGCACATATCCAGGTAGTCACTACTGACCTCATTCTTTGCTGAACCCAGATCTGACCAACAGCAGTAAACATCTGCAAATCTAAACAAAGATGTAGATTATGTTTTAAAGTTTAACCTTTAAACTTGGGTTTACACATCAGGCTCCAAATTCTACCATTTACTTTGCTTTCAAGCCACTCTAAGCGATCCCGTTTTGCCGGTGGCGCCACCGTGTGCTCCACCGTGTGCGCCGCCATGTGCGCCACACTCGCTAACAGCAGAGGGAGACTCAAATCATGCTTTAGCTGAATCTAAAGCCGAATAAACTCGAAAGAAACTCGCCTGAGAACTTCTAAAACATTTTCTCGTCTGCAATTTCTGTTTATATCCGACTTTTGCCTCAATAGGCAGGTTATCATGGTCGTCAAATGACATTATCACAATCTGACGATTATTCACCTTCATAAATCCTGAAATCCTGAAACATGCCATACATCCCCGTACTGTCACAGGGGTTTGAAGCCACTGGAAGGAGCTTTACGGCTCAGGACCTGAGCAAAGATTCCTGTGCAATTTTGTTTGTACTGTTTATATTGTTGTTTTTTATTAGATTGGGTCAACGTTCGCTTGGCAAAACGTTAACGGGAGTTTGTGTCGCTGGTGTGTTTACTGAAAATCAAAAAGAGCCCATTCAAACAGAAATATGAATAGTAATTAACATTCAACACTAGTTAACTTAAAATAAAACATGTATTCCATCGGCTGAACAAAATCAACCGACATGTTGATGTGAAGGCTGTCATCTACTGTTTGTTTCAGCCAATTACAGCCTGCTTCCATCAAAACATCATAATACGAAATAGATGTGGCAGGAAAATGGTCAAAATATCAAACTGTGATTAAAAGCAATCCATAATCCTTATGCATGTGTTTGTTATGATGGGTTCTATCAGAAAGTGCTGGCGTAACAACATATGCCGGACCAAGATGGCGGTGTTCTGTCTGTACTGTGACAATGGAGCGCAGCCACTAAGGGCATTTCTGTGATTTCTATGTTATGGACACCCACAAAAAACATGGCAAAGACATACAAAAGCATCCAGTACAACAATGTGGAACACAGAAACCACATATGCAGTTTACAGAAAAAGGCAAGGGACACAAAAATAAAAAATAAATTGCTGACATAAACCAAAGATTCATATTTTCATGGACAACACTGTCGGCTCCACTTAATGAACAACAGCAAAGTATTTTCACACTTGCAGAGCTAAATATAAACAGACCATTGAGATTATAATGTCAGAGCCAAACATCCCCCTAATTAAGTAATGGTGTCCAGCGAAAGTTGAAAAGAGAGACAAAGGCCTCTGAACACACAGCACAGGTAATGACAATTGTTTGGTTGATTTTTTTTTTTAAAGAAGAACAACATCCCTTCAATATTTGGTTTTATCTCCTAAAAGGTTTTTTAAAGAGCATTTATGACTAAGGGAATGTGCTGTCACATTGCTCATGCATTGGTGCATGCACATTTTAACATTGTTACAGTAGTGTTTATAATGTGATCTGTTTGAAATGTATGAATTGTTGATCTGCTCCTTGGTATTGAGTCAGATTCCTTCATGGTTATAATAGGGAGGGGGGATATAGGAGAGGAATTACTAAGTAAGTCAACTCAAGTGCTTTACACTGCACATCTCTATGGAGTGGCTCTCAACCTTTGATTTGTTGGTGAATTGCTGTAAATCTTTGTGACAAAGGATTTGTCATTTGGTATGCCTGGCCCTACAAGCGTGAAGAGCACCTGTTTTATAAGTGTATCTGATATCTTCGACCACGGTGATCCAGCGAGTACTCTGTCTCTTCTCCTCTGTTGTAAATCTTTCTTTTGGAGATACAGAGAGCCAACCATGCTATTATGCTCCCAGTTCATGGTGAATTTAACATTAGATACATGAACATTTATAGATTTCAATGATTTGATTGAATGTTCTTTAGTTCTTTAGGTGAGAAATACGAATAAGCAACATTTTGTAATAACCTGACTAACTATCTTCATGAGATTGTCCATGCTCATGTGTGCACGGCTGGTGAATGGTGTACATTCATTTGAGGTTTCATTTGTGATTTAAATATCTGCATGACCTCTATTGACATCTCTTTTGCCCTCCTCTCCAGGTGAACCATGCCCTCCTCGTCAGGTCAGTGCACATGTCTGCGGCCCTTCCTCCTCGGCAGCCTCCTGATGCTGGGTTTCCTCCTGCTCCTCTTCACCTACATCAACCCCAACATGGACTCTCCATCGTTGGGCATGTACTTCCGCCCCGCACCATCCTGCTCCCACTGGGCAAACCAGGACAACAGCACGCTGGAGTCTGACAACGAGACGCACCACACAACTGTGCTCATCTGGAAATGGCCGTTTCAGTATAAGTTTGATTCAGATTGTGGAGTTTTTGGCGTCCAGAAGTGCTACTTGACAGATGATCGTAGCATCTACAACAAGGCAGACGGAGTGTTTTTCCACCATCTGGATATTCATTTGGGAGATCTTCCAAAAATCCCACGCCCTTGCTTCCAAAAGTGGGTGTGGACTAACATGGAATCGCCGGATAACGTGCCACGAAAGCCTTGGCTTGACGATTTATTCAACTTGACATGCAACTATCGTCTAGACGCCAACATTCCAGTGCCTTATGGATACCTTGTGCCGCGAAACTCCGAAGATCCGGATTTCCAACTTCCAACAAAGGACCAACTTGTGTGTTGGATCGTAAGCAACTGGAACAGGAACTTGCTGAGAGTTCAGTATTACAACCGGCTGAAGGATCACCTTCAAATCAGCTCGTACGGGAAGGCGTTCGGGAAACCACTGAGCGAAGAAGATAACAAGAAAGTTGTATCCAGCTGCAAGTTCTACCTCGCGTTTGAAAATTCGGTACATAAAGATTACATTACAGAGAAGCTGTTTCGCCCGATGTCGCTGGGAAGCGTGCCCGTCGTCCTGGGCCCCCCGCGGGACAGCTACCTGAGACACATCCCCGGCGACTCTTTCATACACGTCAATGACTTTGCCAGCCCTAAGGAACTGGCGGACAGGCTGCACCACCTCAGCAAGAATCCAGAGGAGTACATGAGGTATTTTAGATGGACGAAGGAGTCCAAGATGACCATTTCCTGGTTCGGGAAGGAGCACGCTTGTAGGACGTGTGGCTACATACAAAAGCATAGAAAGTCCATAGAAGTGTGCCGCAGTGTCACAAAATGGTTTTGGGAATGAAAGGAGGGGCACGGACACGGTCTCTGGAAGACATTTTATGCAGTTTGGTAAATTTACAACAAAAAGAACTTGACCTTGCACTGTGTGGTTAATTATTACTGTGTACTAAGTAACTCTTGCCCCTAGCTGCAACTGCAGGTGTCGTAGCAAGTTGCTATTTTTTAACTGAATTGTCTTGGAGAATAAATACTACGCTGACATAAAAGGCGAAGGGAGAGAGGGATACTGTGCATCCGATTATACAATGGAGATATTTTTTTCACTCAAACTTGGCTGTAAATACTGTTTAAAGTGACGCTAGCCCCACTAAGCCGTAGTGCATGATGACGCACCTCCCTCTGCCTCTCTGCTACTCATAATTGATTTTGTATATCGCCGATTAGGCAGGCGGTTTACCAGTAATCTAAGTAACACGTACTTTTGCACTTAGGAACCGCTTAACTCCACCTATGCCTCCAGCCATCTACACCTGATTGTTATGATCGAAGCGTATTACCAATGTGAGTCCCAGTCCTGGCAATTGAAAGTTATTTGCTACTTTCTCGTTAATGTGATTCATTTAGTGGTGGTTGTGGATGATCCTAGAGACATCACGTTCAACTGTGAAAGGACATACATTTGAGAAAGGTGTTCACATAATGAATGATTATTATTTATTTTTTGTTTAGGCCTGCTGTGTTCATGGGCGACCAACATGTTATGTAATTTCTTGAATCATTGCCTGTCATTGTTTTATCCCATGTTTATAATTAATGAAATAATTAGTTTGGGCCCCAGACCTTTTTAAGATGACCTAAGCACTTTAGATGGGTTGTGCATTGGTTAATTATGCTATTAAAAAGAGAGATACTGCTCAAGGCCAATTTATTTTTGTTGCTGTGTTTGCTGTGCACTGTTAACTGATTTAATTCTGTTGATCCTTTTAACTGTGCCGTATTCTAATTTGCAACAGTACTTTATTCTAATTTTTAATAGCACTGTATTATCATTTATATGGCATACAACATAACTATTGCACTTTGCCCAACATTTTGAATTCTTGAAACAAAATGAAATAACTTCACTTAAACTTAGCCCCAGCCTCAGTCAGTTTATTCTGGCACCTGTGCACTCTCACACGGCCTCTCCTGGATATTATCTCAATACATTATGTGTGGGTTTGGAGTATGTGTGTCGTACCTGTCTGTCCAGCCTCATGTCAGGATAAAATCCCCTTTAAACATGTTTGAAATCCAGTGCGTTCTTTATGGTGTCCATTGAAGCATATGACTCCAATGGCTGATCCAAATGCCTGGGCTCGTGAAAGGCATTTCAAACCACAGCTGGTGCGTTTGTCATGAAGCTTTTCCTCCTCTTTTCAGACAGTGTTTCCGTTTCACTTGTGTCTTTATGATGTAGTTGAGGTGGTGATGCTCCAGGTGATCTGTTTTTTTTTCCTGAATGTGCAGGTTGGACTCCACAGCCTCCTCACAGCCTCCTCACGGCCTCCTCACGGCCTCCTCACGGCCTCCTCACGGCCTCCTCACGGCCTCCTCACGGCCTCCTCACGGCCTCCTCACGGCCTCCTCACGGCCTCCTCACGGCCTCCTCACGGCCTCCTCACGGCCTCCTCACGGCGCTCTAAAAAGCTGACACACACAAACAAATACACATCACAGTATGCACCTTAAAAGTATTCATGTTTTAGTTATTCAAGATTTACTTATTCCATAACCCCAGTGAAGTGAGTCGTGATTTTAGCCTTAGCTTGTGGACACACAGGTAAGTTACATTGAAAAGGGCACGAGTATTTCTTAAGTCAGTGCTTTATTTGATGTTGTGGAGCCGTACAACGAAATTGTGTTCAAGTTAAGTAGTATTTATTTGTTACAGATTTCCGTTAGAGTTTGTTGGGGACAGAAAGTCCACAAAATACTAATTCAAACAAGTGTCCGACTCTCCCTGGCGACTGTTGGCTCGGCCCAGTTCCAGACAGACACACCCCATGCAGGACACAAGACAGCGATGGGCTGGTGCTGCTGTCAAGGTAACTGAGCCATGAAACCCATCAATACGAATGGGTTGGTATAGACTACGGAATTTACATGTATTCACTTTGGTCAGTTTTAAACCAAAAATAAAGAGCTGCAATAGAATTTTTTACAAAACACACATTTTTAATCTATAGTATAATGATGAATAAATGAATTAAAAGTAATATATGTTAGATTGTTAAAAATATAGGCAGATCCAGATGGTCCTACCCTACAAAATTTCAACAAATCTTTTGTCCCACGCCCTCATTCTGGCACAGATTTTGCCTCATATTACTGCAGATTGTAACTCATGTAAATATTAACACTAAGGGTTTACTTTTTGAATTAACTACAGAACCTTCATGTAGGATTTTTAAAGAAGAACTTTATTTGTATGGCGCTTGATCACAAGGCACTTTACATAGAACAATTTCACATTCACTCACACAAAAAAAATCAAAGTTCAAAAGAGCTGCATCGCAGGCTTTAAAGAGCTGCATGTGGCTCTTGAGATAGTTTTTACCTACCCTTGGTTTATTTCAGGGTAGGTACTTCTTTCCTTTTAGGGTTTACAGGTGAAACTCGGAAAATTAATAATGAATATTGTGAAAAAGTTCATTTATTTCTGTAATTCAACTTAAAATGTGAAACTAATATATGATATAGACTCATGACATGCAAAGAGACATAATACAGTATGTGCCCCGTCATGGATTCCAGACACTTGGCAGACTTATGTGTGTGCGTTGTTCTTTTCCTCTGGTCAAATGTGTGTGTGCTTGGATAATGTTGCTAGTTGTCATTGTGTTGCTAGTTGCTGTAGAGGTAGGCTCTATGGGAAGTGGATTTATGCAAGAGATATGTATTTATATATTACCTGTTTGCAAACCTATTTGCTGTGCATACAGTGTTACAGAGGGGAGTGGGTATGGCTTATCTAAATGAAATGTAAATGAGCCCTATTTTCACTCCGAGCAGCAGAGAAAGGTGAGAACTGTCCAAAAGTTTAGAGGCCGGTTTCCCTGCTTAGAAATATCCAGAGAGGTTAGCTTCCGATGTTCACAGGTTCTCCAAATATTATTAGATTTCCATGTGTAGCACATCTTTTGAAAGCTTGGAGACTACACTTTTATAATTTGTGAACAGCTCAAAATCTCAGAAGATTAGAATATTACATTAAATCAATAGTAAAAAACTTAAAACAGAGAAATTTCGGTCCTTTGAAAACTATTTTGCATATGTAGTTTAGTTCTTGGTTTGGGCCCTTTTACTTGAATTACTGGCTTAATGCGGTTGTGTGGCATGGATGCTCTCAGCCTGTGGCACTGCTGAGGTGTTATGGAAGACCAGGATGCTTCAGTGATAGTTTTCTGCACAACTGTCAGGTCAGCAGTTTTCCCCATGATGGTGAGTTCTACTGAACCAGACTCAGAGACCAGAAAGTCTCAGGGACCTTTGTCAGGTGTTTTGGATGATTAGCTCAAGAAAAAAAGGGACACTTTGAGCCGACAATATGGTCCCTTTTTGTGTTTTTTTTTTACAAGCTGTGAGCACAAATCGTCATGCAAAGTGAGATATATCCTTTATTTGTTATAATTTTGATCATTATGGCTCACAGCTCGGAAAAAAAAACAAATTAAACATCTGAGAAAATTAGAATATCATGAAAATGGACTGTGAGTCACAATCATCAAAATTACAACAAATAAAGGCTTGAGGGCTTCAGAAGCCACTTATGAGAGACCAACAGGCCCATGAGGCTGTCCTTCTGCGGACCCACCACCTGCAGGAGGAGCCATAGGGGCTGGTGCAATGTGATCCACGACCCGGAAACGGACAAGTGGAAGAAAATGGATGGGTGGAGTTTTACATTTTAAGTTTTATTACAGAAATAAAATAACTTTTTCAAGATATGAAATATGTCCGAGTTTCACCTGTATATCATGTAATTGTTGTATAACTGACAGACTGAGTTACTTCTATAATAAAAATGATTTTCACTAGTTTGTGTGAGGAAGGCAGCTTCAACGTCTCCGGTGAGCTTAAGATGTAGCTGCTCTGCAGATGACAGAGTCCTGTCATGCAGAGACCATTATGTGGGTCAGACCATGGTCATGCACTGTCTGTTGTATTGTATTCTATAATGTAATCAGCCCCCCGCTGCTGTGCATTATACTGCTGCTGTCTCCAACATGACCCACGGCTGCCTCTCTGCAACTGTATACGCAAACTCTGACAACAAAGTAGGAATGTACTGTATGTGACTGCAGATGTATTGTTTTTAGCCTGTTTTTCTGATTAAAGGCTTGTTGTAGGAGGTGGCAGGTTTAAGACCATATAAAAGGTCAGAACTCAGTCGAGATGAGGTGGCATGAGGGGAAGGCCATGTAAGGCAAGGTTTATTAGAGTAACACATTTCTTGTATGTATAGATGTGTCTTTGGGCAAGACATTACAAACACCACAATACATATGCTGATGGCACAGGGTCTGGTTATGAACAAGAAAGACTCTGTAAAAAAAAAGTCCTAAAGCATAGTTTTTATTTCATTTTTGGTATTTGCTTGTATATCAGATGTGAATGAAGCCTGAAGCTTTCGTTCTGATGGTAAAGTAATCTTTTTTATCACATTTTGCAATGTGTTGTCATTAGATGTAGCTCCTGCGATTTGCTTCCATTTGTCTTTTGACACAGGCATGTGTTTTTTCATGGTATCTGCATGCACATCATGTTCAGTGCTGCTTGGCTCCTTACAGTCCAGAGAAGCTCTGCTGAGAGCATCGACCATAACGAGGGGTTTCCCAGGTGTAAACTCAAATGTGAGACTGTTTTTGAATGCGGATTGTCAGGCATAAATGCGTGGTGGTGCCTCTCTCAGAGGTTTTGCGATCAGTTCAGTGTGATCCATCTCTAGTACCACTTCTTGTCCATAAATACTCGTGAAACTTTACACATACAAACGCTCTCTCTCATAGTGCGAGAGGCCTATGCAATTGGAAACCATGTGTCCTCCTCTCGCTGCTGAATCAACACTGCTCTTAAACCGTCCGTAGAAGTGTCTGTTGAAACTTTGGTTGGAAGTGCAGGATCACAACATTTCAGCACTGGCTCTCTCACAAGGCTGCTCTTTAGTATCTCCCATTCAGTGTTGTGCTCATGGCTCCATTGCCATTCTATGTCGTTATCTATGCACTTTTGTGTTTGCCGACAGGTTTGGAATGGAACGGCATGACTACGTCAGTGGTTCTAAACCTGGGTTTGATCGAACCCCAGGGGTTCGGCAGAGGTCAAGACACACCCAACTCATATGGATCGTGATGACACCCAATTAAGAAGGGTTCGGAGAATGCGCATATGAAACTGGTGGGGCTCAGAACCTCCAACAAGGTTAGGAACCACTGGACTAGGCCTCAGGTTCTCTGCAAGTCTGCTTTGTTTTCAGGCACGGGCATGTGTGTGATTGCTCACACCCTTTCGGGATCCGGCTGTATCCCCGCAGCAGACAGCCTGTCTCCCAAGTTATTTCACTCACCCCAAATGTGTTTAATCAGTTTCCGCCCTGCTTACTTTGCTTTTTCCATCACTTTTGCCAAGCACCTGTGATGTTCAGCTTCCCCATATGACCATGTCATCAAGGAATACTCCAACTCCTACCACAATATCGAGTATTTGCTGTACAGTCCGGTGAAAAACTTTGGCTGCTGAGGCAATCCCAAAAGGCATGCGCAGGAAACAATGCCTTCCAAAAGGTGTATTTAACGTGCACAATTTTGTGCTTTCCTCGTCCAGTTAAATTTGGTAAAAACCTGATGACACATCCAGTTTGGAAAAGTAACGTGCACCTGCCATTGCACTTGTAATGTCTGTCTTCGTAGGCAACTTGAAATGTTCTCTTTCGATCCACTTATTCAAATCTCTTGGGTCTATGCACAATCTCAGAGCTCCTTTTTTCTTTTCCACTATAACGAGAGAAATCACCCTGTCTGCCGGCTCCTAAACCTTTCTGATAATTCCCTTGTCAATGAGTGTCTGTAACTCCTTTCTTGGTCTCTCTCTTTTCCTGCAGTGTGTATCACAGGTATCACTGCATTATCCTTTTGATTGATTTATTTGTCTGTCACTGTACTGTACAAAAACATCACTGTACTTTTTCACCATTTTGTTTGTTGTGTTCACACTTTCTTTTGCATTTTTCTGTTGTGAATTAGCAGTGTTCAGAACTGTGCTATCAATAACATTAATCCTTTTGATTGGTCCCATCTTCTTACTTGCCTTGAGTCCTAGAATCAGTTGCCTTTCCTGGTGGTGGGGTCTATGGGTCTTGATAGACCGTATCCTCCTGCCTGAGGGGAGAGGGGTGAATAGTCCATGTCCAGGGAGAGAAGCTGTGATCCGACCCACACGCCTCCGTGTCCTGGAGGTGAACAGGACTTGGAGAGATGGGAGCTCACAGCCAGTTACCCTCTCAGCAGCAGCACAATGCGCTGCAGTCGGTGCTTGTCCCGGTCTGTAGCCCCGGGGAACCACACGGTGATGGAGGAGGTGAGGATGGACCACACGGGGATGGAGGAGGTGAGGATGGACCACACGGGGATGGAGGAGGTGAGGATGGACCACACGGTGATGGAGGAGGTGAGGATGGACCACACGGTGATGGAGGAGGTGAGGATGGACCACACGGTGATGGAGGAGGTGAGGATGGACCACACGGTGATGGAGGAGGTGAGGATGGACCACACGGAGATGGAGGAGGTGAGGATGGACCACACGGTGATGGAGGAGGTGAGGATGGACCACACGGTGATGGAGGAGGTGAGGATGGACCACACGGTGATGGAGGAGGTGAGGATGGACCACACGGTGATGGAGGAGGTGAGGATGGACCACACGGTGATGGAGGAGGTGAGGATGGACCACACGGTGATGGAGGAGGTGAGGATGGACCACACGGAGATGGAGGAGGTGAGGATGGACTCGATGATGGCCGTGTAGAACTGCACCAGCATCTTGGTCGGCAGCTTAAGTTTCCTCAGCTGCCGCAGGAAGAACATCCTCTGCTGGGTCTTCTTGATGAGAGAGCTGATGGTTGGCTCCCATTTGAGGTCCTGGGTGATGGTGGTGCCCAGGAAACAGAAGGAGTCCACAATGGAGATGGGAGTCTGAGAGTCTGTCAGGGCGAGGGGGGACAGTGGGGCTGTGTCTTTCCTGAAGTCCACAGCACTACTGGAAAAGTATTCAGTGGACTTTTGGACCCAAAGTTAAACAGTTTGGGGAAACACACAACGTCATGTGTGGAAGAAAAATGGAACAGCACCAACATCAAAACCCTCTCCTCACTGTGAAGTCTGGAGCAGGAGAACCATGGTGTGGGGCTGTTTTGATGCCTCAGGGCCTGGACAACGTGCTATCATCAATAAAAAAAACAAATTCACAAGTTTAGCACGATATTTTGCATAGAAACCTGAGACATTCACAACAGCATGGAATAAGTAAGTGAACCTTTGTATTAAATATCTGGCTGACTCTTCTTTTGCAGCAATAACTGCTTTTCTGTAGTTACAGATCAGATGCTTGGACCATTCCTCTTTACAAAACCGCTGCAGTTCTCTCCTGTGAATGTTTACATGTTATGGCCAATAAAATATGATCACATGTAAATGTTTGGGTGGTATTAGCTTCAGCAGACACTGTTTAATCATTCCTGTGATTTTGAAGATCAGACCACATTTAGTGAACAATTTAGGCAGAAATGTGAGAAATTCCAAACGGTGTACTTACTTTTTCTCACAACTGTATGTAAACATTAATAATAATAAAAAATGTATTAAAAAAAGTGCCGTTTGATTCTAGTGTACATGTATAGCAAGTAATCGAGTCTGTTAGCCTGCTAAGACAGGATAGAATTTTATTGATCTCACAATGGAGAAAATCACTTGTTGCATCAAGAAACACTCGGGGAAACAACACAGGCAGGAAAATGTGCAAACAAAAAGAGCAAAAAAAAAACAGAATGAAGCGCAAACAGGTGCTGATGATGGAACATCCCGCCCCCTGTGGAGGAGGGTGCTGCTGATGATGTCACGCTCTCAGAAGGGGCCATCCCGCCCCCTGTGGAGGAGGGTGCTGCTGATGATGTCACGCTCTCAGAAGGGGCCATCCCGCCCCCTGTGGAGGAGGGTGCTACTGATGATGTCACGCTCTCAGAAGGGGACATCCCGCCCCCTGTGGAGGAGGGTGCTGCTGATGATGTCACGCTCTCAGAAGGGGACATCCCGCCCCCTGTGGAGGAGGGTGCTGCTGATGATGTCACGCTCTCAGAAGGGGACATCCCGCCCCCTGTAGAGGAGGGTGCTGCTGATGCATCTGGGTCGTGACTGGAATGTGAGGCGTGCTGTCCAGACTGTACAGGGGAAGTATGTGTAGGGCACTGAAACCTAATACATGACACATGCGTGTAATGGGAGCCTTTGTCATGTTAGCTCACTGACTACTGTGCACCCCACAGAGACCTCCAGCCTCAGCCCATCCTCTCTGGACCTCTCTGGCATTTATACGACTGTCTGCTCTGGTCACGGCAGAAGGAACCCACAAATATTCCACTTGCATTTTCAAACTGGACTACGATTATTGTTATTTATTTGAATTGGCTATGTCCTAATAATGAGAAAAAGAGAAAGAGGGAGCATCGATGAATAAAGATATACAGAACTTATTGTGAGACGTGTCCTCTGCTTTGACCCGTCATCAGTGGCCCTGTAGAAGCCGACCGCTGTTAGGGAGTTCTTTGGAAGTCTCCCTCTTCCTATCCGGACGTGGTCTTTCTGTGTGGAGCGCCACTGTGCAGGTATACCACAAAGTACTAGTTTAATGATATTCCATTAATAATAAGATGTTACGGATGATCAGCGATTATTCGATCTTTCCAGACGGCCTGGCCAGACCTCACGGCAGTGTGGCTGAGAGGCAACTGCACATGCTCAGACATGGTGTGGGAAGGGCTCTTTGGATTGAATTAAAATGGTCGATACATTCTAGATATTACCAACATTTAGAATTAAAACGGTTTGAAATGAGTATATAAAATTAAGTAAGGATTAAACAACGAGGAGCCGTGCATTAGACGGTTATAATGCACGACGCGGAGTCAAGAGTCGTGTTGTTCCTCCTGCATTATAACGTCTAACGCGGCTCCTCGTTGTTTAATCCGCTTATACCAGGGTCCCACAAACGTAACATTTATAATAAATGTTTTTTTCATTGACTAAACTCACTAAATCTGCCAGACTACGGGACTATTTTGTGTGGGTTACTAGCCGGTCACTGAAGGCTGGTCTCAGAGCGAGTCATTCTCCGCAGCTATTACGAGGATCTCAGTCAGGCTCAACGACACAACATCAGCACAGAATCACAACACAACAGGACTAACCCGGAAACACTTTTCCCTGGAAGTAAACACCGATATGCGGCACTCGTGGGCAGGAGTTATTTCACTTTTACAAGGTTTAACCTGAAGCTAGCTAGCTAGCTCAACCAGCTCAACTGTTTATGAAAACAGCTGCGGTGGAGTCGCTCACACCTGGGCCCCCCCAACTGAAACTTTTATGTTTGACTTTACTAATCCAGACAAATATGCTTAAATGTTGGGAAATGGAATAGAATAGAATAGAAATGTAAAGCTCATATGTTATTAACAGTAGCTAACCTAGCTGCTCACTCTCCTCTACTTCTCATTTATCAACGTTTTGTTTTGGCCAAAAACGTTGAAATTAAACAAAATCCATCTCATACGTTCCTGTCAGTCACTAATTACGTGTTTATCTGACTCAGCTGTGTCAGGCGTTGCTATGGCGACGCCCACAGCGGAGTGATATCCCAGTGATTTAACTACCGGACTACGTGTGCGGTTATACCAAAATAATGCACCAGCCAATCAGAATCCAGTATTCACCCAGACCATGGTATAAACATTATTAATTACACACATAAAATTAACAACAAGTACATCAAAAAGAAAAAGTATGAATTAAATGTAAAAAACCCTATGTTTCATTTCTTAGAGTGTGGGAGGTAAACTGTAAAGTTAATATTTTTCAAAATGATAAATAAATGTTTCATAAATGTTTCATACAGTACATGTGTTGTTAACCAGGCTGGTTAGATTTGACTGGACTCTGGGACTGAGCCCAAAGGAAAAGTTAGCTGTAAAATAATGAACTAGAGCCACAGCCGGTTTTCTGCCACTTTCAGCTTGTGTCCAGCGGGTCAACACCGGCTCACGCTACTGTGGGAACCGTTTGCGGGGAAAAATAGACCCGCTCAAAACTCTAAACTTCGAGTATTTGTGAATGGAGAACAGTGTGAGGCTCTGTTCAATATGGAGTAGTTACGTTTCTCTTTTCACAGCGGGTTAGCGGCAGCAGCTTGGCAATAGTGGTGACAGGTGGGTTGAAGGGTGTCTATGACTGTAATTTTCAGCCTGATAAAAACATTTTGCTTGTGCCAGAGGCCAGACCTGCCCTCAAGCCGGAAATCTGGCCCCCGGCCGGAATACTTTAAGCCCTGTTTACTGCGAGGACGTCGAAGCATTCCTACAGTATTATTACGTCTCACAATATAGTGCCCCTTTTTAATCCGCTTTGAATTAGAAGAATCGACATGTTTCATTTTGTGTCACTAGACTTGGATCGTGTAACTTTGAACATAACTGTCTCTAACTAGGGAAAACGTGGAACAGCTCGGTCGCTTCTTACTTCATCCCCGTTTGGAGCTATAGCAATATACTGGGAGAGGCTAAATGCTAACAACGTCTTTGGTCTCTTTGCGTGACTGGGTGCACACACAAAGACCAGACATTTACGCATCAACTCGTCCAAGCTCAGGTAAGAACATGTCTCAGTATGGCCTGTTCCTTTAAAAGATGAGGCGTGTACGGGTTTTAACAAACGTGTAGACAGATCTGTTTATAAACAACGTGGAGTCATTTCCAGTTATTATTTGCAATACTTATCAACTATTGTGATGCAATACTAAAAATGAAACTAATTAACTTGATTAAAACCTTTTTGAGTTTCCGTCGACTAAAGCAGGACTAAAACTCAGTCACATTTAGACATGACTAAACTGTGACGACGGCAGTACCAGTTTACCAGGGTGCTCCCTGTCGGCCCTCCGTGCTGCAGTGGCTGTTCTCCGGAGGCTGTTCCGCTGTCCGGTCCGGCCCCCTCCGCTCCTGCCTCAGCTGCTTCGGCCCAGGGCGTATTTTGAGAAGAGGACAAAGCGGCGCGGATGGTTGGAATACCAGTGAGGGCACACACATGGGCCATAGCCCGTGAACAAGAGGCCGTTAGGATGAATGATTACATGAACTTGTACTTAGGAAGTAGCCTGCGTACTGTGCAACCTCTTTAAATATCAGCAAGAACAGCTGCGGATGAGGTCGCTGCACAATGATCATTATACATGTGCTTTAGTCAAAAAAGATTGTCTTAAATCACATAGAACTGCAGTGTTTGCGAATCAATATTGAAATATCCATCATTCCTGCATCTGTGGCATCAGTGAGGGGGTAAATGCTTGTGTCGTCTTACGTCTGACTTCATATAATGTTCATAAAGATTCTCAGCCGGATGTTGATTTGAACAAGTCCATTTGAGTGGATGTGAGAGATCCCTTTGGATTGGGTGTCTGGCATCACACGCACGGTTAAATGAGCCACATGACGGGAAGGAACATCACCCGGACATGTTGCATTCCTCCAAACATCTTAATCATGCCCTGGATTAAAGTCTCCAAATAAGACAGAGTGTTTATGATGTGGTCGTGTTATTGATGTGTTTGTGTGGGGCACGTTCTGCAAAAGAAAGGTTCACCGCGTTCCAAATTATTATACATTTTTCTCTGATTTTCTAAACAGTCGACTCAAATGAGAGTCAGCATCATTTTCAAGTCTTTAACTGGTAGAGGATCATTTAAATGTGGTTGAAAAAATCTCCCAGTGATAACAGGGTTTTTTTTTTTTTTTTTAAGAAATAGAGTAAAAAACTCAAAATCTACTGTTCCAAATTATTCTGCAACTCATTGTTTCAATACATTTTAAAGCTTGTAATTAACTGAAATGGTCATTTGTTGAATTTGCAGCATTAGGAGGTCATATTTACTGAAATCAAAAGCTATTTCAATCCAAAAAAAAATCTTAACAGGTCAAGTTATATTTTACCATAGGAGCCCTTCTTTGAGCAGCTTCACATTTCTTAAATCCATTAAACTTGTGAGTTTTTGGAGAGTTTCTTCTTGGATTTCTTTGCAGGATGTTAGAATAGCCTCCCAGAGCTGCTGTTTGGATGAAAACTGCCTCCCACACTAATAGATGTTTTTCTTGAGGCTCCACATCATGAGTTTCTCTCCTTTTATGCCCAGACATACAGAGGCATCAGCAGCTTCAAATACCTGTCTGCTGCTTTGTAGCAGCTGTTCTATTCATCTGATGTATTTGTCTGGCAGAAACCGTCCTCATTATATCTTTATCTGCACATAGACCAAGGCATTCAACTATTTCATGCTTTTCATCAGAGAGAGATCCTTTTTCTTTCCCATATTGCTTGAAAATGATGATCTACTTTATAATGTAGAACATCCTTTTTGAGCAGTTTTTCCCTTAACTGGGCTTAACCTGAAAACTAATCATCCCAGGTCACTGAGATTAATGTCAGTGATTCAAAGAGCCCTGAACTTTTTTTTTTTTTTTTTTTTACCTTTTTGACACTGAAATACAATTTGCATAATAATGTGGAACTTGGTGTTCAAGAAACTTAAAGGCACTGCCTGATTGTTTTCAACATGACGACAAAGTGATAAGAATATGACAGAAAAGCTACAAAAGAGCAACAAGCAACACAAAAGCAATGTGCTCGGTTAAGGCGGGGGTTAAGAGGTTGGCAGAATATTACTCCATCCTCAGCATTGTGAGTCCAATATTTGATTGTTTACTGTTTCAATCATACTGTTGCTCCCTTCTATTCTCCCTTGCATTTTTTTTTAAGTTGTCCTATTTGTATTTTACTTTACTGCTAAGACATATCTGACTGAGTCTGAACCCCAGATCTTTGTGTTTCTAAACCTGTCATCCTCGAAGTACTCCTTCCACCGCCCAACAACATCCCCAGTCGAGGTCAGCCGCCCCCCACGCAAACTGTAAACAGTGCTGGTGAAGCACTGCTTCCCCTCGGACGGTTTGCCAGAATATCTTCGAACTCTTCCTAGACCCAAGTTTTTGCCTCTCAGCAAACTTGACCTGTCAGTACCTCTCGGCTGCCTGCAGAGTCCCACAAGCCAAAAAGTAGCCAGGTAGGCCTCCTCCTTCAGGTTGACGCATCCCTTACTTTCGGGCACCCCGACTGAGTTCGAGGATTGCCGCCATGACAGGCAACAGAGACCTGCGAGCAGCCGCATCGACAATGGAGGAGGAGAACAGGGTCCACTTGAACTCCATGTCCTCAACCTCCTTCAGAATCTGGGTGAAGCTCTTCCGGAGGTAGGAGTTGAAGACCCCACTGACAGAGGGATCCGCCAGACGTTCCCAGCAGACCCTCACAACACGCTTGGGTCTGCCAGGTCTGACGGGCTTCCTCCCCTGCCAGCGGATCCAGCTCACCACCAGGTGGTGATCATTTGAGCTAAGCTCCTATATGTGCACTTGGAGTAGGCCCGCCCTACCTGGCCCAGAAGGATACATGTAGGAGTAGCAGGGTTAGGGTTTTTGTGGGATTTAGTGTTAGGGTTATAGGTTAGCATTAGGGTTAGGGTTTGCGCTGAGGCGGGGTGAGGGCCTACAATTCTGTTTAAGCCCCGGGGCCTATGGGTACATTAAGGCGGGCCTGTGTAGGGGGGAGGGCAGCCTACCTTGTCCCTTCGGGCTGGGCCCCGTGGGCAATGGCCCGACCACCAGGTGCTCGTGACAAAAACTCAACCAAAAAGTGTCCCAAAAAAACAAGGCAACAACGCGAGACAAAAAATCTGTTTAGATCAGTTTTGAGGCATAACACTGGCCTATAAGCTGTAATGTTTAAGATTTGAATAAACTGGAAAAAAAAACACATGGTTAAGGTGGGTGGTAAGAGGTTAAACAATTGCAAATCGGACCTGGGATGCGAACTCACAACGCTGAGAAAGGAGTAATATTCTGCATGTGCATCAGCCTTAACCACATTGAACTTTCTCTATGAACAAATTTGAGATTTATTTTATGAACAACATTTGTGTACTTCATTGTGGAACATCAGATCAAATCATCTGTATTTTACTCTTTTATTCATTAAGAAAGTACTGAGTGAAAAGACTCCTCAAAGAAGTGCAATAATGACCAGAAGTTACTCGTGTAGGCCATAAAGTGTCACATGACTCGCCATAAAATCAAGCAAATAGCCCCATCTAGTGTTGAGAGAGCATACTGCATATTATATTTTGTGTGAAACATACAGGAGTTCCTATGTAAATGTAATCCAACAGATACACTGTGGAGCTCTGAAAGTGTTGATGTTTGAGAGATGTGGATGGTTTGCCATAACGCAGTGATTCACCTTTTGTCCTTGAACACCCCTCCTCCTCCTTGTGCCAGAGACAGGACGGGCCCCCACAGTCAAAACAGCGCCCCCCACAAATGCATCAAACCATAAAAGCAAAGTAATAAATTGCAACTGCGTTTTTTTTAAATCCTTTTTTAATGCTTCACCGCTATCGAGTAAAAGAGCACCGGAGTCCTCTTGTTTAGAAGGCACATTTCATACATAAAGAAAGCAAACTAAGAGAAAAAAAGATTGAATGTTTCCATGATCTATATGGTTTAGGCCGTAGTAGTAATACACACATAAGCATACTGCATCGTTTCTCACATGATGTCATGACCACGACATTCTGAAAAGAGTTTCAAAAGCTGAACTTCCTCATCAGCCGCAAACACATTGACATTGTTTCTGCTTTTTAAGAATAAAATGCAAATAACAAACTGAACTGAATAAGGTTGAGATTAGGAGATAATTTTTCTCAGTAGACCTCGAGTCTCTAGACACTCTTTTCACAGATAACATTTCTCACACCGTCACAGGGCATGTCATTCCAGCTTGCATGTCTTGGTTCATAAGGTAAGACTTCAACACAGTCCTCATTTCCTTTGTCGTCGTTTGGCTCATTAGGATGCCAAAAGCTGCAATGAAAGAAAAGAATAAGAAAAATGGTACAGTGAATGTGGAGTAAAGTATTGTAGTGTGAACCTTGTAGTTAACGGTGAATCGTCCACCCATCTCCACACCCCCTCCTGCTGCGCATCAGTCAGGCCGATCCAACTGCGCTTCCCGAAGCTCATGGCTAATTTCTAAAAGAGACAGAGACCTTTCAGTTTGAATATGCAGTGGAAGGGCGAGGGCTACAGAAACAGAAAAAAAACTGCCATGTCTGGCGACCATTTTCCTGTTATACCTCAGAAAAACAGTCAACCAAGACGAAACACAAATGAAAGCTGTGGACTTCTACTGACAGTGTTAACCCTTCACTCTCACTAAACTTGCCTGATAGAGCTGCTTTAAACAGTCCATCACACTTTCTCCTTGGAAGGCCCTCACAGCATTAAAATAGTTTTAGGCCCGTAACAGGAAAGTCCAGGCCAAACGGGGTGAAGACTGTGAGACACTCTGTAATGGGACGGGTTTGTCTTCCCTGCAAACCCAGCTATAAAGGGGCGTTACTGCCTACGTTCGTCCCCTCACCTGACCTTCGACCCTCCGACGTCATGTGCCGCTGTAGCTGCGCCGTCATGGCCGCAAGACTGGACACCAAGCTAAGAGGACGATCAGGCGCACTAGGGTCATTGTGTAAAGCCGTTAAGGCCAGTGACAGGGCAGTGCTGTGGGGAATGGTGGGTGAGTAGGGCACGTCTTGAGAAATGTGTAAATCGACTTGAGGTTGATGAGGTGAGGTTAATGGGTCGTTCCGGCTACGTGTGTTGGGTTGGTCATATTTGAGTGGCGCAGACACTGACACCAACTATCGGCTCCTGCGGGCGGTGAGCCTTTCCTTTTTGTGGATTTTTGGTCCCACGTCGTCTGTTACTACAGAGCGCTCATGTTTGCTTCAGGCGCATGGTCCAGATCACTCCACGGAGTCATGTGGAGGAGGATAGATAAACGTTCGTTATGTGGTCTACTGACTGGAGGTAAAAGTGGTTGGGAATCGGGAATGAGGAAGTTTAACGTAATGGACATTTGTATATTTATTTTCTGTTTATGGACTGGCGATGTAAAGGTGCCACTCTGAAACATAGACTGTCAAATGTATTTACTGGGTCATCTGCCATGTTTTGGCTCACCTTCTTTTACAATACTACTCTTAAATTATGAACATTCTTAAATAAATGTCTCTGTCAATCAGTTAAACGAACCTGTGGTCCTTCTGTTATCTGTAATTGAACTAAGCTAAAACTTCCACTCTGTCACAATTCGACAAACAGACCAGAGACTCAAACCCAGGACACAGAGGACAAAACATTGTTCTGTCATGTGATGACAGAGTTCCTGTAGTTCCTACCTGCTCCTCTGGGCTGTTGATAATGATGAGATCAGCCCCTCTATCGAGACAGTACTGTCTGCCGTCCCTCCAGGACAGCTCTGAACCATCACTCAGATAGAAACTCCCTCTGACAAAGCGCCAATTCTGTTCTGAGTGTGATTCTGCAAAAGACACTGCACAGATCCATACAGTTACATTGTATGATCAGACCTAATGTATAAAGCGTGACACTCACTCTTATCGTGCAGTTTCTTCTCCAGCTGGTCTCGCTGCTCAGACAGAGTTTGGTGTTCTGTTTGAAGGGCTGAGAGAGACAGGAGTGTCAGTACAGTTACAGAGACAGGACACACAAATGTTTGACTCACTCTTAAACTTCTGCTGCAGATCATCTCTCTGGGCTGTTATGTTCTCACACACGGAGTCTACAAAAGACCATCCATGTGTCAGAACAATAAAGGGTCACAGTGAATCTGCACTTGAAGGTCTTGAGGAGACGCAGATGACATAAAGAAAGGACTCCACGAGCTTTTCATGAGGGAAACAGTGACTACAGATACATGGAGTTACTTTATTGGGCCTGATGGTGATGCATTTACTTTTACATACTTTCTTTGAATTTCAGATGTTACTTTTTACAAAGTCAGAAGTTTACTACATACACTAACATTGAAATACCTTTAAACAGTTTGGGAAAGCCCAGATGATGATGCCATGACCTTGTCTGGTTAAGTCTGGTTCATCCTTGGGTGCAATTTCAAGACACTTGAAGGTTCAGGTTCAATGGTTCGGATCAGACCTTTTTTTTAAGTCCGAGCCCGGCCCTCGTCCTCGTCGCTCGAATCGACAATCACAATATGTTCATAAGCCTATGGGGCTGTGCCCTCCCACTTTCATCCGTGGCTCACGAGACGCGTCTTTCCCCTCTCTATGCGCCTCCCTCTCTCTGTGCCTCCCTCTCTCTCTGCGCCTCCCTCTCTCTGCGCCTCCCTCTCTCTCTGCGCCTCCCTCTCCCTCTCTCTGCGCCTCCCTCTCTCTCTGCGCCTCCCTCTCTCTCTGCGCCTCCCTCTCTCTCTGCGCCTCCCTCTCTCTCTGCGCCTCCCTCTCTCTGCGCCTCCCTCTCCCTCTCTCTGCGCCTCCCTCTCCCTCTCTCTGCGCCTCCCTCTCCCTCTCTCTGCGCCTCCCTCTCTCTGCGCCTCCCTCTCTCTCTGCGCCTCCCTCTCTCTGCGCCTCCCTCTCTCTGCACCTCCCTCTCTCTGCACCTCCCTCTCTCTGCGCCTCCCTCTCTCTCTGCACCTCCCTCTCTCTGCGCCTCCCTCTCTCTGCGCCTCCCTCTCTCTCTGCGCCTCCCTCTCTCTGCGCCTCCCTCTCTCTGCGCCTCCCTCTCCCTCTCTCTGCGCCTCCCTCTCTCTGCGCCACCCTCTCTCTCTGCGCCTCCCTCTCTCTGCGCCTCCCTCTCTCTCTGCGCCTCCCTCTCTCTCTGCGCCTCCCTCTCTCTCTGCGCCTCCCTCTCTCTCTGCGCCTCCCTCTCTCTGCACCTCCCTCTCTCTCTGCGCCTCCCTCTCTCTCTGCGCCTCCCTCTCTCTGCACCTCCCTCTCTCTGCGCCTCCCTCTCTCTGCGCCACCCTCTCTCTCTGCGCCTCCCTCTCTCTCTGCGCCTCCCTCTCTCTGCGCCTCCCTCTCTCTCTGCGCCTCCCTCTCTCTCTGCGCCTCCCTCTCTCTGCGCCTCCCTCTCTCTCTGCGCCTCCCTCTCTCTCTGCGCCTCCCTCTCTCTCTGCGCCTCCCTCTCTCTCTGCGCCTCCCTCTCTCTCTGCGCCTCCCTCTCTCTCTGCGCCTCCCTCTCTCTGCACCTCCCTCTCTCTCTGCGCCTCCCTCTCTCTCTGCGCCTCCCTCTCTCTGCGCCTCCCTCTCTGCGCTTCCCTCTCTCTGCGCCTCCCTCTCTCTGCGCCTCCCTCTCTCTCTGCGCCTCCCTCTCTCTCTGCGCCTCCCTCTCTCTGCGCCTCCCTCTCTCTCTGCGCCTCCCTCTCTCTGCGCCTCCCTCTCTCTCTGCGCCTCCCTCTCTCTCTGCGCCTCCCTCTCTCTCTGCGCTTCCCTCTCTCTGCGCCTCCCTCTCTCTGCGCCTCCCTCTCTCTCTGCGCCTCCCTCTCTCTGCGCCTCCCTCTCTCTCTGCGCCTCCCTCTCTCTCTGCGCCTCCCTCTCTCTGCACCTCCCTCTCTCTCTGCGCCTCCCTCTCTCTGCGCCTCCCTCTCTCTCTGCGCCTCCCTCTCTCTGCGCCTCCCTCTCTCTCTGCGCCTCCCTCTCTCTCTGCGCCTCCCTCTCTCTGCGCCTCCCTCTCTCTCTGCGCCTCCCTCTCTCTCTGCGCCTCCCTCTCTCTCTGCGCCTCCCTCTCTCTCTGCGCCTCCCTCTCTCTGCGCCTCCCTCTCTCTCTGCGCCTCCCTCTCTCTCTGCGCCTCCCTCTCTCTCTGCGCCTCCCTCTCTCTCTGCGCCTCCCTCTCTCTGCACCTCCCTCTCTCTGCGCCTCCCTCTCTCTCTGCGCCTCCCTCTCTCTCTGCGCCTCCCTCTCTCTCTGCGCCTCCCTCTCTCTCTGCGCCTCCCTCTCTCTGCACCTCCCTCTCTCTGCGCCTCCCTCTCTCTCTGCGCCTCCCTCTCTCTGCACCTCCCTCTCTCTGCGCCTCCCTCTCTCTCTGCGCCTCCCTCTCTCTGCGCCTCCCTCTCTCTGCGCCTCCCTCTCTCTGCGCCTCCCTCTCTCTCTGCGCCTCCCTCTCTCTCTGCGCCTCCCTCTCTCTGCGCCTCCCTCTCTCTGCGCCTCCCTCTCTCTGCGCCTCCCTCTCTCTGCGCCTCCCTCTCTCTGCGCCTCCCTCTCTCTCTGCGCCTCCCTCTCTCTGCGCCTCCCTCTCTCTCCGCTCCCTGATCCAAAGACACTGCACGCTGTAAACTTTCTGTTCTGCTGTGAACATATATTAGCTGATGATTGTTGTACATTTTGCCAGACGAATGAACAGAGACTTCATGCAGGAAGCCTGTGCGTAAAGTCTCCCCTTGATCTCGGAGGGTTTGAGCCAAAACAAGTGCGTAACGCGCAAAGCAGGTAGTGGCAAGCGGAGAGAAGAGTGAGGACGCAACATCCCCCCCGCCCCTACTGCTGAGCGGTCCCTCTCATCACCCTGATGTGTCCGAGTCCGACCGAGCCCGAACATAAGTTCTGAATATTTGTCCGAGTCCGACCGAGCCCGTCGGGTTTGTACGGGTCCCGTCGAACTTCGGTCGGCAGTGATGTACCTGAACGGTGCCCGCCAGCAGCCACAGTGTGAGGCTATGAAGCCAGTTTCCCTTGTGTAACGTCTGTCGCTCCAAACTCCTCTGCTCCGCGTGCGCACTCATTTACATAAAGCCACAATGTGGACGTTTTAAACAACGCAAATTAGCTCCTAAAACAATCTTATTCACGTGATTAATTTACCATTGCGATTGACTGCGGAAATGCGGGAAGCGAATGCAGAAATTGCATAAACTCTTCAAATTGCATAATCTAATTTGCATAAACTGGTAAAATGCATAAAATGTCATGTTGCATGAACTGTATAAACTGCATAAAGTGGTAATATGCATGAATGGGTTAATTTGCATAAATTATGTAAATTGCATAAACTCTTTAAAATTCATAAATCCTAAATGGCATAAACTCTTAAGTTGCATAAACTGGTTAAATCCCATAAAGTGATTAATTTGCATAAATTATTAATATTGTATAAACATTTATATTCCATAAACTGGTCAAACTGTTGAAATGGCCTCAGTGCTTGATTGGCAGAAGCTGCACAAATGGCTGAAAGTCCTGGAGTCTCCCCCATTGGCTGGATTCCCCCATACACACCAATGCAAAATTTCAAACTCTCGTATAAAAAAAATGGAAAACTGCAGAAGGCCAATTTTTTCTCAAAACCCACAAGTTGTAGAAGCTGAACATGCACAAAGTGCAGAAATTGCATAAAATGCAGAAAAAGGTGCAGAAAAGCATGGATTTGCGGCAGCCCCATTATAAGTCAATGGGAAAAATCTCCGACATTTTGGCCGATTGCGGAAAAACCATAAGTTGCAGAAGTCCCAAAAGTAATAGCACCCTTCTCCTCAACATGCAGAACATTTTGATGCATAACTTGCATAAATTGCACAAAGCATGAAGGTGCTGAAAGCTCTAGAAAATCGGGAAAAAGATGGAAGAGGAATAATAATAAAGAACATGAAAACCAATAATTGACTGCGGAAGAATTCCGCAGTCAATCAATAACATATGATTAGCAAAGATATCCAAAATCCACTCATAAAACAGTGACAGGCTGAAAGAGCTTGCATGACACTAAGTGAGTAAGAATATCTCACTGGACTCACTCTTATCGTGCAGTTTCTTCTCCAGCTGGTCTCGCTGCTCAGACAGAGATTGGTGACTTGTTTGAAGGGCTGAGAGAGACAGGAGTGTCAGTGCAGTTACAGAGACAGAACACACAAATGTTTGACTCACTCTGAAACTTCTGCTGCAGATCATCTCTCTGGGCTGTGATGTTCTCACACACGGAGTCTACAAAAGACCATCCATGTGTCAGAACAATAAAGGGTCACAGTGAATCTGCATTTGAAGGTCTTCAGGAGACGCAGATGACATAAAGAAAGGACTCTATTCATGAGGGAAACAGTGACTGGCACCGCTACATGGGGGTTACTTAATATTGGGCTTGACGGTGATATATTTACTTACTTTATTCACTTTGTTTATTTGGAACATCTTAGTAAAAACATGCACGTATCATATACAATAAATTCAAACATTTCTCAGAGAAGGAGTGGGTTGATGTGTAACCTTATTTCTCTCCTTAAATGAATATCTCACTGGACTCACTCTTATCGTGCAGTTGCTTCTCCAGCTCGTCTCGCAGATCAGACAGAGTTTGGTGTTTTGTTTGAAGGGCTGAGAGAGACAGGAGTGTCAGCACAGTTACAGAGACAGGACACACAAATGTTTGACTCACTCCTAAACTTCTGCTGCAGATCATCTCTCTGGGCTGTTATGTTCTCACACACGGAGTCTACAAAAGACCATCCATGTGTCAGAACAATAAAGGGTCACAGTGAATCTGCATTTGAAGGTCTTCAGGAGACGCAGATGACATAAAGAAAGGACTCCACGAGCTTTTCATGAGGGAAACAGTGACTGGCACCGCTACATGGGGGTTACTTAATATTGGGCTTGACGGTGATATATTTACTTACTTTATGCACTTTGTTTATTTGGAACATCTTAGTAAAAACATGCACGTATCATATACAATCAATTCAAACATTTGTCAGAGAAGGAGAGGGTTGATGTGTAACCTTATTTCTCTCCTTAAATGAATATCTCACTGGACTCACTCTTATCGTGCAGTTGCTTCTCCAGCTGGTCTCGCTGCTCAGACAGAGTTTGGTGTTTTGTTTGAAGGGCTGAGAGAGACAGGAGTGTCAGTGCAGTTACAGAGACAGGACACACAAATGTTTGACTCACTTTTAAACTGCTGCTGCAGATCATCTCTCTGGGCTGTGATGTTCTCACACACAGGGCCAACTCCTCTGTTTTCAGCTACAAAGACCATCCACATGTCAGACTGAGCAGGCAATGTTCACAGTGTAGTTAACAAGTGCTTACTGAAGTACAGGCGCAGCACAATGTTGAGAGTGGCTTGAGTCATGCACAGGACTCCGAAAAGGACCAAGACCAATGTGTTGACTTTTCTCCCTGTGAAAGGAGCACAACACTGCAGTGACATAAGGAGAGGACTTTGGACCTCTGTATGTGCCCATCTTTTAACCTCTTAACTCCCGCCTGAACCGAGAGGATCTTTTTCCTCACGTCATCAGATTTTTTTCCCCATCATTTTTTCGTTGGGTATTCAACTCATATTTGTAACTTTTATGTCATCTTTTGTCCCATTTGTGTCATTTTTTCATCATTTTTATCATATTTTTGTCACATTTTTTGTCATTCTTTTGGTAATTTTTTTGTCACATTTTTGTGATTTTTTGTCTCATTTTTTTCATTTTTCGTCAATTTTTGATCAATTTTTTGTGTTTTTTTTTTTTTTTACATTTTGGTCATTTTTTGAGATTTTTTTGTCAAATTTTTATCACATTTTTGTCATATTTTTGTAATTTTTTTGTCATATTTTGTGACATTTTTGTCACTTTTTCATTAATTTTTCGTCACTTTTTTGTCAATGTTTTCTCACTTTTTTGTCACATTTCCATCATTGTTTTCGTCTCAGTTTTATTGCTATTTTCACAGCTTTTTTCCAGAAGCTTTTGGATTGGGGTAAAGCCAAACTGGAGAAAATGTGCTCGGTTCAGGTGGGAGTTAAGGGGTTAATGCTCTGGGTCGATGAGGAAAATGATCACACGAGAGGAAATCGCCCAGACTCGAGGACAATGAGAAAACTCCACATGGTCTGGGCTGGAACCTTGGACCTTCTTGGTGGCGCAGCAGTTAGTGCTCGTGCTTTACAGCTAGAAGGTCGTGGGTTCGATCCCCAGATGGGCCCTTTCTGTGTGGAGTCTGCATGTTCTCCCTGTCTGTGTAGGTTTCCTCCCATGGCTTTGTTGTCTTACCTGAGAGAGCAGCCCCCTCACCGTCGTTGGTTTCACTGTGAAGTCTTGTTCCAAAGGTTCTTCTCCTCGCGACCACAGATGAGGGGTCCATCCTTCTTCACTGCAACCTCACCAGTGTCAGTCAGAAGTCTTTGACCGGGTATTTATATGGAATTGTTCTGCTTTTCTCTTGTTCCTCTTTTTTTCCTGTCACATCGGGGGAGACTCCTATACAGAGCGTGTGAATGTGGTGTGTGCATGTACCCTGTGGCTGACATAAATAAGCTGTTACTGTATCTTTTCAAACATTTAGGTAAGTGCTTTATTTGTTATTGTACAATAGACAATGAAATTGTATAGATCAGATGTTGTGTACGTCCTGAGCCTCTGTGACTGAACATGTTTGTGGAGGTTAGGGAAAGTGGAGTACAGCCTTCAGTGATCCTCTGAAACGATGCAGCGCCTCCTGGTTTTGTCCCTGTTTCAGAGCGTGGTGTCCTGCACTGGTCAGCTCTACCACCTCCTCTCGCTCCTTCATCTTTGTCCTCCTCCTCCCCTGGCTTTGACGCCGTTCTTCACCTGTCATCTGTGAAACACTGTCAGGTCTCAGTGGAGATAAAAACACAACTGTCTTTCACCATCTTCAGAAGAGCGTAGCAGATTAATATAATGATATAATACAGTTCATTCTCCAGTGAACGTACATGATAATAATGGCTTACAATTATATCGAGCTTCTCAAAGCGTTATGTTACGGGTCCCAGGGCTTGGTGACCACGATGACAAAAAGAAAATATATCTGAAACGAATAAATGAGACGGAGACCACTGGTTAGTTCTGTGTCGCCTTGGCTCTCTGCTTTGCAAACTGACTTTTCTTTACTTGTGTCATTACACAAAGAATGCATTTATCAAATTAATTGGCTAACATTTCACAATGTTTGATTTATCAATGACAAAAGCTTCACCTCCAGGTCTATCAAATTTACTGTCGCAGGACCTCACAAAAAACTCAAAATACTAGTACTACCATACTTCACTGTAGTAATAATCTGATGTTACAACTTTCAACTTACATGTCACCTCGACATGGTCAGGTGAACAGCTTAGCACACAGACTTTTATCAAACTAACATTTCTTTTACCCCAAAAACATACTGTACTAGAAAAACGTGTATAGAGTGACTAAGGAGAGTTACTTTACAAATAGTGAGCTAGAAATAAAACATAAACGGCTAGCACACGAGCTTAGCATCTCAATGCTAAATACTAACGAGTGAAAACATTACTAGTTTACAAGTCAACTTTCAACTACAAAACAATTCTAGCTGAACTACGTTTTGTGGGCTTCATCTGAGCCATTTGTTGTGATTGGTGACCCTTTACCAACCTGAAATGAATAAATGAGACGGAGACCACTGGTTAGTTCTGTGTCGTCTTGGCTCTCTGCTTTGCAGTCTGACAAAGCTGGAGCACGCATAACCCAAGGCCGTCTCACGGTCATCCAACAACAAAAGTGGCTCCTGACACTTAAACTTAGATAACCTTGCTCCCTATACTAATAAAAGTCTCATATTAAAAGTCTCTGTACCAGTGTCCTGAATCTTCAGGCATTTTCCTTCCCCAAATCTCTGATATGCTTAATAGCAAGGAATAGCATACGATAGTGGTAAATAAGGGTTAGGGGTAAGAGGAGAGGGATAAAAAGGTTGAGGGTAGATAGAAGGATAACACATAAAAGGATATGGTGCTGGCTGCTGGACGCTGACAGCGTTCACCGAAGGATGAGGCCGGAAGGCTGGCTGGCCCAAGGATGGGTAGGTAAAGACCATCTGGGGTCGTCTGTGCCTGGTGGACTGCCTCAGATGGGGTGGCGACTCGGGGCGGATGTCCTGTGGCTCAGGGTTGGTTACCGGCTCAGGGTCTGCTGCGGGTCCCGGACCAGGTTCTGGGACAGGCACTTCTTGGTGTCTGGTTGAGGTAGGTCCATGTCTTGTCTGTCGTCACTTTGCATTATTTGTTCTTCTTCTGCAACATTGTCTCCTCCTTGTTCAGGCTGAATGCCAACTCTCTGTACTTGTCTTGTCTGCCTTGTGATGGGATGTTGTGACTCAACATGAACTGGTTCAGCTGGACGTTGGCTTTGTTGCAGATGCCGGGGGAACACGGAACCAGTAGAGCGGTTCATTTTCTTCTGAGTCACTTGCTTCTCGACTTAAAGGGGGGGTATTATGCAAAATGGACTTTTTCAAGCTATACATGGTAAATGGTCTCAACTTATATAGCGCTTTTCCACCTACATTAGGCACTCAAAGCGCTTTTACAGCAAGGATCCACTCACCCATTCATACACCAATGTACGCAGACACTGGGGGCAATGTGGGTGAAGTGTCTTGCCCAAGGACACAACGACAGTGTACACTTTCAGGAGGTGGGAATCGAACCCCCGACCTTCCGATCACGAGACGACCCTCTCTACCATCTGCGCCACCGTCGCCCCATACATCATGTTATTATGTCATTCCCTCATTAAAAACATGCCTGAAGTGTTGCCTTGGCACATTCACGTATTTCTGAGTAATCTGTAAAAACTCTGATGGCGGCCATTTTAGGGATAGGTTTGCCTGAGTCCTCCTAGGAACGCCCCCACCTCCTGGAGACGCCTCCGAACTTTCGTCACCAGCCGAGAAACCAACCACTGCTCCTCAGCAGAACCCCCTCCCCACTGATGCCACAGACAGCGTGTGGAGGGGGCGTGTCTGAAAGGGTCAGAGGTTCTTAAAGAGACAGAGGCCTATTTCAAGACATTCACTACAGCCATTTTGAGAGAGACATTTTATACAAGGCAGTTATTCTAATTTACTGCATTTACAGACCAACAGAAGGTTTGGTCATCATTGTAGTGTGATATAGACTGGTACTATGTGATTGAAAAAAAGCATAATACCCCCTCTTTAATGAATTGTATTGTGTCTTTTCGCTTCCTGTTTCTCTTTTGTGGACTGGCAACTGGACTCTGGACAATGTCTACTGGCAAGTCGTTCACTTGGAGCAGCACTTTTCTGTGTAAGGTACGCACGGGACTGCCTCCTGTCTCTGGACTTACTTTCTAGACAGGGTTGTCTCCAACCTGCTCTCTCACGGTGTAGACTGTGTGCTCCCAGTAGGGTCTTAGCTTGCCTGGACCACTCTTTCACTCAGGTTCCGTACAAGTACTCTGTCTCCTACTTGTAGAACAACACCTTTGCATCTTTTGTCATAGTTGGATTTCCTTTTTGAGCTTGACTGTTGGCTGTTTGCACTTGCAATTCTGTATGCCTCTGTCATCGTTCCTTTCCATTTCTGAGCATAACTGTGTGGAATTCCCGTTTCTTCTTCTGCCATGAGGCCAAAGAGAAGGTCCACTGGAAGGCGAGGATGTCGGCCATGCAACAGGAAGTATGGGGTGAATCCCGTGGCCTCATGTTTAGTGCAGTTGTACGCATGAACCGTCTGAGGCAAGTGTTCCTTCTAGTTTAGTTTCTCTTTCTCTCCCAGTGTATGAAGCATCTGCAACAGAGTGCGGTTCAGTCTTTCAACAGGGTTATATTGGGGGTGGTAGGGCGAAGTTCTTGAGTGGCCGACACCGGCAAGCTCTCTGAGGGACTTGAACAGTTCGTTCTCAAATTCACAACCCTGATCGTGATGGAGCTTGGAGCTTCTCTATAGTCTTTTCGTGTTTGTGTCAAATTTGGCTTTGTCATCTTCTGTTGGTGTTATGTCTTGTTCTTTCATTTCCACTGCTTTCCCGATAGCTGGGTCTGCTTTTTGTTCTCGGACAAGTTGGTCATGGCTGATGGACTATAGAGGTTCTTCCAGGGATGGACTTGATGAGGCGAGGTTAAGAGCTGCAATCCAAGCTAAATCAACTTGCTTGGCTCTTCTGCTCCCTTCCCATACTGCATCTACAGCTTCCTCTGACAGTTCCCTGGAACATTCTTTCATGAATGCTTCGATGCCAAGCGGATGGCGGGACAGCACATCGGCGTCGATGTTCACTTTTCCTGGATGGTATTTTATGTCGAAATGGAAATCTGCGAGCTGTCCCACCCAACGATGTCCTACTGCTTTGAGCTTGGCGGTGCTAAGGACATACGTCAAGGGGTTATTGTGACCCGTACCCAATCACTCTCATTTTTTTGTCTTGGTTTTGGTAGAGGACTGCACCGAGGCCTTTCTGGGATGCGTCCGTGTGGAGTACGAAGGGGCGGGTGAAATCAGGGAACGCAAACACTGACAGCTGGGTCAGCATGTCAATCAAGCGCTCGAGGATCTCTTGATGTTCCTTGTTCCATTGCACTGGAGCTCGAGAAGATTGCTGGGGATACTTTGCTCTGCCTCTGGTGGACTTGGGCGGTGCTGTGTCTGGTTTAACTTGAAGCAAGTCGTACAGAGGTTTGGCAATACGTGAGAAGTCTTGCACATATGTCCTATAATAGCTCAGGAATCCCAAAAGTTGCCTGACTTCTCCGACAGTTTGTGGTCTTTTGTGTTTGAGCCTCAATGTCTTTGGGATTGTAGGCGATTTTACAGGAAATATTAGCACTCTAATATACACAAGATCTGACTCCATAAGATCAATTTAAACACAGTTAAACAGTTAAGTTTAAAGTATTAAAGTATCAAAAAGGTCTCGCCAGCGTGTTCGTTGATCCCAAGGTCCAAGAAGAAACCACCAAAATTCAGTAGCTTTAGACAAAGAAGATTTATTCCCTATAACAATTACAATTCTAAACACAGATTCTCCGAGCGCTAAAGTCCCTACACTAATACACACACGGTGCTCGAGCGGGGCAGTCCCGGGAAAAGCATCGTCTAACTGCGCTCTTACAATATATATTATCAAAAATGTGACGTTCACGAAGAGATAGGAGATGAGTTAAGCTTAGGCCAAGGTCACCAAGCTTTTCTCTCAGTAGTTTTCCACTAGAAGTGTCTTCCTGATGCCTTATTTGGAGTTATTATTGTCCAGACTGGTGTGGGCACCTGGACGTCTCCATAGATATGAGCAAAAGAATGCAAGAGCGAGAAATGGGGTATTGTTACAGCAATGTGCGTGTGAAATGATTGGTTTTCCACTGAAACTTAAAGCACATAGATTAAACTCATAAAAAACATTCAATAGCATTATAAAATATAACATTAGCTAAAAATCATCAATTTCCCACAGGATCTACTTTCACTCCATCTTCAGACACTAGACGACCGACATATCGGACCTCTTTACGAAACAACTCAAACTTCTCGGGCTTTAGCTTGACTCCATGGTAGGGTTGTGCCGATGAACGATATCATCGTCCATCGTGATGGATGAGCAACATCACGATGGAGAGCCACCATCGTGATGCCACGCCCCCTCCTGTCAGAAACACGCACTGGTCTTCTGTAGGCTTTGTAAACCTACAAACTTTGCAGGGATTGCACTGTAAATGAAATCACGGCTATAACTAATATGCGCGCTAGTTTCAGTAGCCTGCCAGAAGCCAGAAGCCGTGATGTGTTCGCCGTAATTATTAAAGTAAAGACGCAGCGCTGCTCTGTTTCTGACGCGTGGGGCTCTCTCTCTCTCTCTCTCTGCAGCTCAGAGTTTAACAGCGCATGGTTTTGCTTTGCTCCGTACGGAAACTTAAACCGTTTTAAAATGACTAGATGGTTCTCACATCGGAGCTGGCTGAGCGCGCATGGGTTTAGATTATTCTCACGAAAGACCGAGAGAGGAGAGAGAGGAGAGAGAGAGGAGAGAAAGAGGCGGTGCAGGAGTTACGAGGTTACGAGCACACGGACCGGGCGGCGCGCGGAGCGGCTTCAAAAGTTGACACTCTGAATAAATCGTTCTCCTCTCAGACTTTACGCATGTGTTTTAACACATTTCTGTTGCAAAATTCGTGCTCCATGACTCTGATCAGATCATGTTTAGTTTAGATCAACTTATCCTGAAACCTCACATTTTCCTAACATACATAGTAATATGCAGCATATATAGGCTATGTAAATGTATTTAAAAAATGCTTATAATGAGAAATGGATGATATCATCGTCCATCACGATGGTTCACTGTAAACATCGTCAACGGCCAATTAAGGGAACATCGCCCAACCCTACTCCATGGCGTTGTAGAGCTTGGAGGACTTTTCCGGGGAAGCGGGTGTCTGTCTGGAACGGTTTTGCTATTTAGCAGACATAAAGATGTAAAGATCCGTCCTTCTTCCTCACACAGATGACCGGGGCTGCATAGGGGGACTGAGACTTCACAATCCATCCTTTGACTATCAGTTCTTGCACATACTCTTTTACTTCCCTGTATAGGGGCGTGGGGATGGAGGCGTAGGCCCTCTGAACCGGCGTGTCATCTTTGAGTCTGATTTCCATTTTCAGTGAAGGGATACAGCCTATATCTGTACTGTCACAGGAGAACGCCTCACACTCTTCCATCAGCACCTTCCCAACCGACTTTTGCTGGTCTGGACAGGTGACTAATGTCGACTGGGGGCAACCGGATCTCAGCAGAAGAGTCACAAGGAGGAGCGGTTTTGATTGTCTCCACTGCTGTTGCTGATGTATGTATGGGCTGAGTTGTGGGCGGTTCAAGTATGTCTGTTTCAATTACTTTGTCGACATATTGGATGGTACCTAGAGTCGTTCTCTTTGGCAGGATGATTTCATGTTTTGAATGGTTACAGATGGGGATCTTCACAAAGGGCCTTTGAGGGTTGTTGATCTCCAAGAGTCCATTTCCTACACTCAAACTTCTTAAAGCAACGTTCTCTTCGGCAGGTTCATACAGTACAAGGGTGTCAGAGATGTCCAAGGTTTTCTTTTGTGATGTAATGGTTTGATTTGTTAAAGACTGGGGACGTTGAGAGGAGGGGTTTTCCTCGGACAGCAGCACCGCCGCGGCCGGTGGGACGCTCACGTGGGGGCTGCCCGCGTAATTCTGGGAAATAAACAGGGCGGCGCCCTTATGGCCCTTACTCGCGATTGTGTTTTATATTATAGATGGTAAAATTCTAGTTTCAGAAAAAAATCAAATGCAGCCACAAAAGCAGCAATAGGCTATATGCACAGTTTCCCCATGTGACGTCTTCCTGGACAGTCAGCCAGACGCTGGACTTCCTGTCAGCGATCGTTTACATTCACAATTTGCAGGTTCCCACACAAATATAGAGAAGCTCAGGATTTGGTTAAGGACGAGTTACTGATGGAGTCATAGCAACGTTTTACAAACATCATGTTCACTGTGAATCCAGCCCCAAAGGAAACGCCAGCTGTCGTAAGATAGGAGCTTTTATCTTAGAGCTAAAGGCTAGTGTTGAAAAATGATAATATAACATGTATAAGTACAACAAGTAAGTAAATATTACAAGTACAACAAGTACAAGTAAATATTATTTAAAGTACTAACAGGACGATTCTTTTTTGCGCAGGCTCGTTCAAAACTTTGCGCTAGTTTTATTTTTTATTTTGTGTTAGCCGCGTTAGCCTCAAGACAAAAACATCCACCGTTATGAACACGGAGTTTCCTCCAGTGAAGTCGTTAAATGGTAAATGGTCTCAACTTATACAGCGCTTTTCCACCTACATTAGGCACTCAAAGCGCTTTACAGCAAGGATCCACTCACCCATTCATACACCAATGTACGCAGACACTGGGGGCAATGTGGGTGAAGTGTCTTGCCCAAGGACACAACGACAGTGTGCACTTTCAGGAGGTGGGATTCGAACCCCCAACCATGAGACGACCCGCTCTACCATCTGCGCCACTGTCGCCCCAGTTAAGTCTCACGTAATATTTTTTTACCTGCTTCAGTCACATCTTAACTTTTACTCGCTGTCCTTTACCAAATCTTAAGCTATTGCTTCATTTCTGTGGGACCTGCTCATTTTTAAAGGGAAGAGATAACGGACAGGAAGGACAGCGTCTGGCTGACTGTCCAGGCGGAAATCACGTGGGGTCACTGTGCATATAGCCCATACACTGCGGTCCAAATGATTATGCAAATGACATTTTTTTTTTGACATTGTCTAAATTGTCAACTAAAATGAGTGTCAGCATAATTTTCACGTCTTTAACTGGTAGAGGATCATTTAATTGTGGTTGAAAAAATCTCCCAGTGAATATAATAAAAACCTCAAAATCCACTGTTCCAAATTATTATGCAACTCATCGTTTCAATACATTTTAAAGCTTGTAATTAACTGAAAATGGTCATTTGTTGTATTTGTAGCATTACGAGGTCATACTTACTGGGCGGTAACATTTCAATCAAAAACATCTTAACTGGTCAAGTTATATACACATATTTTTCAAAGGTCATTTTCACACCTTCAGGGAGCCTAAAAGGGCCTAAAGGGGCCGACCAGCTCTCTCACCATGATTCTGGCCCAAAACATTACTCCGCCCCCTCCTTACTGACGTCACAGCCTTGTTGGGACATTGTGGCCATTCACCAACCATCCACTACTCCATCCATCTGACCATCCAGGGTTACACGGCCTCATCAGTGAATATAGAATATAGACACTTTGAAAAAACAAAAATGGACATAAAAGATTGAACAGTGCTGAACCAGCACTGGGAACAGAGCCACTTACTAGACAGGTACCTTTACTAGCATTAGCAGGGGTGCATCAGTTTTGTTTTTATTACATGGAACAGCCTCTATTTTATCAATTATCCTGCCAGCAACGCCAAAATGTGGCAAAACGGTGGTTAAGGTGGTAGAAATTAAACATAATATACTTAAAAGTAACTAAAATACCAACAACGCCAGCTTGAATAAACAAGCAATAGAGGACACACAGGTTCGTAGTTGAATAAGAGGCATAGACAGTTCCATTATAAAAAACATAGTACTTCATTTATCTACTTTGTATTAGGTTCAAAGAATTATTTCGTTTCACTTCATTTCATCATACCAAGTACCATAAAAACATACGTTTCAGTTCACAGTCAACGTGGGCAAAATCGTTCATTTAGTTTTGTGGAAGTGCGCCAGTGGGTTGACCACAGGGAAGGAAACAACCCAGGCGACATAGATACAAAGCAGAAGGGCGAGAGGCGAGAAGGCGAGAAGGCGAGAAGGCGAGAAGGCGAGAAGGCGAGACAGCCATGGTGTTGTGGTGGAGACCTATTTAAAAAAAGAAACGTTAGGCTACGAAATGATCACGTTTACCACTGCCTTGATCAAAACAAACACGTACCTCCTCCGAGCGCAGAGGCAGCGCTGTCAGGACAAACAAGCAGAGGGACACACACGGAGGACAAAAGCTAGGCCATCGGCCCCCATAGCCGGCCCCTGTACACCGCGGCGCAGCCGGAGCTAAAAGTGATACAATCGCCTGAACAACGAGTAAGATACGATAGTTATGGTAAAGAGAGCTATACTGATTACCTGTGAGCCGCCCACAGCTAACGCTCCGTGACTACCCGGAAGAGGGATGGTGAGGCGGCGTATGTGGGGGGTTGCTGCTAGATCGTCGCCTCGGGAGGGACGGTCTACGCCGACTGGTCATTCAAAATGATGACGTACACCGCTCTCCCCGCGGTGTTTTTGAGCTGTGAGTGACAGCTGTCAGTGGCGCCAAAGACAAAATAATTGATCGAACAGCGGGGAAACACAAATGATAAAAATGTATTGTTTTGGGAACGAAAAAGAATTGATTTCTTTTGTTGAAGAAGTGATGGAAGAATCTAAGACAAGATTTGTTACTGTCGATGTTGACACTAATTATTACAATGAAGGTAAACATAGGGGAACTTGTAGGGATCCTATAAGGTGTATGTGACAGTCGGAATAATAGCCTTATTAGTGTCACTGAGTCAAGTAATACGTATTTTTTATTCATTGTTATTCATTTACAGTCATTCTATTTTCACAGGTTGGCAACCTCTATCCCCGAATCGTGTGTACTTTGAGTGGCCTGGTGGCTCTGGAAAGCCTGGTATAAAATATACAGGCACACCTTTTATGTTTATTGGGTATAAATCACTGGGTTGTCATCAGGGAAAGGACAGGGGTGTAGCCCAGAAGAAAAGATATGTCGAAGAAAAAATGAAAAAGATGGTAGGTTTATGTACACTCGAATGTGTCGTTTCCATACATGCACCCATTAAGAAAGTAAAATGTCACTCGATTGAAATTCTACAAGTCGACATTGAGCAAAATTCTTCTAATCATTGTTAATAGGATTTGACCTAACCTATTTGATTGAAACTACGAGATGAGTAATGCTACTATCAGCCCCAATAGTCAAATTAAATAGCGCTAAATTGGTAGGCTTCCTTTAATAACATCGATGATTTTGCTGTGATTGTTAGTATACTGGTCAAAAAAGGCTACTCCTTTTACTGAGACTACTAAATTCCATTAAGCCCATGCCTAAAAACTTTGCTGGTAAACCTTAACCCACCAGGGTGGCTGCACGACTTACAGTAGAATAGGTAAAAGGCATGCTTACCCCGTTGCTGATCCAAAGAAATCCATCGCCCGATCTTCATAATAATTATGCCTTCTTTGTCCATATTTATGGGGTTCCATTTGTGCCCAAAAAAAGTTGCTAAAATATGTGTCGATATAGTTTGTTGCGGCGATCTGCTGTCTCCTCCGCCCCTCCCCGTTTGGTTGCCGCCCTCCTCGTCTGAGGCCAGGTGGAACCAATTTGTAATCAGGTGCACACACCTGGACTGTTCAAAATGACTCTCATTCACTCCACTGCCATGCACCGGGAGCAGCCCAACACCACGGCAGGAGCAGGAAACCTCCTTCTCAACAAAAGACTCTAAATAAATACAAACGCTGAGCGGGACCAGACTCACTTAAAGACCTGAAGAGACTGCCGGTAAGCACCAGCGCGTGCTTCTGTTGTGTTAATGCTGTGTTCAGTGGTATTTTGTAGTGATGGCAAGATGAAGCCCCATGAAGCATTGAAGCCTCACAGCCAATTGCATCATACATGGTTCAAAGCATCAAGGTGCTTTGCTCCACTACGCCATCATGTGGACAAGAAATGTATCAATCAATCAATAAAAGTTTATTTATAGCACTTTACAACAACACCAGGAGGACCAAAGTGCTTCACAGAAAGATAAAAACAATAAAAAGCCAAATGATTGCAACCTGGACATAATTCAGTGTGCTCTAAGTATTAAAAGCAAGTTTGAAAATATTAGTCTTTAATTTGGATTTAAAAAGGGACATGTCCGGGAGTGCTTACAATAAATGGTGGGGGCTGAAAGAGTTGTGATGTAAAATGTGCTTGTGTTACTTTGTTTATGTCTAACCCAAATACACAAAATGTGAGGGGGAATCCATTTCATTTCATTTCACTGTCTCTTTTGTTTTGAATCGCGCTCCAAACCCGCGAATATTTTCCTGAATCAGTCACGTGGTACGGCCACTTCCCGAGGCTTCGAACGTCACCACACCATGCACCACACACGTGATCAACACACGCATCGATACGCGCTTCAATAAACACCCCTCTAGATTACTCGGCACACGCTTCGAAGCCTCGACACGATCGGCACATCACTAGTATTTTGTAAATATTGATTTTTATGTGGTTTACCTGGGTTTAATGTATAGTTCTTAGTAATTCATCGCTGCATTTAATTAACTTTGGTAAACTTGTTAAGAGCATAAATAATGTAGCGTTTATAATGTGCTGTGTAAAGTTTAATTCATAGTTTAAGAGTGTAAAAGTTAAAATCCTTAAAGGCTTAAAACATTTATAAAAGTGAAGGGTAAAATGTGCTAAAATCATAAATATTTATTCGTAATCTACATAAAATGCTGTGAACTCCATGATTTAAAATGCATGGTAAAAATGTTAGATTTTGTACTGAATACTTGTGTTTGTATTTTTACTTATTGGGAATTTCTTTTCTGTTTCCACTAAGGTTTTTACTAATGAAACCAACAAATGAAGTCAATAAAAGGAGAAGGACAACTTCCTGGCTCTAGAGTAAATTCCTGTACTTAACTTCAGTAGTGAGCCCATCTCACGTCAGGTGTGGGAACCCGCCCGTTAAAAAACTAGAAGAACCTGACATAGTTGGTGTATGTCATTGCTATGTGTCTTGTGTCTTGGGTCTATGTTTACGGTGTACATGTTGTTTGACATGTGTATGTAGCTTATATGTAGTTGTTGCATATGCAGTTGTTGCATATGCAGTTGTTGCATATGCAGTTGTTGCATATGCAGTTGTTGCATATAATGTAGTCTGCACATGGCTTCACTGGCTGGGAGTGTTCAATGCCGTTGCTCCTTGTGGCTTCATGTTGTTAGATGGTGCTGCCCCCTGTGGTTACTTCATGTACTTGTCTGCACATGTCTTGACTGTCATTGGTCACTGCCGTGTCTCTCAGCTGTTGGTTCATGTCGTTGGTATATGTCATTGCTTGGTAGCTGTTGTTATTGCCTGCACCCATTGCCATTAACCAGTCACAATTAAAGTATATCTGTATGGGGGACCAAAACTGCCAAAATATTAAATTATCACTGCAACTAAATAAATAAATATATACTCACACTCACAAAACACAATGTAACTCCAAGTCAGTCAAATTTCTGGGATATCAGACTGTCCAGTTAGGAAGCCACGCTTATTGTGAATCAGTTTCACTTGGTGTTGTGGAAATTAAACAGACAACAGGTGGAAATGAGCGGCAATTAGCAAGATCACTCCAAAAGAGGAACCACAGACCATTTCCCTGTCTTCATCCTTTTGTACCGTATTTTTGGAACACTTTTGCATTTGTCCAGTGTTCTCACCACTAGAGGCATCATGAGGAGCATCTACAACCCACAGAAGTCGCTCAGGGAGTGATGCTCATCCAAAATGGCACGTCCATTCGTGCTGTGGCAAGAAGGTTTGCTGTGTCTCCCAGCGCAGTGTCCAGAGCATGGAGGAGATACCAGGAGACAGGCCAGTACACCAGGAGACCTGGGGGGGGCGACCGAGGTCAACAACCCAGCAGCAGGACCGCTATCTGCTCATTTGTGCACGGAGAAACAGGAGAAGCACTGCCCGAGCCCTACAAAATGACCTCCAGAGGGCCACAAATGTGCATGTTGGTCCTCAAACGGTCAGAAACGACTCCATGAGGGTGGTATGAGGGCCCGACGTCCACAAGTTGGGCCGGTGCTTACTGCCCAACACCGTGCAGCCCGATTGGCATTTGCCCAAGAACACAGCGATTGGCAGATTGGCCAATGGTGCCCTGTGCTCTTCACGGATGAGAGCAGGTTCACCCTGAGCACATGTGACAGACGTGACAGAGTCTGGAGACGCCCTGGAGAACGTTCTGGTGCTGCAACATCATCCAGCATGACCGGTTTGGTGGTGGGTCAGTGATGGTCTGGGGAGGCATTTCATTGGAGGGCCGCACAGCCCTCCATGTGCGAGCCAGAGGTTCCCTGACTGGCATTGGGGACCGGGATGAGATCCTCAGACCTATTGTAAGACCATATGCTGGTGCTGTGGGCCCTGGGTTCCTTCTGATGCCTGATAATGCCAGGCCACATGTGGCAAGAGTGTGTCAGCAGGTCCTGCATGATGAAGGTATTGATGTTCTGGACTGGCCTGCCCGTTCCCCAGACTTAAATCCAATAGAGCACATCTGGGACATCATGTCTCGGTCCATCCATCAACGCCACGTCGCACCACAGACTGTCCAGGAGCTGACTGATGCTCTAATCCAGGTCTGGGAGGAGATCCCTCAGGAGGACATCCGTGGTCTCATCAGGAGCATGCCCAGGCGTTGTAGGGAGTGCATTCAGGCACGTGGAGGCCACACACACGACTGAGGATGATACAGACTCGTTTGGAGGAATTTCTACAGAATTTGGATCAACCAGTGACCTTCTCAACACATTCCCCTACACTATGAATAAAGATTTTCATCTGAAAAATCAAATTGATTGACATCTAGGATGTGTTGAGTGTGCCCTAAGTTTGTGTATATAAAACATAATTTAAAATAAAATCAACACTTTTTTTTAGCAATTTTTTTTTTTTTGCTGCCTAAATACTGAAGTAAAAATATATATAATAGTAATTAAACATCTCTTTTTTTTGGTCAAAATTAAAATAATAAAGAAATTAATTAATTTTCAGTTTGCATTCATTTATTTCTGCATTTATTTTTGAATATATTTATTTATTTCCACTTTTAATTTTAGTCAACACTTAGTTTTGCAACCTACATTATTTTTTTCTTGATTACTTTCTCATGACAGAAGATAATGTCTTTTTATTTTAAGAATAAGATGTTTAATAACTAATTATATATATATATATTATACATATTTATTTATTTCAGCAATTTGGCAGCAAAAAAGTGTTAATTTTTAATTTTTATATTCATTATTTTAGCAGTTGTGATATACAGATATACTTCACAAGTGATTTAATGGCAATGGGTGCAGGCAATAACAGCTACCAACAACAAGAAGCAATGACATATACCAACGACATGAACCAACAGCAGAGAAACACTGCAGTGACAGTCAAGACATGTGCAGACATGTACATGAAGTAACCACAGGAGGCAGCAAAATCTAACAACAACATGAACCAACAACAAGGAGCAACGGCATTGAACACTCCCAGCCAGTGAAGTCATGTGCAGACTACATTGTATATAACAAACACATATGCAACATCTACATATACAACAAACACATATGCAACAAACACATACAGTGCCTCTCGAAAGTATTCATACACCTTGGACTTTTGCACATTTTGTCATGTTTACAACCCTAAACATCAAGATTTTATTTTGATTTTTTTACTGAACGTTCACACACAAGTAACAGACGACTGTGACGTGAAAGCAAAATGATACATGATTCTGTTATTTTTCAAAAAATAGGAAAGTGAAAAGTGGGGCTTGCATAAGTATTCATACAGCATGCATGAATACTTTGTGGAACCCCCTTTTGCTGCAATAACAGCAGAAAGTCTTTTGGGGTTTGACTCTACAAGATTTGCACATGTAGAGACTGACATTTTATCCCATTCCTCTTTACAAAACAACTCCAGCTCTGTCACATTAGAAGGAGAGCGTTTGTGAACAGCAGTTTTCAGATTATTCCACAGATTTTCTATAGGATTTAGGTCAGGACTTTGACTGGGCCATTCTAACACATTAATATGTTTTTATTGAACCATTCCATTTAGCTTTGTGTTTAGGGTCATTGTCCTGCTGGAAGGTGAATCTCCGCCCCAGCCTCAGTTCTCTTTCTGACTCCAGCAGGTTTTCCTCTAAAATGTCTCTATATTTGGCTCCATCCATCATCACAACTATTCTTACAATCTCCCCAGTCCCCGCTGAGGAAAAGCAGCCCCACAGCATGATGTTCCCCCCCATATTTGACACTGGGGATGGTGCATTCAGGACGATGAGCAGTGTCAGGTTTGCTCCATACATAACGTTTTGCATTTGGGCCAAAAAGTTCAATTTTTGTCTCATCTGACCAAAGCTCCTTCTTCCACATGGAGCTGTGTCCTCCATATGACTTCTACAAACTTCAAACGGGATTTCTTATGGCCTCCTTTCAATAATGGCTTTCTTCTTCCACTCGTCCATGAAGGCCAGATTTGTGTAGATACGACTTATAGTGTGTATGTCTTAGTAAGTTCACAGTGGTGCTTTACTCTTTCTATTTCTGAATGATGGATTGAACAGTTGCTCCGGGAGATGTTTAAATCTTGGAAAATCTTTGTATAACTTAACGCTGCTTTAAACTTCTCCACAGCTTTATCCCTGACCTCTCTGGTGCTCCTTGACCTTCATGATGTTGTTTAGTGACCAACACACTCCGACCACAGCTCTGAGGGCCTAAAAGAACAGCTGAAATTAAACTGAGAGTAGATTACACACAGGTGGCCTCTATTTAACCGTTAGGCCAAGGTGTGAACATTCTGGAGTCATTAGGAATGTTATAAAGGCAATTTAATGCACTCAGAAAATGCTGTATGAATACTTATGCACGCCCCACTTTTCACTTTTCTATTTTTTGAAAAATAACGGAATCATGTATCATTTTGCTTTCACTTCACACTTGTCTGTTACTTGTGTGTGAACGTTCAGTAAAAAAAATCAAAATAAACTCTTTATGTTTAGGGTTGTAAACATGACAAAATGTGCAAAAGTTCAAGGTGTATGAATAGTTTCGAGAGGCACTGTATGTGCACTTGGAGTAGGCCCGCCCTACCTGGCCCAGAAGGATACATGTAGGAGTAGCAGGGTTAGGGTTTTTGTGGGATTTAGTGTTAGGGTTATAGGTTAGCATTAGGGTTAGGGTTTGCGCTGAGGCGGGGTGAGGGCCTACAATTCTGTTTAAGCCCCGGGGCCTATGGGTACATTAAGGCGGGCCTGTGTAGGGGGGAGGGCAGCCTACCTTGTCCCTTCGGGCTGGGCCCCGTGGGCAATGGCCCGACCACCAGGCGCTCGCATTCGAGCCCCAACCCCAGGCCTGGCTCCAGGGTGGGGCCCCCGACTGCACCATACCGGGCGACGTCACTGTCCTTGATTGGTTTACGTCTAGTGACAAAAACTCAACCAAAAAGTGTCCCAAAAAAACAAGGCAACAACGCGAGGCAAAAAATCTGTTTAGATCAGTTTTAAGGCATAACACTGGCCTATAAGCTGTAATGTTTTAGATTTGAATAAACTGGAAAAAATGCACATGGTTAAGTTGGGTGGTAAGAGGTTAAACAGTAGAAAATCGGACCTGGGATTCGAACTCACAACGCTGAGAAAGGAGTAATATTCTGCATGTGCATCAGCCTTAACCACTCGACCATTGGAACCACACTGAACTTTCTCTATGAACAAATTTGAGATTTATTTCATGAACAACATTTGTGTATTTCATTGTGGAACATCAGATCAAATCATCTGTATTTTACTCTTTTATTCATTAAGAAAGTACTGAGTGAAAAGACTCCTCTAAGAAGTGCAATAATGACCAGAAGTTACTCGTGTAGGCCATAAAGTATCACATGACTCGCCATAAAATCAAGCAAATAGCCCCATCTAGTGTTGAGAGAGCATACTGCATTTTTTGTGTGAAACATACAGGAGTTCCTATGTAAATGTAATCCAACAGATACACTGTGGAGCTCTGAAAATGTTGATGTTTGAGAGATGTGGATGGTTTGCCATAACGCAGTGATTCACCTTTTGTCCCTGAACACCCCGCCTCCTCCTTGTGCCAGAGACAGGACGGGCCCCCACAGTCAAAACAGCGCCCCCCACAAATGCATCAAACCATAAAAGCAAAGTAATAAATTGCAACTGCGTTTTTTTTTAATCCTTTTTTAATGCTTCACCGCTATCGAGTAAAAGAGCACCGGAGTCCTCTTGTTTAGAAGGCACATTTCATACATAAAGAAAGCAAACTAAGAGAAAAAAAGATTGAATGTTTCCATGATCTATATGGTTTAGGCCGTAGTAGTAATACACACATAAGCATACTGCATCGTTTCTCACACGATGTCATGACCACGACATTTTGAAAAGAGCTTCAAAAGTTGAACTCCCTCATCAGCCACAAACACATTTGACGTTGTTTCTGCTTTTTAAGAATAAAATGCAAATAACAAACTGAACTGAATAAGGTTGAGATTATGAGCTCATTTCTCTCAGTCTCTAGACAGTCTTTTCACAGATAACATTTCTCCGACTGTTACAGGCCTGGTCATTCCAGCTTGTGCGTTTTGGTTTAAAATGTATGAGTTCAACACAGTCCTCATTTCCTTCATAGTCGTTTGGCTCATTAGGATGCCAAAAGCTGCAATGAAAAAAAAGAATAAGAAAAATGGTACAGTGAATGTGGAGTAAAGTATTGTAGTGTAAACCTTGTAGTTAACGGTGAGCCGTCCACCCATCTCCACACCCCCTCCTGCTGCGCATCAGTCAGGCCGATCCAACTGCGCTTCCCGAAGCTCATGGCTAATTCCTAAAAGAGACTTTTCAGTTTGAATATGCAGGGGAAGGGCGAGGGCTACAGAAACAGAAAAAAACTGCAAAGTCTGGCGGCCATTTTCCTGTTATACCTCAGAAAAACAGTCAACCAAGACGAAACACAAATGAAAGCTGTGGACTTCCACTGACAGTAGTGTTAACCCTTCACTGTCACTAAACTTGCCTGATAGAGCTGCTTTAAACAGTCCATCACACTTTCTCCTTGGAAGGCCCTCACAGCATTAAAATAGTTTTAGGCCCGTAACAGGAAAGTCCAGGCCAAACGGGGTGAAGACTGTGAGACACTCTGTAATGGGACGGGTTTGTCTTCCCTGCAAACCCAGCTATAAAGGGGCGTTACTGCCTACGTTCGTCCCCTCACCTGACCTTCGACCCTCCGACGTCACACACCGTGGTAGCCGCGCCGTCATGGCCGCAAGCCTGTGGAGACCAAGCTAAGAGGACGCACTAGGGTCATTGTGTAAAGCTGTTAAGGCCAGTGACTGGGCAGTGCTGTGGGGAATGGTGGGTGAGTAGGGCACGTCTTGAGAAATGTGTAAATCGACTTGCGTGAGGTTAATGGGTCGTTGTTGTCTCATGCATGGTGGTGGCCCTGGACTCTGGCTACGTGCATTGGGTTGGTCATATTTGCGTGGCGGTGAACCTTTCCTTTTTGTGGATGTTTGGTCCCGTCTACCCCTACCTGTACATCTTCCATGTCGTCTGCTGCTACAGAGCGCTCATGTTTGCTTCAGGCTCATGGTCCAGATCACTCCACGGAGTCGTGTGGAGGAGGATAGATAAACGTTCGTTATGTGGTCTACTGACTGGAGGTAAAAGCGGTTGGGAATCGGGAATGAGGAAGTTTAACGTAATGGACATTTGTATATTTATTTTCTGTTTATGGACTGGCGATGTAAAGGTGCCACTCTGAAACATAGACTGTCAAATGTATTTACTGGGTCATCTGCCATGTTTTGGCTCACCTTCTTTTACAATACTACTCTTAAATTATGAACATTCTTAAATAAATGTCTCTGTCAATCAGTTAAACGAACCTGTGGTCCTTCTGTTATCTGTAATTGAACTAAGCTAAAACTTCCACTCTGTCACAATTCGACAAACAGACCAGAGACTCAAACCCAGGACACAGAGGACAAAACATTGTTCTGTCATGTGATGACAGAGTTCCTGTAGTTCCTACCTGCTCCTCTGGGCTGTTGATAATGATGAGATCAGCCCCTCTGTCGAGACAGTACTGTCTGCCGTCCCTCCAGGACAACTCTGAACCATCACTCAGATAGAAACTCCCTCTGACAAAGCGCCAATTCTGTTCTGAGTGTGATTCTGCAAAAGACACTGCACAGATCCATACAGTTACATTGTATGATCAGACCTAATGTATAAAGCGTGACACTCACTGATGGCGTGCAGTTTCTTCTCCAGCTGGTCTCGCAGATCAGACAGAGTTTGGTGTTTTGTTTGAAGGGCTGAGAGAGACAGGAGTGTCAGTACAGTTACAGAGACAGGACACACAAATGTTTGACTCACTCTTAAACTTCTGCTGCAGATCATCTCTCTGGGCTGTGATGTTCTCACACACGGAGTCTACAAAAGACCATCCATGTGTCAGAACAATAAAGGGTCACAGTGAATCTGCATTTGAAGGTCTTAAGGAGACGCAGATGACATAAAGAAAGGACTCTATGAGCTTCTCATGAGGGAAACAGTGACTACAGATACATGGAGTTACTTCATTGGGCCTGATGGTGATGAATTTACTTTTACATACTTTCTTTGAATTTCAGATGTTACTTTTTACAAAGTCAGAAGTTTACTACATACACTAACATTGAAATACCTTTTAACAGTTTGGGAAAGCCCAGATGATGATGCCATGACCTTGTCTGGTTAAGTCTGGTTCATCCTTGGGTGCAATTTCAAGACACTTGAAGGTTCAGGTTCAATGGTTCGGATCGGACCTTTTTTTTAAGTCCGAGCCCGGGCCTCGTCCTCGTCGCTCGAATCGACAATCACAATATGTTCATAAGCCTATGGGGCTGTGCCCTCCCACTTTCATCCGTGGCTCACGAGACGCGTCTTTCCCCTCTCTATGCGCCTCCCTCTCTCTGTGCCTCCCTCTCTCTCTGCGCCTCCCTCTCTCTGCGCCTCCCTCTCTCTCTGCGCCTCCCTCTCCCTCTCTCTGCGCCTCCCTCTCTCTCTGCGCCTCCCTCTCTCTCTGCGCCTCCCTCTCTCTCTGCGCCTCCCTCTCTCTCTGCGCCTCCCTCTCTCTGCGCCTCCCTCTCCCTCTCTCTGCGCCTCCCTCTCTCTCCGCTCCCCGATCCAAAGACACTGCACACTTCGGTCGGCAGTGATGTACCTGAACGGTGCCCGCCAGCAGCCACAGTGTGAGGCTATGAAGCCAGTTTCCCTTGTGTAACGTCTGTCGCTCCAAACTCCTCTGCTCCGCGTGCGCACTCATTTACATAAAGCCACAATGTGGACGTTTTAAACAATGCAAATTAGCTCCTAAAACAATCTTATTCACGTGATTAATTTACCATTGCGATTGACTGCGGAATTGCGGGAAGCGAATGCATAAATTGCATAAACTGTTCAAATTGCATAAATTGCTTAATTTGCATAATCTAATTTGCATAAACTGGTAAAATGCATAAAATGTCATGTTGCATAAACTGTATAAACTGCATAAAGTGGTAAAATGCATGAATGGGTTAATTTGCATAAATTATGTAAATTGCATAAACTCTTTAAAATTCATAAATCCTAAATGGCATAAACTCTTAAGTTGCATAAACGGTTTAAAATGCATAAAGTGGTTAATTTGCATAAATTATTAATATTGCATAAACTTTTATATTCCATAAACTGGTCAAACTGTTGAAATGGCCTCAGTGCTTGATTGGCAGAAGCACAAATGGCTGAAAGTCCTGGACTCTCCCCATTGGCTTGATTCCCCCATACACACCAATGCAAAAATTTCAAACTCCCGTATAAAAAAAATTGAAATCTGCAGAAGCCAATTTTTTCTCAAAACCCACAAGTTGCAGAAGCTGAACATGCACAAAGTGCAGAAATTGCAGAAAATGCAGAAAAAAGTGCAGAAAAGCATGGATTTGCGGCAGCCCCATTATAAGTCAATGTGAAAAATCTCCGACATTTTGGCCGATTGCAGAAAAAACATGAATTGCAGAAGTCTCAAAAGTAATAGCACCCTTCTCCTCAACATGCGGAACGTTTTGATGCATAACTTGCATAAATTGCACAAAGCATGAAAGTGCTGAAAGCTGGAGAAAATCGGGAAAAAGATGGAAGAGGAACTAGAAATGGCTGCGCCATTGCGATTGACTGCGGAAATGCGGGAAGCGAATGCAGAAATTGCATAAACTCTTCAAATTGCATAATCTAATTTGCATAAACTGGTAAAATGCATAAAATGTCATGTTGCATAAACTGTTTAAACTGCATAAAGTGGTAAAATGCATGAATGGGTTAATTTGCATAAATTATGTAAATTGCATAAACTCTTTAAAATTCATAAATCCTAAATGGCATAAACTCTTAAGTTGCATAAACTGGTTAAATCCCATAAAGTGGTTAATTTGCATAAATTATTAATGTTATAATAATAATAATAATGCATTGGTTTTATATAGCGCTTTTCTGGACACTCAAAGACGCTTTACATTGCACTATTCGTTCACTCCATACTCGGTGGTGGTAAGCTACTATTGTAGCCACAGCTGCCCTGGGGTAGACTGACGGAAGCGAGGCAACCAGTCTGCGCCATCGGCCCCTCCGACCACCACCAACCACTCACTCACACACTACATTCGCTAGGCTTCCTGGTGTTCCCAAACGGTCTCCCATCCAAGTACCGACCAGGCCCTTCCCTGCTGAGCTTCCAAGGTCTGACGGGATTGGGCATAGCAAAGGCGGTATAACCACAATAATAATTATGGTTATAAATAAATAATGTTGCATAAACTTTTATATTCCATAAACTGGTCAAACTGTTGAAATGGCCTCAGTGCTTGATTGGCAGAAGCTGCACAAATGGCTGAAAGTCCTGGAGTTTCCCCATTGGCTGGATTCCCCCATACACACCAATGCAAACATTTCAAACTCTCGTATAAAAAAACTGGAAAACTGCAGAAGGCCAATTTTTTCTCAAAACTCACAAGTTGCAGAAGCTGAACATGCACAAAGTGCAGAAATGGCATAAAATGCAGAAAAAGGTGCAGAAAAGCATGGATTTGCGGCAGCCCCATTATAAGTCAATGGGAAAAATCTCCAACATTTTGGCCGATTGCGGAAAAAACGTAAGTTGCAGAAGTCCCAAAAGTAACAGCACCTTCTCCTCAACATGCGGAACGTTTTGATGCATAACTTGCATAAATTGCACAAAGCATGAAGGTGCTGAAAGCTGGAGAAAATCGGGAAAAAGATGGAAGAGGAATAATAATAAAGAACATGAAAACCAATAATTGACTGCGGAAGAATTCCGCAGTCAATCAATAACATATGATTAGCAAAGATATCCAAAATCCACTCATAAAACAGTGACAGGCTGAAAGAGCTTGCATGACACTAAGTGAGTAAGAATATCTCACTGGACTCACTCTTATCGTGCAGGTGCTTCTCCAGCTGGTCTCGCTGCTCAGACAGAGTTTGGTGACTTGTTTGAAGGGCTGAGAGAGACAGGAGTGTCAGTGCAGTTACAGAGACAGAACACACAAATGTTTGACTCACTCTTAAACTTCTGCTGCAGATCATCTCTCTGGGCTGTTATGTTCTCACACACGGAGTCTACAAAAGACCATCCATGTGTCAGAACAATAAAGGGTCACAGTGAATCTGCATTTGAAGGTCTTCAGGAGACGCAGATGACATAAAGAAAGGACTCTATTCATGAGGGAAACAGTGACTGGCACCGCTACATGGGGGTTACTTAATATTGGGCTTGACGGTGATATATTTACTTACTTTATTCACTTTGTTTATTTGGAACATCTTAGTAAAAACATGCACGTATCATATACAATCAATTCAAACATTTGTCAGAGAAGGAGTGGGTTGATGTGTAACCTTATTTCTCTCCTTAAATGAATATCTCACTGGACTCACTCTTATCGTGCAGTTGCTTCTCCAGCTCGTCTCGCAGATCAGACAGAGTTTGGTGACTTGTTTGAAGGGCTGAGAGAGACAGGAGTGTCAGTGCAGTTACAGAGACAGGACACACAAATGTTTAACTCACTCTTAAACTTCTGCTGCAGATCATCTCTCTGGGCTGTTATGTTCTCACACACAGAGTCTACAAAAGACCATCCATGTGTCAGAACAATAAAGGGTCACAGTGAATCTGCATTTGAAGGTCTTAAGGAGACGCAGATGACATAAAGAAAGGACTCCACGAGCTTTTCATGAGGGAAACAGTGACTGGCACCGCTACATGAGGGTTACTTAATATTGGGCTTGACGGTGATATATTTACTTACTTTATGCACTTTGTTTATTTGGAACATCTTAGTAAAAACATGCACGTATCATATACAATCAATTCAAACATTTGTCAGAGAAGGAGAGGGTTGATGTGTAACCTTATTTCTCTCCTTAAATGAATATCTCACTGGACTCACTCTTATCGTGCAGTTGCTTCTCCAGCTGGTCTCGCTGCTCAGACAGAGGTTGGTGTTTTGTTTGAAGGGCTGAGAGAGACAGGAGTGTCAGTACAGTTACAGAGACAGGACACACAAATGTTTGACTCACTCTTAAACTTCTGCTGCAGATCATCTCTCTGGGCTGTTATGTTCTCACACACAGGGCCAACTCCTCTGTTCTCAGCTACAAAGACCATCCACATGTCAGACTGAGCAGGCAATGTTCACAGTGTAGTTAACAAGTGCTTACTGAAGTGCAGGCGCAGCACAATGTTGAGAGTGGCTTGAGTCATGCACAGGACTCCGAAAAGGACCAAGACCAATGTGTTGACTTTTCTCCCTGTGAAAGGAGCACAACACTGCAGTGACATGAGGAGAGGACTTTGGACCTCTGTATGTGCCCATCTTTTAACCTCTTAACTCCCGCCTGAACCGAGAGGATCTTTTTCCTCACGTCATCAGATTTTTTTTCCATCATTTTTTTGTTGGGTATTCAACTCATATTTGTAACTTTTATGTCATCTTTTGTCCCATTTGTGTCATTGTTTCATCATTTTTATCACATTTTTGTCACATTTTTTGTCACATTTTTTGTCATTTTTTTGGTAATTTTTTTGTCACATTTTTGTGATTTTTTGTCTCATTTTTTTCATTTTTCGTCAATTTTTTATCAATTTTTTGTGTTTTTTTTTTTTACATTTTGGTCATTTTTTGGTCACATTTTTGAGATTTTTTTGTCAAATTTTTATCACATTTTTGTCATATTTTTGTAATTTTTTGGTCATATTTTGTGACATTTTTGTCACTTTTTCATTAATTTTTCGTCAATTTTTGTCAATGTTTTCTCACTTTTTTGTCACATTTCCATCATTGTTTTCGTCTCAGTTTTGTTGCTTTTTTCCAGAAGCTTTTGGATTGGGGTGAAGCCAAAACTGGAGAAAATGTGCTCGGTTCAGGTGGGAGTTAAGGGGTTAATGCTTTGGGTCGATGAGGAAAATGATCACACGAGAGGAAATCGCCCAGACTCGAGGACAATGAGAAAACTCCACATGGTCTGGGCTGGAACCTTGGACCTTCTCTGCTTGGTGGCGCAGCAGTTACAGCTAAGGCCATGGGTTCGATCCCCAGATGGGCCCTTTCTGTGTGGAGTCTGCATGTTCTCCCTGTCTGTGTAGGTTTCCTCCCATGGCTTTGTTGTCTTACCTGAGAGAGCAGCCCCCTCACCGTCGTTGGTTTCACTGTGAAGTCTTGTTCCAAAGGTTCTTCTCATCTCGACCACAGGTGAGGGGTCCATCCTTCTTCACTGCAACCTCACCAGTGTCAGTCAGAAGTCTTTGACAGGGTATTTATACTGAAATCCTTCTGCTTTTTTATCGTTCCTCTTTTTTACAGAGCGTGTGAATGTGGTGTGTGCATGTACCCTGTGGCTGACATAAATAAGCTGTTACTGTATTCATCTTTTCACACATTTAAGTAAGTGCTTTATTTGTCACTGTACAATAGCACAACAACATTGTGTAGATCAGATGTTGTGTACGTCCTGAGCCTCTGTGACTGAACATGTTTGTGGAGGTTAGGGAAACTGGGGTAGTGCCTTCAGTGATCCTCTGAAACGATGCAGCGCCTCCTGGTTTTGTCCGTTTCAGAGCGTGGTGTCCAGCACTGGTCAGCTCTACCACCTCCTCTCGCTCCCTCATCTTTGTCCTCCTCCTCCCCTGGCTTTGACGCCGTTCTTCACCTGAGGGTCATCTGTGACACACTGTCAGGTTTCAGTGGAGATAAAAACACAACTGTCTTTCACCATCTTCAGAAGAGCGTAGCAGATGAATAGAATGATATAATACAGTTCATTCTCCAGTGAACGCTCATGATAATAAAGGCTTACAATTATATCACGCTTTTGTGGAAAGCTACAGTTGTCAATCAATCAAGCAAGCAATCTTTATTTATAAGATATACTATCTTTCAGTTCTCACTCTGCATGATCAGAGTGAGAACTGAAAGATAGTCAGTTTAGAGTTTTAGTTTTAGTAAATTCCTAAAAGAGACAGAGTGAAGTCGCAGCTGAAATGAAGTGTTACTGTTGCATCGAGCAAATCAAGAGTTATTGTATCATATGAAAGTTTTGTGAAAGCTGTGTGAAAGCACCTCTGCTGCTGAGACAGAAACTCCCGTTGATAAAGAGCCAGTTCTGTTTTCATATGATTCTGTAAAAATCAGGGTGCCCAAACATTTCGTCTCCGAGGGCCAAAATGAAAATGTGCCAACACAGCGATTTCAAGCATGAAACACATAGTATCTGCAAATCTGTTATACATTTGCCTTTTTTTTTATCTGTGCAAATAACATGCTTCTACATTAAACCAAATATTAACTATGGCAAAACTGTAGTTTCAGAACAAAAACAAATGCAGCCACAAAAGCAGCAACATACAGTCGCTCGTCATATAACTAGAACACCATGAAAAAGAGCTTTACCTCTGTAATTTAACTCCAAATGTGACACTGTGAGATAGACTCATTACAAGCAAAGTGACATATGTAAGCCTTTGTTTGTTATAATGATGATTATGGCTTACAGTCCATTTTTAAAATATTCTCATTTTCTGAGATTTTTAGTTTGAGGTTTTTACAAACTTAGCCATAATAATCAAAATGATAACAAATAAAAGCTACATATCTCATGTTTCATGTAATGAGGCTATCATATGTTAGTTTCACAGTTTAAGTTGAACAACAGAAATGCACTTTTTCATGATATTCAAAGTATTTGACGAGCACCTGTAGTGCAAAATGTAAACTCCTAAACAGTACAAGCTGTTTATACCAGTGAGAGACATGAAGCAGGTCTGGACATTATTAGTCTATTAATGTGAGGTTGCTGCTGGCTTCTATGTCATCAAGGTGTGTTAGATCATTTTGAAAGTGTCAGTTCAGCATAAATTATTGTATAAGTCCATTTTTCTGTCTAAAGCAGAATCTCCATGACTTCCTTTTTCACTTCTCAGTCTGTGACTGAAGAGCAATGAGGCCTCAGCCTTTTTACTGGAAACAAAGAGCTGACTGTATTTAGCCTCATGTTACTGTCACTCATGGTGTCTGACCTAAAGTCTCACTCTGAAGAAAGTCAACTCACATTTACTCTGAGAAGGTTGGAAGGAGCGCCCCCTTGTGTCACCTTGCATCCAAATGCCCAGAACATGACAGTGGGTCAAAATGACCCGCGAAGGCAACACGAGGTTGCTGATAAAAAGTCCAGACGCAGCACAATGTTGAGAGTGGCTTGTGTCATGCACAGGACAGGTCACTTCTGACGTGTGAAGCTGCTGTATCAGATTTGATACACACATTTTCAACAAGGATTTACTCTCAAGGAGATTACGAAAGTTTGACATTGCATCAATCCTGCACACATTCATTTGAAGAGCATGGACTATTTGAAACTTCTCATTCCTTAAAATCTTGAATATGGCAAAAATGTTCTTGAAAAAAATATTTAAGGTTAAGGTATGCTTTATTAGTCCCCGTAGGGAAATTCATTCTCTGCATTTGACCCATGCTCAATGCCGCTGTAGGAGCAGTGAGCTGCCAGCATGGGCCGGCGCTCAGGGACCCATCTCCATGATGTGCAGCCAGACTGGTGGTCAGAAACACCTGGCTGGAGGTTTCACCTATTGTACATATTTTTAGTGGTAAGGGAAACCTCTGTGCTACCATGCCGCGTGTAGATCACAGAGCAGCCATTTTAGAGGTCTCATTTGTTTACGAATTTCTGACCCTTGTGGATGGACCGCTGCATTACATGTATCTGATTATATTCATCAGGTTTGATAGATAAAAATACATCCCACTGATTATGTAGAGGACTCAGATTCATGTATCAAATATTGGGGGTTCCTAGCCTAGCTATCGCCAGACGAAATATCACAAGTTCTATTTAGTCTGGAGACCATTCATTGTCTCATAGGAGAGGTGTGGTTTATGATCGTCCATCGCCGCTTATTGGGCTGAATGTCTATCATGCGTCTGCTGTAGCCATAGCCAATCGTAACATTGTACCCAATGACGTATGATGTAACCGCTGTAAACTTTTGAGCTAAACTTTTTAGAACGTGGTCTAAACTATGGGTCTAAAGCTTGATCGAGAGATGGCGTCGCGTCCGCTGCTGTCATGTTGGATCTGTAAATAAACTGTTGAAACCTTCCATGCGTCCTGTTCAATGATTGATCACACACTTGATGTGTTCTTTTCTGATGGAAACCACTCGGCCTTCAAGAAACTGTACTTCGCACTGAAGTAAAACACCATCCAGATTTAAAGTAACTGAAAGCTTCTCCTTGTGTATAATACGACAGAAGTAGAATCAGTTTTATTGCCATTGTCAGTCGTCACAGGTTCACAAACTAGGAATTTTCTTCGGAGCAATCGTGCAACATGAAAGATGACACGAGGATTAAATAATGAACTATAAAAACTTCAAAACTTCAAGGGCAATGCATAAAGTAGATAGAAAGAGTAAAAGAAAAAACAACAAAACAACAACAAGCGGTCTCCCCAAGACCCAGCGTCGCAGACATGATGGCACAAGCACATCGTAGATCAGCAGCAAACTGAAGGAATTTTGCGGAGAAGCTCTGCAAGAGCTTCTAGTGTCTGCCACCAAGTCCTCTTTGCTGTCGCTCAGGGTAGCGGCAGCAAATGTATTATAATCACGGGTTTCCACACAAATAACTTCATATTAGCAGATGTCCATAGTATAAAAACATGGCATCTCGGGCCAGTTGAAGAGGGCAGTAGCTCCCCATCAACTACTGTAATCCCCACCTAGCTGCCCTAACTCGCTGATTTTGTAGATGATGTTCCTATGCTTAGTGGTTTATGAGCCCGTTGGGAGGGTCCTCTCAACAGATCCACACCTCGCCTGCCCTAATTCTCAATTTGTCATTTTCAACAATAGAATGACAAGCGTTCAGAGCAACAACACCTTTAGAGCCACCACGATGGGAGTGCCGCAAGGCTCTATTTTGGGACCCCTGCTTTTTAGCCTCTATACAAATGACCTCCCTAGAGTGTGTTCTGACGTTGAGGTAATAATGTACTCTGATGATACAGTGATCTTGACTTTTGGGGAAAACGAGCTTGAGGTTGCTGACAAATGATCAAAAGTGATGCAAAAAGTTGCAGAATAGTTGCAACCTGGATAAAATGTCTCAATGGTTTTTTTTTTTTCAAATAAACTATACAACATCCCTATACTTCCACCCACTCCTTTTCGAGTTTATGTACAGCATTATGTATATTTGCAAGTATATATGTCATGAATGCATGTTAAAATGTCGCAAAAGCTGCACATGTTAATGTAAAAAATGGTGTAAAAAAATGTATATATATTGTACATTGAACTCGGAATAATCAATCCAATCAATCAATCAATCAATCAATCAACATCCATCCATCCATCCATCCATCCATCCATCCTCTTCCACTTCTCCGTTGCCGGGTCGTGGGAGCAGCTGTTGGATCTGCCCATATCACACTGCACCAGCCCCTTATGGCTCCTCCTGCAGGTGGTGGGTCCCCAGAAGGACGGCCTCATGGTTCTAACTGGGCCTGTTGGTCTCTCATAAGGGGCTTCTGAACCGCTCTGTCTGACCCGTCACTTAGGACCTGTTTGCCCTGAGAGACTCTACCAGGGGCACCAAGCCCCCGACAACAGAACTCCAGGATCATTCGGGTGCTAACTATACAACAAACTCAAACAAAAGCAAAAAATATTTAGGTCTAATACTTGATTCAAACCTTGGCTTTAAAAGTCACATAAACGAAACTTTAACTTGATGATCTATTCATTCATTTACTACGGAAGATTCAAATATGATGTATTGCATGTCTAGTCGGTCTCAGGCGTAAAACATCATTAAAACCACTTGAATCATTGTATAAAAGCGCCTTAAAAATTCATGATGAAAAGTCTCGCCAGAACCATCACTGTAAAGTACAAATATCACTGTTTGAGTTTTGAAAATATAATCAACTTTCTGCTCTGTTTATAATAATCCATAATATCGCTGCTCTGAGAAAATCTGCCACACTGAATTCAGAGAGGATTTCTAGAGCCCCGCAGACATCAGTCAGAGTGTTCTAGGACGCAGAGTGTCATTTGGTCAACTCTGATAAAGCAGCGAGCCTTTGGAACACTCTTCCAAACAAAATGATTTAATACACAAACTATAGTGCATTCACACGCCTGACTAACAGTGGCTATTATCAAAGCAAACCCTCACACACTGAATGACTGTGATATGAACGGTGTAAACGGTGAGGGATAGTTTCCTGAAGTGGAAAGTGTTTTAATGATGTGAGTGAAGTACTGCTTCTACTGTATGTATTATTATTCTGTACACATTTTATGAACTGTTGTTGTTTTGCCATAACCTGGCTTTTGACATCGCTTCATTTTTAGACAAATGTCTGTGGTGCATTGTCCCTCATCAAATAAAAATGAAATTCATGCAAATTCATAAAATTCAACTGCTTTTTTTAAATCCTTTTTTAATGACTGACCACTATCGAGAAAGAGAGTCCTCTTGTTTAGGAGGCACATTTCATACAGAAAGAAAACAAAGATCGCCCCGAATGTTTCCATGATCTATATGATTTAGACACTGGACAATGAAGAGGACATTATGTGCAGCTTTGTAGTTAAATGCAGCTGCACAATAAATAAAAATGAATACAGACTTAGGCATTGTGCACCATCTCACACTATTTCATGACCCGACATTTTGAAATGAGTTTCAAAAGCGGAACTTCCTCACCACACACTAATCAGCCACAGACACATTGACATTGTTTCTTTATTCAGAGAAGTCGACATTTAAATAACAAACTGAATATTGTTGAGATTAGGAGATCATTTCCCTCAGTAGAACTCGAGTCTCTAGAGAGAGTATTGAGTGATAAGACTCCCCTAGAAGTGCAGTAATGACCAGAAGTTACTGGTGTAGGTGTCGGCCACAAGACCCTCCCAAAAAACGCCTTGACCCCCCATTTCTATTCAGAATTGTGCACAAACAACAATAATGGATCATATCTCAGGGCCGGACACCCCTTTAAATGTGGCTCTTATTTGACAGTATAACAGCGGCTCTGAGATGTAACTTTCTGTGATAAATGACAGTTAAACAACTCACTGCTGCTGCTGCAGACTGAGGCAGAGCTCTCTGGCCCTCTCCACTCCTTCTCTCCTCATTTTAATCACTGAAACGTCTCTTTGCTTTTATCTGTTGCCATCAGGCCAAAACAGTGACAAAGGCCACAGGTCGTGCCTGCTGTTTTTGCCTATTTAATTATGACATAACATTTACAGACTCGGTCATTATAAATGTGCAGCTTTAGAGACTCCTTTGACGTAGTGAGAATGTATGGGATGGCCCGTGCCAACAAGACCAACACAGGCTGAAGCTTTGGTCTTTGTGTTCATAAAGTGGCCACAACTCTGGAATACACAGCCATGAGGGAATATAAGTTGAACAACAGAAATGCACTTTTTCATGATATTCAAAGTATTTGATGAGCACCTGTAGTGCAAACTGTAAACTCCTAAACAGTACAAACTGCTTACACCAGTGAGAGACATGAAGCAGGTCTTTGGACATTATTAGTATTAATGTGAGGTTGCTGCTGGCTTGTATGTCATAAAGGTGTGTCAGATCATTTTGAAAGTGTCAGTTCAGCATAAATTATTGTATAAGCCCATTTTTTACACGTACCTTTGTTGATATCAACACAATTTGCAATAAGAGAAAGTCGATGTGCTATGATGCTCTGTGATTGATAAACACCGAGCAACAACAGTGTGAGGGAACAGCGCCCCCAATGTGATGCTGGTGGTCAAAACGTGCACTGCATCCCTGGAATACACAGCCATGAGGGAATATATTGTATGTAATTGATATAAACTAGCGTTTTGAAGCAGTTTAATGCCTGTTTCTTACATTTATTATACCTGCGTCCCCAGTACAACCCCCTGTTTAAAGTGATATCTCTCAGGTCTACCTAAAACTAATCATTTAAATAGGCCGACTAAAAGTGGACCAGTTTAAACTTCTGAAGCCCATTTCACAATTAAGGTTAAAGTTTGTACCTGGGGACCAGAATTTGGTGCTGCACCCCTGCTCAACAGACTGGAGACTGAAGAGGAGCAGAGAAGAGGACGGGGGGAACTGGACAGGGCAATCAAAAGGTGGTGAGTGTATGAGAATAGTTACTATTTTGCAAATTTTGTTTTCTGTCATAGGTAGTGCCAATTAAAGTTTGAGCATATTGTTTGCAAACGGGAATTGATTGAAAACAAAGTAGTTGATATGCTGTGTTGTTTTTGTTTAGTAGCAGTAATATGCGGTTATTAGCCATGTCCGCCCCCCCCATCACATGACTCGCCAAAAAAATCAAGCAAATATCACCATCCAGTGTTGAGAGAGCAGACTGCACTATTTATTTTGTGTGAAACATACAGGCGTTCAAACTGGTGATTATTTTTTCAATGCTAAACACATTGTGGACAGCTCCTATGTCAATGTAATTCAACAGACTTCATTCATACACAGTGGAATTCTGAAAGTGTTGATGAAATGCAAAAAACAAACTGAATAAGGTTGAGATTTTGAGCTCATTTCTCTCAGTAGACCTCGAGTCTCTAGACAGTCTTTTCACAGATAACATTTCTCAGAGTGTCACAGGGCAGGTCATTCCAGCTAGCGCGTGTTGGTTTAGAATTCATGAGTTCAACACAGTCCTCATTTCCTTCGGTGTCGTTTGGCTCTTTAGAATACCAAAAGCTGTAATGAAAGAAAAGAATAAGAAAAATGGTACAGTGAGTGTGGAGTAAAGTATTGTCGTGTAAACCTTGTAGTTAACGGTGAGCCGTCCACCCATCTCCACACCCCCTCCTGCTGCGCATCAGTCAGGCCGATCCAACTGCGCTTCCCGAAGGTCCAGGCTAATTCCTAAAAGAGACCTTTCAGTTTGAATATGCAGGGGAAGGGCGAGGGCTACAGAAACAGAAAAAAAACAGCAAAGTCTGGCGGCCATTTTCCTTTTATACCTAAGACAAAACACAAATGAAAGCTGTGGACTTCTACTGACAGTAGTGTTAACCCTTCACTGTCACTAAATTTGCCTGATAGAGCTGCTCTAAACAGTCCATCACACTTTCTCCTTGGAAGGCCCTCACAGCATTAAAATATTGTTAGGCCCGTAACAGGAAAGTCCAGGCCAAAAGGGGTGAAGACTATGAGACATTCAACAAACAGACCAGAGACTCAACCCCAGGACACTGAGGACAAAACATTGTTCTGTCATATGTGATGACAGAGTTCCTGTAGTTCCTACCTGCTCCTCTGGGCTGTTGATAATGATGAGATCAGCCCCTCTATCGCGACAGTACTGTCTGCCGTCCCTCCAGGACAGCTCTGAAGAATCACTCAGATACGAACTCCCTCTGACAGTGCGCCAGCCCTGTGGTAAATGTGTATCTACAAGAGACGCTGCACAGATCCATACAGTTACATCGTATGATCAGACCTAATGTATAAGCGTGACACTCACCGATGTTGGGCAGGTGCTTCTCCAGCTCGTCTCGCAGATCAGACAGAGTTTGGTGACTTGTTTGAAGGGCTGAGAGAGACAGGAGTGTCAGTACAGTTACAGAGACAGGACACACAAATGTTTGACTCACTCTGAAACTTCTGCTGCAGATCATCTCTCTGGGCTGTTATGTTCTCACACACGGAGTCTACAAAAGACCATCCATGTGTCAGAACAATAAAGGGTCACAGTGAATCTGCATTTGAAGGTCTTCAGGAGACGCAGATGACATAAAGAAAGGACTCTATGAGCTTTTCATGAGGGAAACAGTGACTGGCACCGCTACATGGGGGTTACTTAATACTTTATTTATTTGGAACATCTTAGTAAAAACATGCACGTATCATATACAATCAATTCAAACATTTGTCAGAGAAGGAGTGGGTTGATGTGTAACCTTATTTCTCTCCTTAAATGAATATCACACTGGACTCACTCTTATCGTGCAGTTGCTTCTCCAGCTCGTCTCGCTGCTCAGACAGAGGTTGGTGTTTTGTTTGAAGGGCTGAGAGAGACAGGAGTGTCAGTGCAGTTACAGAGACAGGACACACAAATGTTTGACTCACTCTGAAACTTCTGCTGCAGATCATCTCTCTGGGCTGTTATGTTCTCACACACAGGGCCAACTCCTCTGTTCTCAGCTACAAAGACCATCCACATGTCAGACTGAGCAGGCAATGTTCACAGTGTAGTTAACAAGTGCTTACTGAAGTACAGGCGCAGCACAATGTTGAGAGTGGCTTGAGTCATGCACAGGACTCCGAAAAGGACCAAGACCAATGTGTTGACTTTTCTCCCTGTGAAAGGAGCACAACACTGCAGTGACATAAGGAGAGGACTTTGGACCTCTGTATGTGCCCATCTTTTAATGCTTTGGGTCGATGAGGAAAACGATCACACGAGAGGAAATCGCCCAGACTCGAGGACAATGAGAAAACTCCACATGGTCTGGGCTGGAACCTTGGACCTTAGTTAGTGCTCGTGCTTTACAGCTAGAAGGTTGTGGGTTCGATCCCCAGATGGGCCCTTTCTGTGTGGAGTCTGCATGTTCTCCCTGTCTGTGTAGGTTTCCTCCCATGGCTTTGTTGTCTTACCAGTCTTACCTGTCTCACCGTCGTTGGCTTCACTGTAAAGTCTTGTTCCAAAGGTTCTTCTCCTCGCGACCACAGATGAGGGGTCCATCCTTCTTCACTGCAACCTCACCAGTGTCAGTCAGAAGTCTTTGACCGGGTATTTATACTGAAATTGTTCTGCTTTTCTATCGTTCCTCTTTTTTACAGAGCGTGTGTGTGTGTGTGCATGTACCCTGTGTGACAACAACATTGTGTAGATCAGATGTTGTGTAAGTCCTGAGCCTCTGTGACTGAACATGTTTGTGGAGGTTAGGGAAAGTGGAGTACAGCCTTCAGTGATCCTCTGAAACGATGCAGCGCCTCCTGGGTTTGTCCCTGTTTCAGAGCGTGGTGTCCTGCACTGGTCAGCTCTACCACCTCTCGCTCCTTCATCTTTGTCCTCCTCCTCCTCCCCTGGCTTTGATGCCGTTCTTCACCTGAGGGTCATCTGTGAAAAAAAAACTGAGAAAAGTGTTTAAATTCATGGACGCAGATTTAAGTTGTTCCCAGTTGGTGCCCAGTCGAAGAAAAAAAGTCAAGACTGGGATCAGTCTCACAGTGTCGTGGTTGGGAGCGCTGCGCTCTACCCATGGAGCTAGCGTAGCGGAACACAGCTGGCGGCCTGTGAAATCTGCAGCGTGTTGTTCACGCTTCACCATGATCTCTCTATGAACTCGTTAGTGTGGTCTGTTTATGTACGGCAAGTGCTAATTAGTTGAACCTGTCTTGAATTGGTGACATTAGCCAAGCTTGGTGCCCCTTTGGTGAAACCCATAATCGCAGCTTGAATTGTGCCTAACGTAAGTCAGGATTTAGAGCCTAAGCCGAGCTTTACTGAGCGAGTTTTATGAAACAGCCCTTTGGACATTATTAGCCTATGTGAGGTTGCCGCTGGCTTGTATGTCATCAAGGTGTGTTAGATCATTTTGAAAGTGTCAGTTCAGCATAAATTATTTATTTTAAGTCCATTTTTAACACATACCTTTTTGATATCAACAAAATTTGCAATAATGGAAAGTCGATGTGCTATGATGCTCTGTGATTGATAAACATCGAGCAACAACAGTGTGTCCTTAATTTTGCAGAAGCGAAACAGCGCCCCCAATATAACGCTGGTGGTCAAAAAGTGTATTGCATCCCTACTGTAAGAGGCGAGCTTATCATTGAGAATGAATGGATGAATTCGAAGCCAGGGCCCTTTGGGCCAGCTCGGAATAGTCCGAAGTCTCACGAAGGTTTCCCCACACGATTTTCCCACAAAAACTGGCTTAAAATGAAGTGTTTTCCTTACTTTTTCTGTCTTGATGAGACGATTGCTCCTGTACAAAAACTATGAGAGCACAATAAAAAAAAAACTGACCTATGTTTTTGTAAATGCAAGTAGCCTATAAGGATGGGCTCTAGGTTATCTGGAGCGCTGTCCGTGGGGCGCGTCAGATGCGTGTCCATTATGCGTAAGCACACAGTACACACCCCCATGCGCGTTGCCTTGTGAAGAAGGACTTGTTTTTGGACTACAGAAGCACATTATAGAAACTGATCCAAAAAAATATATCAGACCGCAATGTGTGTGACACTGTTATCAATTCCCAGTGATTCACCAGTTGTTTTTGCTCAGTGTTGCTCTATGGCACGTGCACATGAGCGTGCACACGCCTGCTGTCACCTTTTTCAAAAAGCCCGAGTTTGCAGCCCAGTCAGGAGGCGCCCTGGTCATGGTCTCAGTATCATTGATCTTTCTCTAGTATTCTGGTCTGGACTACAGTAGGCCTAATCTTAAAAAAATGATGACATTGGGGTCCTGGAAATGTTGTTAAGGGTCATGGAAAAGTCATGGAAAAGTCATGGAAAAGTCATGGAAAAGTCATGGAAAACCTGTGCGAACCCTGAAAGCCGGAGGCAAACAGATACACTCAAAACGACTGTCGAAATAGCGGGACCAAAAAGTGCCGGATTGGCGGGATGTCGCAATAGAGGGGCATCGGAATGACGGTTTGTCGGAATGACGGTTCAACCCCATGGAGGTTATTGCGGGCCAGTCTTGGACTAACTTTGAACACACAAGTGGCTGTTTTCCTTCCAGACAGGTAATCTATTGTTCCATTTTCCTATATTTTGTGTGTACGCTTTTGCATTTCGACGCGTGTTACCGATAGTCACACGATTGCTGTTTTGTTTGTGGTGTAGGACAAAAGGCCGAGTCACGCTACAGCAGTGCCCGTAATGTCAGCCAACATAAACTGTACGCAACTTGTATAATATACTATTTGTATGTGATGTAAAAGTGTAATGATATACAGTGGGGAAAAAAAGTATTTGGTCAGTTTCACATAGACATTGTATTGGATTTTGGCCAAATACTTTTTTTCCCCACTGTATATATCAACCAAATAGTGTATGTGCTGGCCGCTAGCGTAACTGTGTTGACAAGCTTTGTTCGTTCGTAGCTATGAAAAGCTAGTTGAAGTATGTTCCGGAGTCAGTTTCACCTCCACGTTTGCAGCGTTTTTTGACTGAGGTCCGCAATGGTGTGTTTTGAATGATAAAGATTATGAAATGAAATGTTCTGTTTGGAATAGTAGGTGCTACAATGGACATGCTAATGGTTGAGAAAGAAGCTAGCTCGTCACCGTCTGAGAACTTCGCCATTCTATGCTGAAAACAGGTTCATGTCCAAGGATTAAAACCTCTTACCCCCCCCTCCGAAACCAAGTGCATATTTTTTGTCGTGTTTTTGTTTGTTCGTTGTGTGTTTTCGTCATGTTTTTGTTGCTCTCGTCTCTCACTCTTTTGTTGTGTTGTTGTTGCTTTTTCCTTCACTCTTTTGTTCTTTCTTTAGTGCCTTTTTTGTCACGTTTTTTTTTGTGTCACTTTTTAGTGTGGCTTTTTCATCACTTTTTCCATTGCTTTTCTGTCGTCCTTTCAACACATTTTCACTTTGAAATTTGCGTAATGCAAACTCTAGGAAATGTCCTCGGTTCTGGTGGGGGTTAAGAGGTCAACGCCCGTTGTCGCAACTCAGATGTGTTGTAAACGTGAAAAGAGAGGGTGTGGGAAGCCATTATGTAAGAGTGTGTGGTTTTTTTTATGTGCCTAGCCCCTTCCAAAATGTAGCATTAGAGGTCAATCTCATGTGTTTTACTTAAGCCAGATTTCACAAACATCTCATGAGCTTATCTAAGCAGCATTGTTTGTTTTGTTGCAGCTATGAGAATATGAAAGTGACATCCACAGCTATGAAGCATGGCATGACTGCTGATTTGCCACTTCTATCAGCATCATGTCTTTAAAGAGGGGGTATTCTGCTTTTCAGTCACACAGCACCAGTCTATATCTCACTACAATGATGACAAACCTTCTGTTGGTCTGTAAATGCAGTAAATTAGAATAACTGCCTTGTATAAAATGTCTCTCTCAAAATGGCTGTAGTGAATGTCTTGAAATAGGCCTCTGTCTCTTTAAGAACCTCTGACCCTTTCCGACACGCCCCCTCCACACGCTGTCTGTGGCATCAGTGGGGAGGGGGTTCTGCTGAGGAGCAGTGGTTGGTTACTCGGCTGGTGACCAAAGCTCGGAGGCGTCTCCAGGAGGTGGGGGCGTTCCGAGGAGGACTCAGGCAAACCTGTCCCTAAAATTGCCGCCATCAGAGTTTTTACAGATTACTCACAAATACGTGAATGTGCCAAGACAACACTTCAGGCATGTTTTTAATGAGGGAGTGACATAATAACATGATGGAAAGCTTGAGAAAGTCGATTTTGCATAATACCCCCCCTTTAATCTGGATCACATTCAGAATAGTGAGTCAAATAGGGCACATCTTCCACAATATTCGTTTTTCTCTGTGTTTTAAAGCATGTGTATTTTTTTCAGTGCAGATGACTTTGCTCTGGCTGGTGTTGGAGACCTTGAAAGGGGTCCAGTTGACGAGGCATCCATGCAGCAGCTGGATGTAAGGTATAAGGCCTTTTACTCTGTTTGAACACATGTAATGTCTGTTATCACATGTCTGACACTCTTTGTAAGTACAGTGCCTCTCGAAAGTATTCATACACCTTGAACTTTTGCACATTTTGTCATGTTTACATTCCTAAACATAAAGATTTTATTTAATTTTTTTTACTGAACGTTCACACACCAGTAACAGACAACTGTGAAGTGAAAGCAAAATGATACATGATTCTGTCATTTTTCAAAAAATAGAAAAGTGAAAAGTGGGGCGTGCATAAGTATCATACAGCATTTTCTGAGTGCATTAAATCACCTTTAAAACATTTCTAATGACTCCAGAATGTTCACACCTTGGCCTAATGGTTAAATAGAGGCCACCTGTGCGTAATCTACTCTCAGTATAATTTCAGCTGTTCTTTTAGGCCCTCACAGCTGTGGTCGGAGTGTGTTGGTCACTAAACAACATCATGAAGGTCAAGGAGCACCAGAGAGGTCAGGGATAAAGCTGTGGAGAAGTTTAAAGCAGCGTTAAGTTATACAAATATTTCCCAAGATTTAAACATCTCCCGGGGCAACTGTTCAATCCATCATTCAGAAATGGAAAGAGTAAAGCACCACTGCCAACACGGTCGCCCATCTAAAATATTAGATCAAACAAGGAGAGCACTGGTAAGATATACAACCAAGTGCCCCAAGATAACTCTGGAGGAGCTGTGAAGTCCTGCCGCTGAGCTGGGGGAATCTGTACATGGGACAACTATAAGTCGTATTCTTCACAAATCTGGCCTTCATGTACGAGTGGTAGAAGAAAGCCATTATTGAAAGGAGGCCATAAGAAATCCCGTTTGAAGTTTGCTAGAAGTCATATGGAGGACACAGCTCCATGTGGAAGAAGGAGCTTTGGTCAGATGAGACAAAAATTAAAGTTGCAAAACGTTATGTATGGAGCAAACCTGACACTGCTCATCGTCCTGAGTGCACCATCCCCAGTGTCAAATATACGGGGGGGGGGGGGGAGCATCATGCTGTGGGGCTGCTTTTCCTCAGCGGGGACTGGGGAGATTGTAAGAATAGTTGTGATGATGGATGGAGCCAAATACAGGGACATTTTGGAGGAAAACCTGCTGGAGTCAGCAAGAGAACTGAGGCTGAGGTGGAGATTTACCTTCCAGCAGGACAATGACCCTAAACACAAAGCTAAATCTACGATGAAATGGTTCAATAAAAACATATTAATGTGTTAGAATGGCCCAGTCAAAGTCCTGACCTGAATCCTATTGAAAATCTGTGGAATAATGTGAAAACTGCTGTTCACAAACGCTCTCCTTCTAATGTGACAGAGCTGGAGTTGTTTTGTAAAGAGGAATGGGCTAAAATGTCAGTCTCTACATGTGCAAATCTTGTACAGTCAAACCCCAAGACTTTCTGCTGTTATTGAAGTAAAAGGGGGTTCCACAAAATATTAATTCATGCTGTATGAATACTTATGCACACCCCTCTTTTCAGTTTTCTATTTTTTGAAAAATAACAGAATCATGTATCATTTCGCTTTCACTTCACAGTTGTCGGTTACTTGAGTGTGAACGTTCAGTAAAAAAATCAAAATCAAATCTTTATATTTAGGGTTGTAAACATGACAAAATGTGCAAAAGTTCAAGGTGTATGAATACTTTCGAGAGGCACTGTATGACATCGCTGGACTTGCTGTGCAATTGATTCTGAGGCGTCTAATGACATCAGGAACGCGACGTAAGTATTTTGAAAACTAAATACAATTTGGTCATTAGTTTATTCATTTACATTTTGTATTCCTTTATTTTAGCATTGACTGGTTAGATGTTCAAGAGACTGAAGTGGGCTGTCACGTGCTATTGAAAAATGTCCAGCATGTAGTACAAACAGCCGCACGTGAATGACAACCATCGACAATGTTACCTCCCCTGCACCCATCACCTGCGGTCTGCCCCAAGGGTCAGTTTTATCGCCACTTTTATTTTCTTTGTACATGATACCCTTGGGTTCAATTCTGGAGATGTATAACATTAATTATCATCTATGCTGACGGAAGCTTTATCTTCCAGTCTCACCAAATGATGCCTCATCCCTGATCACCCTCCAAAATTGTCTGGCTGAAATAAAAAGCTGGATGTCCGCAAATTTCCTACAGCTAAATGAAAAGCGTTCCTATTTGGACCAAAATCGGACGCCCTCACTGTTTCCCTTGGCTCCATCTCTGTAAATGGGCAAAATTCTGTCAGAAATCTTGGTGTTTTTATGGACTTTTTTAAACTTTGAGAAGCAGATTTCTTATGTTGTTAAAAATAGCTTCTTCCAGCTCAGACAGATAGCTACACTAAAACCAATCCTAACACAAAAGAACCTTGAAACATTAACACATGCCTTCATTACTAATAGACTGGACTACTGCAGCTCATTGTTCTCAGGCCTTCCATAATATTCTCTCAGCCGGTTACAGTTAGTCCAAAATGCAGCAGTAAGACCAAAAAGAGAGATCACATCACACCCATTCTCGCCCATCTCCACTGGTCACCTGTCAAATTCTGGATCCATTTTAAAATTGTACTGTTTGTTTTTAAATCATTTCACGCACTTGCACCAGAATACATCACTGATCTCCTAACCCCTCACTCTGCCCCCCGGTCACTCAGGTCACTTGGGTCCCCAACCAATATAAAGCCAGGGGCGATCAAGCCTTTTCTGTGGTGGCCCCCAAGCTCTGGAACGACCGACCACTCCAATTGAGATGGTGCTCCTCCGTAACACAGTTTAGGACACTTTTTCAAACTGGCTTTTGACTCCCCCTGAAAGTCTCACTAATGTGTTTATTTTCTTGTATTTAAAACTTTCTTGGGATATGTAGTGTTTTGGAAATTGTGTTGTAATGTTTGTCTATTTTTAACTGTTTGCTCTGTAAAGCACTTTGGTTGGACTGTCACGGTTACTGAATGTGCTTTATAAATAAAATGACTTGACTTGACTGATGGTGATAGTGACAGTGATGTGCCACCAATTTGTGTTCGGTATGTCAACAGTTCTTACTAAAGAAGAACTATAAAACATTACATCATTTTTTTCCCTATTATTCATTCTCACAGAAGTGGTGGTGCCTTGGCCGACTAAATCGACTTGAGGCAATATGAAGAAATGACCATGGAGAACACTGTCCATGACGTATCGGGATCGATCACGAGGAGGAGGAGGAGAGATCAGGAAAGCTTCCAGATGAGGGGTCCATCCTTCTTCACTGCAACGTCTCCGGTGTCAGTCAGTAGTCTTATTACCGGGTATTATTACTGAAGTTGTTCTGCTTTTCTATTGTTCCTCTTTTTTTCCAGCCACATTGGTGGACACTCCTATACAGAGCAGGTGAATGTGACATAAATAAGCTGTTACTGTATCTTTTCACACATTTAAGTAGTAAGAGCTTTATTTGTCATTGTACAATAGCACAACGAAATTGTGTAGATCAGATGTTGTGTTAGTCCTGAGCCTCTGACTGAGCCCGCTCCCATTCTGGGCCAACCTGAGCAGCATGTTTTTGGAGGTCAGGCAAACTGCGGTAGTGCCTTCAGTGATCCTCAAACAGTGCAGCGCCTCAGAGCCGGTGCTGGCCCTTCTGGGGCAGCACAGGAGCCGCACAGGAGCCGCACAGGAGCCGCACAGGAGCCGCGCAGGAGCCGCGCAGGAGCCGCACAGGAGCAGGAGCCGCGCAGGAGCAGGAGCAGCACAGGAGCAGGAGCCGCGCAGGAGCAGGAGCAGCACAGGAGCTGCACAGGAGCAGGAGCCGCGCAGGAGCCGCGCAGGAGCCGCGCAGGAGCAGGAGCCGCACAGGAGCAGGAGCCGCGCAGGAGCAGGAGCAGCACAGGAGCAGGAGCCGCGCAGGAGCAGGAGCAGCACAGGAGCTGCACAGGAGCAGGAGCCGCGCAGGAGCCGCGCAGGAGCCGCGCAGGAGCCGCGCAGGAGCCGCGCAGGAGCAGGAGCCGCACAGGAGCAGGAGCCGCGCAGGAGCAGGAGCCGCGCAGGAGCAGGAGCCGCGCAGGAGCAGGAGCCGCGCAGGAGCCGCGCAGGAGCAGGAGCCGCACAGGAGCAGGAGCCGCGCAGGAGCCGCGCAGGAGCAGGAGCCGCGCAGGAGCAGGAGCCGCACAGGAGCAGCACAGGAGCCGCACAGGAGCCGCGCAGGAGCCGCGCAGGAGCAGGAGCCGCGCAGGAGCCGCGCAGGAGCAGGAGCCGCACAGGAGCAGGAGCCGCGCAGGAGCCGCGCAGGAGCAGGAGCCGCGCAGGAGCAGGAGCCGCACAGGAGCAGGAGCCGCGCAGGAGCCGCGCAGGAGCAGGAGCCGCGCAGGAGCAGGAGCCGCACAGGAGCAGGAGCCGCGCAGGAGCCGCGCAGGAGCAGGAGCCGCACAGGAGCAGCACAGGAGCCGCACAGGAGCCGCGCAGGAGCCGCGCAGGAGCAGGAGCCGCGCAGGAGCCGCGCAGGAGCAGGAGCCGCACAGGAGCAGGAGCCGCGCAGGAGCCGCGCAGGAGCAGGAGCCGCGCAGGAGCAGGAGCCGCACAGGAGCAGGAGCCGCGCAGGAGCCGCGCAGGAGCAGGAGCCGCGCAGGAGCAGGAGCCGCACAGGAGCAGGAGCCGCGCAGGAGCCGCGCAGGAGCAGGAGCCGCGCAGGAGCAGGAGCCGCACAGGAGCAGGAGCCGCGCAGGAGCCGCGCAGGAGGGGAGCATGAGGTGAAGTATGAGGCGAAGTGAGCGCTGGGAGACAGCTGAGCGGGACACGAGCAGAGAAGCACTCGCGCTTTAGAAGTGACAGGGGGAAGGCAGTCGGTCTCTCCTGCTCATCCCCTGCAGACTGCTCCGTTTTGGTGTTATATGCGGCAAAGTAGGTGGAGAGTGAGTGAGTGCTGTCAGAGCCTGTCCCCGTAACAACGCGTTAATTAATCAGTGAAACAACACTGTAGTTTGACTGAGATGCGGGGCCCTTGTGGCTGGGGGTTCCTGTGCACGTTGCGTAGTTTGCATATAGGAAAAAACGGCTCTGCAGCGCCTCCTGGGTTCGTCCCTGTTTTAGAACGTGGTGTCTTGCACTGGTCAGCTCCTAAACCTCTTCCCTCTCCTTCTCATCTTAATCTTTGTCCTCCTCCCCTGGCTTTGACTCTCTTCACCTGAGGGTCATCTGTGAAACTAACCTACACAGACACGGGGAGAACATGCAAACTCCACACAGAAAGGCCTCATTCAGGTGGGAATCAAACCCGGGGCCTTCGAGCTGTGAGGCACGAACGCTAACCACTGCGCCACTGTGCTTATGTTCAGTAAATGTAAATCCTGCCTGAAAGCTGTAGTGCGGTTGGATGTTGCATTTTGTCGGAAATACAGCTCTCGATCTTGTAAACTGAGTGAGTTAATCATTTAAATCGACGTCTGCAAATCTAAACAAATTTTGTGGATTATATTTTAAAGTTCAACATAACCGTGCCGGACACATTAGACTCCAAATTCTTTTATATATTTTGCTTTAAACATAAAATAATTAGTTAATTGTTGGGTTAAAGCTCCTGTTGAAGCTTGCACATTTCTCCATGATATAAATGAACACATAGGCTACATAAGCACAGTGTATCATAGCTCACACTATTTCATCACCGTGCCATCAAAGCTGAACTTCCTCATCACACTCTGATCAGACACATTTGACATTGTTTCGGCGTCTTAACTCTATTCAGAGAAGAAGAAACGCAAATAACCAACAGTGAATAAGTTGCTTGTTAAGTGTATCTTGTTTTTGTGGCAGGGCGTCCGAGCCACTCTGAGGCGTGTGACACTAACACATGTTGAAACCTCTGTCCTCTTTATTTAACATAAACCTCTGTTGAAAGGCAATCTTTAAACTAAACGTAAGTGTGAGAAGATCTCTGAGCAGGATCAACGCAGGCAAAGCACCGGGCCGGGTCCAGACAACAGACCAGGTCGTGTGCTGAAAGGTTGTGCTGATGAACTCACTGAAGTCTCACAGACATTTTTTACACGTCTCTGCTGCAGGCTGTGGTCCCAACATGCATCAAATCAAATACCATTATTCCGGTACCAAAAAAAGTCACCATCCTCCTGCTTTAACGACCACCGCCCAGTAGCACTCACTCCTATTCTTATGAAGTGCTTCGAGCACCTCGTCATGGACCACATCAAGTCTGTTCTGCCTCCACCCTGGACCCAGACCAGTTTGCTTATCGGTCCAATCGCTCAACTGAAGAGGTGGTAAATAAGTTACATGAAGGCAGGTAAACACTGCCCCGCCCCCCGAAGTTCCTGTTGCTGTTTAACTTGCAAGAAAACACATCAACGGGCCGAAAAAGAAATACTGAGTGACCGTCTATAATTGAAAATTGTATGAAAGCGATTTGATAATGAGATGTGTCGACACATTCTTGTTACCGATATTATTGATAATATCAACTAATCTTTGCAGCCCTAGTCGGAATAATGATAAAACATATTTTAGCCAACATCTAATTTGCTAAATTCCACACAAAAAAGAACAAACTCCTGCTTTGGGAGCTTAGCTTTTCAGCACCGCAGCCCCGGGACAGCGCCTCAAATCCGTCGACTGTTTTATTTTATTTTATTTATTTTACCTTGTGTATTATTATTATTATTATTATTATTATTATTATTATTATTATTATTATTATTGTTATTATTGTTATTGTTATTGTTATTATTATTATTATTATTATTATTATTGTTATTATTATTATTATTATTATTATTGTTATTATTATTATTATTATTATTGTTATTGTTATTATTATTATTATTGTTATTATTATTATTATTATTGTTGTTATTATTATTATTATTATTTTTATTATTATTATTATTATTATTATTATTATTATTATTATTATTATTATTATTATTATTATTATTATTATCATTATCATTATCATTATTATTATCATTATTATTATTATTATTGTTATTTTTATTATCATTATTATTATGAAGCACCGGAAGTACTTTTGCACTCGTGTTGCTAGCTTGACAGCGCAGGCAGCGAGATGTGACTCGGCCCGTTCGTCGGTGGGTCTGTGTACTGCTGCTGCTGCTGCTGCCGCTGCTGCCTCTGTGTGTGTCCCGCTCCTCTTCGCCCTCCCAGAACCGATGGACCTCGGTGGACGCTCTTAGGTTTCCCCACGCGTGTTCGTCGATGAGCAGCGGACCATTTCTGCCAGAGTATGATCCGATCCGTCCTCTTCTCTCAGGTGGGAACGAACGTGTAGCCTCTGCTGCCATCTCTGAGTGATGCTAAAGATGTAGCCTCTCGCCTCCTCCTCCTCCTCCTCCTCCTCCTCCTCCCCGCTCTCTCCTCAGCAACGGCCGCACCTTTAGCTGGCTCTCTGTCATCCATCCATCCATCCATCCATCCTGCTGTCGGAGGGACTTAGCTAAGTGATTGTTAGCGCTGTTCATGGTCGAGTAGCGTTCATGTCAACAATAAGGAGCGGGACTATACCGACCAGTGCTTGTCTTTTATCGATGTGTGTGGCTGTGTATCATACTCGCTCTGTTGACAGGAGGACGTTTGTTTTTGGAATAACAACCAAAGATCAACGATTTAAATTCCAGCTCAACTATTACATGTTACTCGCACAAGTAACTTTCCCTTTAGTCTCAAATTATGGAATTACCTTTTGTTTTTAATATAATACAGCGGATGGTTAGCCTGTGTGTAGTAGACTAGCAAAACATGCTGTATTAACCTAGAGTATGTACACTGTGTTTAATTTTCTTAAACCTCATAATCCCCGCCTGAACCAAGCACATTTTTCTCCTGTTTGGCATTACCCAAATCTAAAATCTTCTTGGAAAAAATCATCTATATAGTGAGCATGAAAATGCAACAAAAAAGCGATGAAGGATTGACAAGAAAAAGATCTGTTTTGTAGATCTTAGCTTTCAAATGAGGCGTTACACTTGCCTGTAGGCTCTAGTCAAGAAGCTTTAAGGGGATATTTCAGGATTTTTGACATAGGGCCTCATTTCCTAGTTATCCAGAGTGTTGCTGATTCCTGGAGAGATTTTTTTTTTCATGCAGTTCTTATATTTGAAGAGTTTAGTGGTGCTAGGCTAGTGCTAGGCTAGCGCATGTGTATGGTAACTAGTAGCCTGCATTAAAAACCTCTTCAAAATCATGGGGTCGTCCTCCAAACGTTGCCATATCTGATTTGTAGAAAGCTCCTTTGTGAATTCCACGTGTAGTAATGCCGTCTGCAGGAAAACTACTGTAGATCCGGTAACCGAGCAGATCACTCCGCCGCTGTGTAATTACAACCAGGAAACTAATGCTGCTCAAATATAAGTTCTTTTAAATGCAAAATGGTTATATTTAAAAAAAAATATCCGGTCAACAGACATTTACATGGTTAGTCTGGTGTTGTAAGTGATTTGCCTCAGGTGCTCTGTGCTTGGGTCAGACTGTTTTCAATTCGGGCTACTAGTTACCATAGACATGCACTAGCCTAGCACTAGCCTAGCATCACTAAACTGTTCAATTAAGGACTGCATGAATAAAAAAAATAAAAAAAAATCTCCTGAAATCAACAACACTCTGGATAACTATGAAATTAGGGAATGTATGTCAAAATTCCTGAAACATCCCTTTAAGATTTGGATAATGCTGAAAATGCACTCGGTTAAGGTGGGGGTTAAGAGGTTAATTTTCCCTGTTGCCAAGCGTGGTGTCCAGTAAGGTAACACTAGTTAGCCAAAAGACAAACCAGTGGAAAGGAGTTGCATTCTACGATTATGTTTTTTGTAAAAACATAATTAGGGCTGCGCAATATATCGCGATATCATGTGAGGCAGTATTAGTATCGCAAAAAGCCACAATATATCGCAACATCAAGTCTTCATCGGCCTGAGATCGACACAAACAATGCTTTGAACTTATAAATGTGTAAAAGTTTAGTTTTAATGAAACATTTCCTAACTTGGTTCATTCTTAGTCTTGTTTTGGTCCTGATGTCGTGTTTTTTTTAAGTCTTTTGACGCAATTTGCTAAAAAACGTATTACTTTGTGTTTTATTAGAGTGGAGCATATCGTGTTGAAATGGTTTAGTGAAATAGCGTAACGATATCGTTATCACAAGTTTGCACAGCCGCATCGCATATTGCAATCCACTTCAATGTCTAAACATAATGGTAGTACATGTATTTTTAAATAGTTGCAGAAGAATCTGTGCACTGGGGGGTGGGATATAATATTTGTGGTACAGTTCAACCTCACCCAATTTCCAACAATGCAGTGACTCATTGTTTGTCCCTAATCTTTGCGATGTGTTTTGTAGAACCTGCACCAGAATTGCTTTCTGAGCCTGGCGTCCATGGCCTCCCCCTCGCGCAGCAGCCAGGCCCAGCAGCGCTCCAAGGATGTGGTGCGGCTCAGCTTCAGTCCGGAAACCTATGCTGTGTCCAACTCCTTACTGCTGGGCCTGTCCCGCTCCACCAGCGACACTGACCTGGTGTCTCCTGATGCCCGCTCCACACTCACGGCCAGCGCCTCACACTACACCGTGGGACAGGCTCAAGAGCTGGTCATTACATGGGACATTAAAGAGGATGTGGACGCTGGGGACTGGATTGGAATGTATCTCCTGGGTAATAGTTCACCTGTCCTCTCTTTTTAATAGTTAAGAACATCTGAATTCTTGTGCATCAATGTAATCCTTGATGTGTTCATGGCTTACCTGGAAAGTCTTCAGACAGACATCTGTATGTTGGGATAGGGGAGATTTTAATATCACTTATTAGACTTATAGACGTATTGAGCCTGTGGCTTTGACCTTTAATGCAATATAGAACTGAATGTGAACCGCTGATAGTTGACCTGAAGTTTTTCTTTGTTTTGGAAAAACCTTTCTAGAGACTCCGAGTGAACCTTGCGTTTGTCGATCGGATCAATCTCATGACAGAATCAGTTACAGCAGGGGTGGGCAAGTGTGATTGGTGGAGGGACGATTTTTAACACCGTCAAAATACCAAGGGCTGAACCTTCCAATTATGGCCGAAGTAAAGCATCCTCGTTCACATATGACCATGGAAATAACCTGGCACGTGACATCTAAGACTAATGTCTTTTGTGAATTGTCCCAGATTCAAATATATTTTGCCAGCCAATTTGAAATAAATACATGTTTACATATTTAGAGTATGTTAGCAGGTATTTGGTTCTCAAAATCATCCAGGGGGCCAGAGGCTCAATTCCGGAGAGCTGGATTTGACCCCGGCCCCTGGGCCTGGCTTACAGTATAGTTTTACATTTGTTGATAACATGCACTTGTATGCTGCTATGTACAATTGTATTGGTTTAGCCGTGCGATTGGCTAAACCGTGGTGTTCTAGATCCAATCAGCAATAACAGTCCGTCCTCTTGCAGTTTGTACCAGAGTCTCTCCAGATGGATATAACTGCAGGAATGTCATTTGCTCTGTAATATCAAAATGGCTTTTTTTTTACTCCAGTTAATTCAGATAACCACATGAATGCAATCTTTCCCTAGCTCTACATTACAGGCACCAGAGAAACGACAGTCTTGCAGCTGTGAAGTCATTTAACTGAAATGCACTTATGTATCAGAGCGATTAAGGATAGAATAAGGCAAAGATCACTGCTCTGTCTCTGGTGTCTGTCTGTGAGCCTGCAGTTGAAATGGCAGGAAGGAGGGCGGCGTTGTGGCATTTATATCATTTATATGGGCAGATTGGCAGAGGCATGGGGAGCAGACTGGTTGAATTTACACTCGAAGTTATAAAAAGGAGGACATTTTTTATTTAATTTTTTTAATGCAAGGCGATGTATTTCAATTTTAATTTACAAGTAATAAGTATCTCTCATTAAATGAATTTTCTTTTTCCAGATGAAACGTCTTCTGAAAACTTCCTGGATTATAAAAGCCGAGGGATCAGTGGTTCTCAGAAGGGACAGATTGTCTGGAAATTCGACACGAGCATCCCCTTCCCTAATGGTAAGTGTAAGCATGTCTGGAGCTGGGCACCGCTACATTTTTGTTTGATACCAGTACTTTAACGATATTTGGTTTTCGCTCCCGATGCTTGAACGATACTTTTTCCTATTCCTTTATTAAAATATTTGTTGTCTTGAACCAGAAAACAGAATAACAATGTGTGGAAGATCTGCAAATCTTCCAATATAGGGGTTTATCTCCAGTGTCAAGAAATTGGGAAATAATTTGGGTAAAAATGTTAGAAAATTGGGAGAAATTATTGCAAAAAAAAAACAAAAATGGCGTGAAAACAATTTTGGAAAACAATTGGGCAAAATTTGGTAAATTTGGGGAAAATAATACCAATAGCATCAAATTTGGGATCTGAAGATGGAAGATATTTTTTCGGTGCCTGCATTTTTCCGATTCTGCTAGTACCTAAACTTTTTTTCTGATACCCTACTGATATTGTTCAACGGTCCTCAGCCCTCATCATGACACATCGTTGAAACACAAAGAAGAATTTTCATTGACTGAAGAGTTGAAGAAATGTCATTGATGATTCTAAATGTTGTGAACTGCAAAGGGCTTACCGTAAAAACTGAAGGAAAATGTTTACTGACTTGGTAGTTTGCCTGATTTAGTCGCTGTAGTTGCATTCTCACTCCCTCGTCCTGTCCGTGTGCCCCCAGTGGAGACCCAGGTGTGCTTCAGATATTACCACGGCGTCACTGGAGCTTTGAGAGCCACCACTCCCAGCGTCACCATCAAGACCAGCACTTCTCCAGTATGTGCCAGCGGTTCATTTATTCATTTTTTATTAATTTCAATCGCTTCAGTACAAATGGGAATAGTAACAGTGATAAAGGGCATCTTGATTAATACCATAACATGATATGAATTGTTTGGGACTCATTTATTGACTGTCAAGAGAGAACAAAGATATTTTAACCTGTTAAGCCCGGGGTTTTATTTATTTTAGTCTCAGATCTTGGATCTTGGCGTTTGGTCACATTTGAGCCCCGCCCACTCTGAGTCACTGTGATCTGATTGGCTGCAGAGTTATACTGTAGGTCACACACCGTGAGGCACAGTAACAGGACACTAAATAGTGAGCTCTTTGTTTTCAGTAAAAAGTCTGAGGCCTCATTGCTCTTCAGTCACAGACTGAGAAGTGAAGAAGGAAGTCATGGAGATTCTGCTTTAGAACATTTCTCTTCTGCTGGACGTAACAATAAAAGATTGACATTCAAGTATTCCTTAGTGATAGGTGTGAAAATCCTGAATTTATGTGTTTAAAAAGTCAGTTAATTATTACTCTCACTCTAAAAAAATATATCATATCTGCTGTAGAGTCAGCAGATGGACAGATGTTACAGAAGAAGCTCATGAGGTTCATTTCTTCAACAGTTACTATAGTAACTATTTTCTCCAAAGTAAAAGTAGATCTACCACAGTCCTGTCCACATCTGTCATGGTCCACCATCACCCACCACGACTCTGAGGAACTGGAAAAAACATGACTCTCCCAGCAGATACAAATGACAAGTTTTTTTGTTTGTTTTTTCTACAGTGATAGTACATACAACTAATTCTTTAGATACAGGATTTTCACATTTTTTTGTATAACTGTTTGATAATTTTCATATCATTATGTTTTTAGTACATATTTGTGATATAACAGAAAATGATATAACTCTTCTATCCAGCAGAAGTCTGAAGTTCTGTCTAAAGCAGAATCTCCATGACTTCCCTCTTCACTTCTCAGTCTGTGACTGAAGAGCAATGAGGCCTCAGACTTTTTACTGGAAACAAAGAGCTCACTGTATTTAGCGTCATGTTACTGTCACTCATGGTGTCTGACCTAAAGTCTCACTCTGAAGAAAGTCAATTCACATTACATTGAGAAGGTTGGAAGGGCGCCCCCTTGTGTCCAGTGGCGTCCAACTGCCCGGAGCAAAACTGGCCCCCGATCGGGTGCCGTTAGGGTTGAAGAGGTTACTAAGATTTTCATTTCGATACAAATTTAGAAAGTTGAATTGTAGATTGTGTAATCCTTAGTAATTGTGTTCTACATGTTATTTACTTTGTTTCACTCCGAATCATAAGCAGATACAGTGTGTGTAAAAAATGTTCTGCTGTGATTGTAGGCGACGAAGCCTGTGGTGAGTCCAGAGGCGAACGCTGAACAGGGGAGCAGGAGGCTGATCAGCTTCAGTCTGTCAGGTATCAGTGCAGTCGGCTCTTCGGAGCCAATCCCATCTGACCAACTGTAGACACTGTCATCAGAGAAAGAGACGAGTTCAAAAAGAATGTGCTCAGATGCAAGTGAAAAGGCATTTGGCTTTGATGTACAAGAATCGTATGCTTTAGAAGCGCTGTCCTGAAAAAGGAGCGACTTGCATGTGACGATGGATATCTCTGTTTTAAATAATAAAATCATGCCAGAGTTGGGCCGGATCCTTGTGCAGTATTGAGCCAATGTTGGCTCGCTCCACACGCATGAAAGTGATTTATGTTTTACTGGCCCAGAGATGTTTCCATCTTTGACAGATTTAATCAGTCCTGTTAATCAATGTTTGTTTACATAATATTTGATTTGAGATGATGTCTACTTTAACCGCAATGACTAGCCATGGGTTTGTAAAATATGGCCATTGTCACATGATCAAAACCCAGGAATGACCTTATATATATTACATTTATTTCAAGTTACATATTTGCTACAGTTGAAGATACTGTCCTCGCTCTCATGTCCATTTTTTGCACTTGATTGGAGCCAGTTCATTGTTGCGTGGTGTGCTCATGGGCACACTACATAATCCGCTTTGGAGCCAGTGTGCAGTCAGAAGAGAAGCCCTCTTTATTTTAGCATCATCTTTATCTTTATCTCTCCAGAATTGTCCAAAAGGCTAGTATCCATCAATAGGCCAGATGTACAGAGGGCGATCTACAAAAAAAGTACAGGGTTCAAAGTAAATCATTATATCATCAAACATACTGTATCATGTAGAACGGTAGCAACTAACAAAAATGCATTACATATCATTTGTTGATTTTAATTTGGTCTTATTTCAAGATGTTCAAGCAATGGGAATAAAGAAGGGGATGTTTTTCAATCCCGACCCCTACCTGAAACTATGCATCCAGCCGGGCAAACACAGCATCTTCCCCTCGCTGCCTCACCACGGGCAGGAGAAGCGCTCTGGAGTGACCTGCAACACCGTCAACCCGCAGTGGACCGCAGAGGTGCAGCGTTTGATTGTTTAAGTATCGTCACCGAACCTTTACAGCCTCCTCTTACCAATGTGTGTGCGTGTGTTCAGAGGTTCAGCTTTGTGTCTCTTCCGACTGATGTCCTGGAGATAGAAGTCAAAGACAAATTTGCCAAAAGTCGACCGATCATCAAGCGCTTCCTCGGAAAGCTGTCTATCCCGGTTCAGAGGCTGCTGGAGAAACACGCCATCGGGTAAACGCCGCGTTGATGGCTGAGAGATTTGCCTGTGTTAAAGTTTTCCGTGTGGTTGCAGTGACCGTGTTGTGAGCTACTCTCTCGGACGGAGGTTACCGACGGATCACGTGTGTGGACAGCTGCAGTTCCGCTTTGAGCTGACCTCCTCTATACACCCAGGTACTACATAGGACTGTCCAGCAATAAATCGTTATGGAGTATGTGACAATATGCGTATCGTGTTGAAAATCTGTATCATGATACTCAAATGTTTATCTAATCATAGTCTTTATTTAGAATGTATCACAACATGTCCTCTAACTACTCCGATAAAAAGCCTAAATAACACATTGAGCTTATTCAGCAGAATAAAAACCTCCATTATTTTTTCTTAAAATTCTGAATATCTTGGATTATGGTCACTCACACTGTGATACACTTAAATCGCGATACATATCATGAAATCTGTATTGGGATATGTATCGTATCGGGAAGTAACTAGCCTAGTACTACGAAACTTTCTTTCAACACGGAGGTTGAGACACTTCTCTCCGTGTGGGCCCATGGCATTTTCATTTCTGATTGTGATGCATCCACATTGAGTTACGCTCGCTGTTTCTATTCAGGAGACACATCTGAGCACATTAGCCATATACTCACAGACATACAACCTCACGCGGTGGAGAAGTTTAATCAAATACCTTGTACTTCACACTGAGCATAATGAGTTGACATAGGTACACACAGTCATAAGAAAAACCACCACATACTTCATTTACTGTTATCCAAGGCAAAACATGCATGACAGATTATGACAGATTATGCTTAAACACTGCGTACATGACACTACCACAGTTTTAGAATTACCATGTAGCCTCTTCATCAGCCGGGTCCTCTTCAGTCTGTCCAAGAGAAGGTCTAAGAAATAAAGGTTGATTTTGCATGATATAGGCCTTTTAAAAATGTTTGCTATATTCATGAAAACGCAAGTTTCTGTACTTGATGTGTGTGCATTTTCAAAGCCCATCCCTGAACCTGTTCTAAGCAGTTTTTCCACTCAAACTGCATTTATTGTAGCATTGATTAGTTTACATGCTGCTAGCTGAAAATGGTTGCTTGTATCTTGTATTTACCACGTCTAAATGATCCTGCTGCCAATAGAGGGCACTACAAGCAACGAATGATATGCATCAAGTGTATTTTGTAAATAAACACAATCATTTAAATGATAAATATAATGTGGAATAGCAATACTGAGGTGGTTAAAAAGCACAATTATCCACAACTTCAATGTAAAAGGATGTGAGGACATAGTGTGTGTTTAAAACATCATGTGTGACACTTTGTATTTCCAGATGATGAGGACACGTCGCTCATCATGGAAACACCCGGCCCTGAGGCCAATGCAGAAGACCCTCCGCACCAAAGCCCTGAAGATGATACAGTCAGTGTTGGGGCAGACATCACCGAGCTCCCGGCGGACGGCCCTAAAACTCCCAGTCCTCAAGAGTTACCCGCTCCCTCTGCTGAAACCCCCCCTGCACAATCAGACTGTGTACAACAGGCGGTAGACCTAGCATTAGAGGGGGATGAGGAGAATATTGAAATAAAGGAGCCCCCAGACACGGACATGCAGGTCCAACAACAACCAGCGACTGGTGAAGGGGAAGCCGAGGGGCAGCAGTCACAGGCCGTGCCCCAGGAAGAGCAGGTGACAGTGGAGGCTAACGAAAACGAGACAAAGACCGAGTCACATGATGACGCCGTTGATAAAGGCTGCACAATAGAAGAAATCTCAGACAAGTTTGACGAAGTCCAAGAGACAAACATCCAGGCACCTACTCAAACTCAAGGAAACCCCAGCCCTGTGTCCTGCGGCTGCCAGTCCCTCTTCTCAAACTACAGCTCCCACACTCCTTCAGGACGCAAGGCACGCCCCTGTTCCCTGCCCGTGTCCGAGCTGGAGACGGTCATCGCGTCGGCCTGTGGAGAGCCCGAGACGCCCCGCTCGCACTACATCCGGATACACCACCTCCTGCACAGTCTGCCCTCGGCACAGGCCTCCAGCCTGGAGGAGCCGCTGGAGGGGGAGAGTCCACACTCATCCCCAGCATCGCAGACCCCCAAACTGTCAGAGGACGCTCCTGATGAGGACGAGGACGACACCACTCAGTCCCCCTCTCAGGTGAGACAGCTGAGCACTGCTCTACAGCCTTTGACTAAAGGGAAGGTCATATTATGGTTAGGGATGGGACGATAAACAATAGTATCGTTAATCGCGATAAAAATGCGGCAATTAATCGATCGCCACATTTTTTGATTATTGTGATTATCGTGCTAGAAGATAATCGCTAAATCCATCAGACAACCAGTGCCGGTAACTTTACTGGAAGTGGGTGCGTCTCCATGGAGATGTGACTAAAGTCAGCAGTATTTAAGATTTCAGTAGGTTAGTTCGGAATCCAAATCCATTCTTTGATCACCCACTGCAGAAAGAGCATTTTCTGTGTCGAGCTGCTCATGAGCTGCATGTTTTGTATTAATGACAACAGTATAGTCCAAAATGTGAGTCCAATGTGTGTACTTACTTTATGTGTCACTCAATGTGACATTTACTGCAGACAAAGAAGAGGAATATTTATTATTTGCCCAATCCCCATCATTTCTGCAGTTTCAGTGATTTTTTAAGGCAAATATCGTGATAATATCGTTAATCGCAATTATTTTGGCCAAGATAATCATGACACCAAATTTCATTATCGTCCCATCCCTAATTATGGTATGGTAAGATTATGCAAAAACACACTTGGAGTTAGGTGTGGGCCATATCGTATCGCATAATATTCTTTGCATGTGTACTCCAGCTGATTTGGACTGAAGTCAGGACCAGGAGATTGCAGCTAATGTTCCGCTCAGCTCCACTCAGCAGAATTAACACTGACTGTGTAGGACACAGTAGATCATATTTGCTCGGAAATTAGCATGGCGCTAAAATAGAATAAAACATCTTTGAATTAATCTTGCCATCAGGGGTAAGGCTGGGATTTTGAAGTAATTATATCGTCAAATATATCGTTATCATGATCTTATGATATAGATTTTTGGCCATACCGGTATGCCCTACTTGGAGTTTTCCCATCTATAATATCATTATTTGACTTTAGCATGTTTACACCATATCTGTGGAAACAGATGGTCCGGTTATGACGCTTATGAATCTCAACCGTCCATTTGATTGCAGAATAAATTGTAAAAGCTGGTGTTTTGCAGGTGACTGAATGCTCTGGCCGCTGCTGCCGCCGTACTCTCCCCCGCAGCCTGTCCATCGAGCGCCTGTCTGAGCTCAACCACCTACTGGAGCGCGGCGAGGGGAGAGGACGCCCCTCCTGCCTGGACAGCGAGGAGGAAGTCCCAAGCAGCTCCAAGACAGCCGGGGAGCACGAGTGTGAATTCTGCGACACGTCCTGCTACAGCACTTCTTGCTACAGCACCTCCTGTTACAGCACCTCAGCCCAAAGCCACTCTGTGTACGAGGGCAGAGAGCACGCCCGCCTCTCCTCCGCCGACTCCAACCGCCTCTCGGGCAGCACCGTCTTCTCCTCCCAGGACGAGGAGGAGGAGGAGAACAGCACCTTTGACGAGGGGCAGGAGGGAGGAGCAGGCAGAGCGCTGGCCCAAAAAGAAGCACGGCAGGGGGAGGCTGGAGTAGCCACTGTCCCGGGCGTGCAAGGCGGTCCAGGGACTAGTGACAGACATGGAATCGGTGAGTTTCAAAATCAACATTTCATTTTTATCGTGGAAATTTGAAAGAAGTTCAGAAGCATTAACACCTGAGTGAAGACTGAATGACAGACTTAGTGAGTCTGTCTGTGATGGACCTGAAGGACTTTTTCCCAGTGCTTGTTGGTCTCCGTCAGGGCTGCTCTTTGCTAGAATTTGTAGGCGCAGCCTGGAGTCGGAGGGTGTCTGATTTGTGAACCTCAGGATCTCATCTCTGATGTTTGCAGAGGATGTTGATTTGTTACCTTTATTGTTGTAGAATAATATCCCAATAATTTACTGTAATTTGCTGAAAATAACTAACACATCACCTTTAACAAAAGCACCAAAGTCAACGATAAAGGAACTAACAACCAAACAAACAAGTGTCTTAACAAAACTAAAGTCACTAAAATTGGCTAGCCTAGACAGGACCAGCATGCACTGGGGCGGTTTGCAGCCGAGTGTGAAGAGGCCGGGATCAGCTCCTCCAAAGCTGAGGCCATGGTTCTCCACCGGAAAAAGGTGGCTTCCCCCTTCAGGTCGGTGGAGAGTTCAAGTATCTCGGGGTCGTGTTCACGGGTGAGGGACTGATGGAGCGTGAGATCGACAGACGGATCGGTGCAGCGTCAGCAGTGATGCGGTCGCTGTATCAGACTGTTGTGGTGAAGAGGGAGCTGGATCGGGCCCGATCTTGTGTCTCAAAACGTATACGATAGTGTGACATTTTGCGCTCAGTAGGAGCGCACTTTGTGATCTTGCCACTCCAGACTTAGTGCATTTCAGTGGGTGGAAATACACATTTTCCTCCAAACAGATCAACTCCGCGTCCTGGAGAGGGGTTGTGGCCCGATCCGCGCCACAGCGGATGCTGTAGCTCTTTTTCTCTCCAGATGTGAACATTGTTTAGCTCACGATGGGGTAAGTAAAGTTTTTAGTTTGGGCTCTCACTAACTTTAGTTTAGTTAGTGAGAGCCTAAGGCTTAAGAGAGAATGCAAGGCAGCGCAATGTAAACGAGGAAGTGAATGTCAGCGGTGCTCCCATCAGTGCAGTCACCTCCTCTCGTGACACCCCCTCACAAGTGGCAGAGGCGAATGGCGCATATAGCTCCGCCACGAGCCTGCGCCCCTCTGTGGGCCACCACAAGATCTGGCCCTTTGTCTCTTAGCTGACCTGGTGTTGCTTCGGGATCCCCTCAGAACAGCTGGAGGATGTGTGTGTGGAGAGGGAACTCTGGACATCTCTGCTCAGACTGCTGCCTTTGCAGCCCACCCCGGATAAAGCGGAAGAAAATGGATGGATGGATGGATGAACTCAAGGAGAGAGATTACTTTCTCATTCTCGCTCAGTATTGATCATCAGGGCATTGTGGATTGGAAGTAAAGGACTGATGGAGTGCTATTTGGAGATTGGTTGGCTTGTGGAACTCCTGATGCAGCTGAAAGGTCCTTGGCAGGCAAAGTAAGTTATGACCCAAAGGTTTTTTAGAGGCTCCTCTGTCCCATCTCTGAGCTGTTTCTGCGGATCATTGGATTTCCCCTCTGGCCACTTTTCTCCAACATAAAAAAGTGCTTCAAGTAAAGGAGTCTAGACAGAGTTTGGTGATTTAGTTTCCATTGCTCTCTCTACTCGTATTAAAAGCAAATACATGTAGCTTTAGCTGTTATTCAAATTCTTAGTTGTTGTGTGAGAACCGCTGTTGTACACTAGAGTACACACACAAAAACATACACACAAACTGCAACAATGAGATGTTTACATGCATATTTCTTATGTGTCACACAAAACTCCCACCTCTACTGTTCAGTCAGTCTCAGGATAAAATACAATAGTTATTCATTCCACTCTGTCGCCTCACCCACATCTTTTTACTTTCACATCATCCTTTCCAACGTCATTCATTCGTTTCTTAAAAATGTGTCTCTGACCTTGTTCTGCTCTCCTATTTATCCACTGCCAATCTGTTAAGTAACTGTCCTGGATGGCCAGCTTTTTCCTTCACGCCTACTAAAGAATGAATGAAGAATCATCTATCGAATCACACCTCTTCTCCAGCACAGATAGAGGTTCTCAGGTCTTTGAGGTCGAGTTAACCCAGTGCCTGTCTCATGTTTGTCCTGTAGGCTCCGACTCTGTCCCTCCTCTTTGTCACTTTCCAGTCCTGCGCCCCGGCCATGAACTAAACCATTTCTCTCCTGCCATTGAGACAGCCTTGCCTCCAAGTAAGCACCTGCCCCAGCCTGGAGCTTACTGCTTATTCCCTGCATGCCATTCTCATTCCGCCAATTATTTCTGAAAAATCATTTGACGTGCCTGAGGACGTGGTATACTTTTTTAAAAACTTGGCAGAGAGCACATTCAGTTGGTTTATTTTTGCAATTAGTTTCTGGAATTGCTCTTTAAGAATGAGCAACCCAGTGCACTGTTTCTGCTTTCCCCGATATCTTGCTCCTCGACTTTGCTGCCTCTTATGTAATCTTCAATAACAGTGCTGCTGTGTCTTTGTTTCGTGTCCTGAAACGCTGTGCCGCTGCAGACTGGGAGGCCCGTGTGGACAGCCATGGCAGAGTGTTCTACGTGGACCACGTGCACAGGACCACCACATGGCACCGGCCCAACCACTCAGACTGCAGCAACAAGTGCACCCACGGCCTGCCGCGCTCCGGGTCCACACAGCAGATGGAGCAGCTCAACCGCAGGTAAGGCCATAGGCGGCCAGGTATGTTTTTCCCAGTGGGTGCCCAGTCAGGAGAAAAAAAACAAAACAAAAGACAGGTCAGAATCAATCTCACAAACTCGTGATTATGAGCCGGGGGATCTACCTATAGAGCTAAATGAGCCAAGCATCCAGTAGCCGCACCTATGTTAATGTCATGAAGCATCCTGCGCTAGCATGCTAAGGTGAGACGCTGCAGGTGAATAGGGAAAATATAATAATTCAGTGATAACAATTAAAAACTTCTGCTGTAGATAACTGATACAACACATTTTATGCCTAAAAATTGTCAGGCTCATACCTTGGGAAGCTTTCAGGACACGTGGATATAAAATATGTCAATATTTGTGAATGAGTGGGAGGGAAAGCCAGCTTTGCGAAGCAATGTTGTAGCTACTTTCAGGATATCACCAACTCACGACAAAACGACATAAAATAAGCCTCATACAGGGTATGTTTTGTCTTTTTTAATATTTTGACATGAAATCTATGACGCTAAATCTAGATAAACATATACATATTGACCACTGTGTGAATAATCAATATTTTCCCCTGCCCTGTCTCGTCTTAAATGAAGAGAGAGTGACAGCTTTCATTTTTTACAGGTTCTATTTTTATCATTTTGTATCGTCAATAATTTTGTAATTAGGGAATATTGGCCTGGGTGACTAAAGATTTTGGTGGATGCTCGAGCCCCGGCGCCTATGTGTCAGGCTTAGTTCAAATGTCGGCTACAGAAAAGAAAGCAGTGAAGCATGAGACTCTGTCACCCAGATACGAGAGTATCCAGAGGACGATGGCCACAGAGGATGAAGGGGAGAGCTCGCGGCCTGAGCGCACAGCAGGGTCGGACTCACAGGCAGAGTGGACTCCTACTGGTACTGTTACATATACTGTTACATATACTGCTTATACTGTAAATGTACTACATCCATGTGAAATGTGTGCAGGCCCTGGCTCTCACTCCAGTAACCCCAAACTGAGTCATCTGCTTCAGTCGCCTGCGGTCAAGTTTGTCACACACCCGGAGTTCTTCACCGTGTTGCACAGTAACTATGTGAGTTCTAAGGTGATACTTGCTGTTAGCTGCAAAAGACTTGCAGCTTTAGGTTTTATACAGTTGTAGTGTATCAGTAAAGAGCGTTGATTCGGCTGTGCTTTGCTGTGTGACAGGCAGCCTATCGGATGTTCACCAGCAGCAGCTGTGTCAAACATATGATCTTAAAAGTCCGTCGAGATGCAAGAAACTTTGAGCGCTATCAACATAACAGAGACTTGGTGATCTTCCTTAATAAGTTTGCAGACACCCAGGTGGAGCTGCCGCGGGGCTGGGAGCTCAAGACCGATCCTCAGGGCAAGGTAGGAGGACAGTTCTGACTCCTCATCATCTCAACACAGAGACTATGACCTAAACAAGAACTGCACAAGTGTCTGTAGATCTATGAACCCAGATGACAAGCAGAGGATGTGGCTGAAGGCACTGAATGTTCCCACATTCCTATATTTCTGTGGCACTGAATCTTCATAGAATCCTCCCGTGGGACTGTGAAGATTCTCTGGCGGACTTGTCTTGTATGACCTATACAGTTTGTTAACTATGGAAAGAAACACTTGGAATAGATGAGCATGCCTTTTTGTCCCTGTGTTTTACTCTTTTATATTTCATTGAAGCAACTGAACTATTATCTTTAAGGATCAATACACTATGCTGATTCTGATTAAAATTACTCAGACATTTAACTCCTCAGATCCAAATGAAGTTCTTCCTCTGCACTGCAAACCAAAGGAAACGAAAAGCCCCAAAGAAGTGTTTGGTTCTCACATGTGGCTCAGTAACTGAATAAATATTCCATGTGGGGAGTATCCCGAGGGTCATGGATGACTCCACTGCTGTAATGGCTCTTGCTGCGCGTGTGCAAAGGGAACATTCAGTGCTCTCAGCAGCAGCATTTCTCTGTGAATTCATGTGTGGATGGAAAGAAACTCTACATTACATAACTGTGTTACTTTTCCATTAGTCCTTCTTTGTAGACCATAACAGTCGAGCTACAACGTTTATCGACCCTCGAATCCCTCTGCAAAATGGCCGCCTGCCTGGATACCTGGCTCACAAACAGCATCTGCAGAGGCTGCGCAGCTACAGCGCTGGAGAGGTACGCACACACTCCCTGCACACAAGGATTTACATGTCTACATTCTATTTGACACATCATTCTATTTGTACAATTCGTTTGCAAACCGGACAGACACTAGTACAGACGAAGCAATGTCCTGCTTAAATGATGCTGTGAGATCAACTTTAAACTCAATGTAACGATGTTTGCTCGCAGGCGTCCGAAGTGTCCAGAAACCGTGGAAGTTCTCTGATGGCTCGGCCGGCAAACATGCTGATCGCTGCAATCCGAAACCAGCACTTCGACCAGCAAATGTCTCCTCCTTGTGAGCATTTATTCATCTCCATTAAGACTGGACTAGCCATGTTTTGCTTTGGTTTCTCTAATGGGGTTTTTCCCTTTCTCCAGCCTACAATGACAAGATAGTGGCCTTCCTCCGACAACCCAATATCTTCGACATGCTGCAGGATCGTCAGCCCAGCCTCAGCACTAACCACGCTCTCAGGTACCACTCTCAGATAGGGCTGGAGGATTTTTGTACAGCAGAAGATAAAAAGACTGATCTGATAGTTGAGCCAAGCGATGCTGGTAGTGCTGTAAACCTGGGACCCTTGATACAGTTTGTTAAGCCCACTGTTTCAAACACTTTCAATTTGACAAACACATTAGTGCTAGTTTTTTTTTAACATTTGAGGCAACTAGCAAAGATAAAGTTCTCACTTTCGAGCCCTCTTTTAGAACGTTGCATTTGTCTTGACACGGATGTGGCTGGACTATTGTAACGCTGCGCCCGTACACACCGGCTTCTGCCAGTCCTCGCTCACACGCCTGCAGCTCGTTCAGAACGCTGCTTTTTGTTACTTTTTTATTGCATTGTTATTGTATTCATGTTGCTTTTCCTGCACATTTTTTTTTTCTCTGTTCAAATTTTTTTTTTGTACAGCACTTTTTAAATCAAGATTCAGGCAATTTAAACCAGTACTATGTAACTCTTGCCCCTAGAGGCCATAAGCGCAACTGCAAGTTGCGATTTTTTAACTTATTAATTGTCTTGGAGAGTAAATACTACGCTGACATAAAAGGCGAAGGGACAGAGGGATATTGTGCATCCAATTATACAATGGAAATATTTTTTTTCACTTAAACTTGGCTGTTAATATTGTTTAAAGTGATGCTAGCCTGCAGTTAGCTTCGCCCGTTAGCATGTTAGCTTCTTCTTCATGATTCCATTAGTGTGTATTGGTGGCTCCGGTCCGGTGGCAGTCAAGTTGCAGACATGGTTTTCTGGCCAGAGACACCAGGGGGAGATGAACCCATAAACACTTGTATTACCCCCACAGGGACTAGGAAAAGGATTTTTAAGGTAAACACGTTGCTTAGTACTGCTTTAAACATGTCCTGGTGCATAAATGTTGGAGAGAAACTAATACAAGAACCAATTGAATGTTTTAACATGTTTGGAGAGGTCGAAATGACAGGGTTAACGGTTTGGAGTCATAATAAACCCATGAGGATATGAAGCATATTTTGGTGTTTGCCAAAGATACTAAATAATTCTGCAATGCAGAATCTGAAAATGGCATCCGTTTTCTGTATCAGGTCAGGTTTTTGTGCTGTATCGATTTTCCACTAAATCGGATTCACCTTTTATATTGGGAGTGACTATATTTTGTGTACCAAAATGCACAAATGTAAATGTCGTTCCAACCAGCCCCCCCACACTGGACAGACCGGCCCCAGGACAAAGACATTATGAAGACAATACCCCCACCTGATTGAGCAAAACCAATGTGATTTTTGGATCAACACTGGCCCAAATCAGCTCACAAAACTTAGACAGAAACTTTGTTGTTGTAAACTAGGAAGTAGAATTCTTGCAAGTGGTTTTAGAAAATTTTCATAAATACACAAAAAAATTTCATAAATACACAAAGCGTTTTACTTATCACTGGTCAAATGATTTACATAATGAATCAAAGTCACTGCGTATGCTTGAGAGTGTTATTATTAGGGAGGCAGTGGGTGATCCTAGGGGATTTCCACATCGACTCCAGACTAAAGGCTTGTCAAATAACTTTACAACTGTCACCACAGAGTATTTGACAATGACCATTTAAGATTGGCTCATCTAGGAGATCAGTGTTTCTCCCTTGGTGGGGTCGCTGTACCCTTGTCAGTGGGTTGTGAGCCTCTCCCAGAAAACATTTCCTCCAAAAATATAGCTACTGCAAGAGTTATTTGATTATTTTTTTTATCATGGCTCCAGCTTTTAAGCTTATTAAACCATAATTTTAAGCACTATTTTACATTATGTATAACAAATGGCTTGTGATTTTATGGTTATGGTGGCCCGGACACCATTCCAGCTGAGTAATGTAATGTACAGTATATACCGATAATCTCATATGCTCTAAAACATTCTTCTTTCCACTCTGGGTTGAGAGGATAGGGGCGAACAGGGGGCACTCATGAATAATCTATGGACTAAAAAGCTCTTCTGTTTCCTTGACAGAGAGAAGATCCAGTACATCCGCACAGAGGGCACTGCGGCGGTAGAGAAACTGTCATGTGACGCAGACCTGGTCATTCTGCTCAGGTAAGAACACCCATTGATCATTCATAGCCCATATCAAACGTATCCTCAGTGTCTTCATGACCCTGGTTGTGTTGCAGCTTGTTCGAGGACGAGGTGATGTCGTACGTGTCCCCTCACCCCGTCCACGCCGGCTTCAGCTTCTCTCCGCGCTGTTCCCCCGGCTCGTCGCCACAGAACTCGCCAGGTCTGGGTTTTTTACCACAACTTAACGAGAAAGTGGGAAAATGATCTGCAGTGTTGGTAAATCTGACCATTCTTGATCTAGAACTTCTGTGAAAACAGGAATGACTGATATATTTATTATTGGGTGGGTTTCCACGGGGCGTTAACAAGCATTATAAGTCATTAAATTAATTATGCCAGAATTAAGGCCTCAAAGGGGCTAGATGCAAGTTGGCCATTTTATACTCACTACTGCCACCTCAGGTCTTATGTGTAACTGCACCTTCTATATTAAGCTTGTGCATGACGGCAATTCAAACCCGAATTAACACCTTTTTAGTGACAATGCAGGATTTTAGAGGCAGTTGTGGTGAACAGGTCTGAGCTCATTCTACACATTAGGACAATGCTGGAACATGTACAATTTTAAACTCCGTATAGTCTCTTTAAAAGTAAAAAAAACCAAAACATTAAATTAGATTCAAATTGGCATTAAATCAACGTTTTATTGGAAAATTAAATATTAATGAAATATGATATATATAAAATAGGAGGAAAAGCGTTTTAGTTTAGTTTTTCTTGTCTTGTTTTAAGAGGATATAAATGGCCTTAAAGGGATATTTCAGGATTTTTGACACAGGCCCTCATGTCCTAGTTATCCAGAGTGTTGTTGATTTTTGGAGATATATATATTTTTTCATTCATGCATATTATATTATAAGAGTTTAGAGGTTCTAGGCTAGTGCTAGGCTAGCGCATGTCTATGGTAAATAGTAGCCTGCATTTAAAAGAGTCTGACCCAAGCACAGTGCACCTGAGGCAAATCACTTATAACACCAGACTACCCATGTAAATGTCTGTGTTGACTGAATATTTATAGAACTTGAGCAGCATCAGCTTCCTCGGTGTAAGCTACGCAGCGGCGGACTGATCTGCTAGGTCACCGAATCTACAGTAGAATAGTAGAGGAGCTTTCTACAAATCAGAAATGGCAATGTTTGGAGGACGACCCCATGATTTTGAAGAGGTTTTTAATGGAGGCTGTTAGTTACCATGACATGCGCTAGCCTAGCACTAGCCTAGCAACACTAAACTCTTCAAATATAAGGACTGCATGAATTGAAATATATATATATCTCCAGAAATCAACAACACGCTGGGTAACTAGGAAATGAGATCCTATGTCAAAAATCCTGGAATATCCCTTTAACGTCAATAACAACAATCAGTGCTGATTTTGCAGTTTTGTTTATTTGGTTGGGACAGGAAGCGCTCGCCAATGAACACATTTGGGACCCATGCTCTACAATCTTTACTCCGATTTTTTATCGGTGTTTGTGGCATTAAAATATAGTAATTAGGCGTTAAAAACAGCATTTCATTTGACTTGCTTCCGCCTGTATAAACCCTGATCTAACTTTCTTTTAGAAAATCTGTTTTTCCTTTGAGAAAGAACCCACTCAGTGACATTGCTCAACCATTTTGACTGCGTACATTTGTCAAAAAAACAAAAATTATGGGAACACAAAGTCAGCAAGAGTTTTGATTGAATTCTTAAAGGCGCATAACGCAACTTTTCTTGAAAAAAAAAAAGAGTTGATATTTGTGTGTATTTGACCTTGTGGTGACCCAACAGCTGTATGAGTGGTCAGCATGAAAGAGACCATCTTATTCCAGTCTATCACTTATCCCCAAGCATAAAACAGCAGTAGTGAAGAATACATTTGTTTGTAGAGGACCTAAACAGTGACCATTTGGATAATATTGTGCACTTTTGTCCGTGTGGAGCAGGCCCTCAGAGAGCCAGGGCGCCCGCTCCGTACCGCCGAGACTTCGAGGCCAAACTCCGAAACTTCTACAGGAAGCTCGAGGCCAAAGGTTACGGCCAAGGACCAGGCAAGATCAAGTAAGCTCCGCAACAGCTCACTTTGACTCAACAACAAAGCAGACAAAAGAACTACCTTCCGATGTTCCTCCTTAGGTTACTCGTCAGGAGGGAGCACCTGCTGGAAGGAACGTTTAATCAGATCATGGCCTACTCTCGCAAAGAATTACAGCGGAGCAAGCTCTACGTCACTTTTCATGGAGAAGAAGGGTGTGTGTGAATGATTTTCTGACTTTCTTTCAAAGGCTGAGGCTCTCTTCTCACCCCGCTGCGTGTTCTCCTCAGGTTGGACTACAGCGGCCCCTCCCGAGAGTTCTTCTTCCTGCTGTCCCAGGAGCTGTTCAACCCCTACTACGGCCTGTTCGAGTACTCGGCCAACGACACGTACACCGTCCAGATCAGCCCCATGTCGGCCTTTGTAGAGAACCACTTGGAATGGTAGGAGGGTTCATGCCTTCTCTGTCAGGGAATGTCACTAATGGTAAGACTGGTGGTCCTCATTGACGGCGTGTTGTTGACTGTGCGCAGGTTCCGTTTCTGCGGCCGTATCCTGGGCCTAGCGTTGATCCATCAGTACTTGCTGGATGCTTTCTTCACCAGGCCGTTCTACAAAGCTCTTCTGAGACTGTGAGTGGTGTTTTATGACATTTTTGCTTTTTAAAATGTGCGTATTCTTGTCTTTGGATTCTCAATTGGCCCAAATTATGCTAAACTTACTTTTTTGAGCTTTTAACAATGTTGTTCTCTGATCGAAAAACAACTGGGATTGCATTTTGTTTCAATTATGCGTCCATGTTCAGCCAATCTCTTTCTAAAGAGCTCAGAACACTCTTTCAACTCTTTCGTATGGTGCACTCATCGAAACAGGCCCTTCAGTGCGGTTCGTTTGTGTAGTGTGAGTGCAGTCAACGCGTGCCCCGGTCCAGCTCGGTGTCAGACTTTGGCCTGCTTGGAGTACCCTATTCCCAGCGTGTGTCAGTGCCACTGTGCTGCGTTTACCTCCTGATGAACGAAGAGAGCAGCAGCTGTGGTCGTCTCCTTTGCCACCGCTGCTCCTCATGTAGTTTGCTCCTCGCGGCAAACTTGAATTCAGTCTTTTAAGTCCCGCAACTATTCCAACAAGCTGCAATTTCCTTGCAACTATTTCTTATTTCTGCAACTTCCCCGCATCTAAAGTTCATTAGTCAAATTGGTGTGGTGTCCATGGCCTGACTTTACGGGGAGCCGCCTGGGCTCCTTCCGCCCTGTGTCCGAGTCTCATTTCTCTGCTGCTGTACCCTGATTTAGCGATAGGCTTTTACCTGACAGATTAATGCTGCAGGTACATTAGATCACTTGTAATTTGGTGCATTCATGTTAAAGGTATATTTCAGGATGTTTGACATAGGGCCTCATTTCCTAGTTATCCAGAGTGTTGTTATTTTTATTTTATTTATTTATTTTTTTTTTTTTTTTGTAATTCACGCAGTTCTTATATTTCAAGAGTTTTGTGGCGCTAGGCTAGTGCAAAGCTAGCACATTTCTACGGTATCAGCTAGCCTGCATTAAAAACAGTGTGACCCGCTCCACAGAGCACCTGAGGCAAATCACTTATAACACCAGACTAACCATATAAATGTCTGTGTCATTAGAATAATTTTTGGATATAACCTTGCATCACATGAATGATCGCATTTTGAGGGACTATTTTCTAGCAGATCACTCCGCCGCCGCGTAGCTTATACAGCCACGAAGCTGATGCTGCCCAAATATAAGGTATTTTAAATGCAAAATGGTAAAAATTACTCTATGGACACAGACATTTATATGGTTAGTCTGGTGTTATAAGGGATTTGCCTCAGGTGCTCTGTGGAGCGGGTCACACTGTTTTTAATGCAGGCTAGCTGATATCGTAGAAATGTGCTAGCTTTGCACTAGCCTAGCGCCACGTAACTCTTCAACTATAAGAACTGCATGAATTATAAAAAAAATATCTCCAGAAATCAGCAACACTCTGGATAACTAGGAAATGAGGCCCTATGTCAAAAATCCTGAAATATCCCTGCAAGTGTTTATTTGCAACGTAAAGTTTTAGGAGTTATAAGTAAGGATTAAACAACTCGGAGCCGTGCATTAGACGGTTATAACGCACGACGCGAAGTGCATTATAACCGTCTAATGCACGGCTCCGAGTTGTTTAATCCGCTTATACCAGGGTCCCACAAACGTAACATTTACTAAACTCACTAAATATGCCAGACTACGGGACTATTTTGTGTGGGTTATTAGCCGATCACTGAAGGCTGGTCTCAGAGCGAGTCATTCTCCGCAGCTATTACGAGGATCTCAGTCAGGCTCAACGACACAACATCAGCACAGAATCACAACACAACAGGACTAACCCGGAAACACTTTTCCCTGGAAGTAAACACCGATATGCGGCACTCGTGGGCAGGAGTTATTTCACTTTTACACTGTTTAACCTGAAGCTAGCTAGCTAGCTCAACCAGCTCAACTGTTTATGGAAACAGCTGCGGTGGAGTCGCTCACACCTGGGCCCCCCCAACTGAAACTTTTATGTTTGACTTTACTAATCCAGACACATAGGCTTAAATGCAGGATCATTTTATGTACGCCTGAAAATGATGAATAGCCTTAACCGTTTTCAATAGAAATGTAAAGCTCATATGTTATTAACAGTAGCTAACCTAGCTGCTCACTCTCCTCTACAAACATTTATCAAACGTTTTGTTTTGGCCAAAAACGTTGAAATTAAACAAAATCCATCTCATACGTTCCTGTCAGTCACTAATTACGCCTTTATCTGATCCAGCTGTGTCATGCGTTGCTATGGCGATGCCCACAGCGGAGTGATATCCCAGTGATTTAACTACCGGACTACGTGTGCAGTTATACCAAAATAATGCACGCTTGTTAGCACCCACCAGCCAATCAGAATCCATAGAGGAAAGGCTCAGAGTGACAGGTGCCATGTCTGCTCTGCCCACTGCCTCAGCTGAGCGGAGGACAGGGGGACGCCACAGCTTTATTAAAAACACCTATTTTAGTTTTATTCACTTATTTCTCATTACCCCTTTTCTTTAAACTGCAGCAAAATACAAAGAAAAGTGGAGTAAACTGATGTGAGAAAGGGGCTGGCAATCCTGCATTGTTTCATGCTGCTTTCATATTTTCTTCTTCCCGCGGCTCGGTTCGTTTGTGTAAGTGTGAGCACGGGCCGACGAAAGGCATCCAGACCTTTCCTCAAACGAGCTATAGCAAGGCACGGTTCAGATGTCAAGTGTGAGTCTGACCTTATTTAGTTGTTTGCACATCTACACTACCAAGGCGTAAGATCTGGAGATGAGTCCCCAGACGCCGCTCTCTAGCCTCTGCTCCTGACTCCAGCTCATGTGTTGCTGATGTGTTGCTGATGTGTTGCTCATGTGTTGCTCATGTGTTGCTCATGTGTTGCTCATGTGTTGCTCATGTGTTGCTCATGTGTTGCTGATGCGGTGCCGCTTTGTGCGTCGTAGAGCCACAGACTTGTCGGACCTGGAGTACCTGGATGAGGAGTTCCACCAGTCTCTGCAGTGGGTGAAGGACAACGACATCACCAACATCCTGGAGCTCACCTTCACCGTCAACGAGGAGGTCTTCGGACAGGTCTGACAGGCGGATCGGTCCGTAGAATAAAGAACTGCAGTGAGCTAACTTGCTCCATGTCCCGGCAGGTCACGGAGCGAGAGCTGAAATCCGGAGGGGCAAACGTCCAGGTGACGGAGAAGAATAAGAAGGACTACATCGAGAGGATGACCAAGTGGAGAGTAGAGCGAGGGGTGGTGCAGCAGACGGAGGCGCTCATCAGAGGCTTCTATGAGGTCAGCTCATTTCAAAGACTACTTAGTCAACAGCGACGTGCACTGAGGTTTGCAGCTGGTGAAGCACATGTTATATAGACTCCGATAATAAAGTCAACAAAACTGTAGGAAGATCCAACTTGCAGTCTCTGTGTGAATGTTCTTTACATTGAAATAACAACAGCGTTTTCCAATAAAAAGTGGATATTCAACTGCAACACGACAGGAAAAACATTCTTCCTCATTGTGAATCCCATGGCATTTGACAGTGCACCTTCACAGCGCCTCCTACTGTTCACAGAGCCAGCATTATTAGGCTTTATAAATGAACAAAACACATATTGACTTTTTACTTGGAGCCTTTATAGAAAAGTAGTGGAGTCGACAGTGATGTTGTGGAGTAAAAGTAAGAATTAAAGTGCAGATCCTCAAAACCTCGACCCAAGTGCAGCACTTAAGTAAATGTTGTTACTCCGGGTAAAGGGAATATAAATATCTACGTATTTTCCGGGATATCATTAACGATAAGCCGGAGTGAATGTGTTGTGTGGTGTCAGGTGGTGGATTCCCGGCTGGTGTCGGTGTTTGACGCCCGTGAGCTGGAGCTGGTTATTGCTGGGAGAGTGGAGATCGACCTCAACGACTGGAGGAATAACACGGAGTACAGAGGAGGTATGCCACAGGTCACTTTGGAACATAGTCAAAGCACAGAATAAAACCTGCTCCTGCTGTATATGTATTTCTCTTTCTTTCTTCTTTCCCCCCAGGCTATCACGACGGGCACATCGTCATGCGCTGGTTCTGGGCGGCCGTGGAGAGGTTCAACAACGAGCAGCGTCTGCGCCTGCTGCAGTTCGTGACCGGGACGTCCAGCGTGCCGTACGAAGGCTTCGCCGCGCTGCGAGGATCCAACGGTCTGCGGCGCTTCTGCATCGAGAAGTGGGGAAAGGTCACGTCTCTGCCCAGGTCTGACAGACTCAAGTTACCAGTTAGTCACATTTGCACACACAGTCAAGACAGACTATAACAAAAGCAACAAAAGACAGAAGTTTAAAGACATTTTATTTTTCCCCCTAATAATAATAATTTTTCTTTTCTTTTTCGTCCTCTCGATCGGCTAAGGTGCATTAAAAACAGTGCTAATTTCATTGACTAAAATGTTTTGTCACAGTTTTAGTCAAAGTAATATTTTTGCTGACTAAAATGAGACTAATACTAAATGAAAATGTGTTGTTTATGAGACTAAAACCATGATTAAAATCCTCACATATTTTTGTCAACTAAAAAATGACTAAATAAAAATGAAAAGAAGAGACTACTATCATCCAGACGTCCAGTGACAGTTTGAAAAAGCCTCCTGTCATAATCACACACAAAAAAATGATTCAAATAATCAACAGTTGTAAACAAAAACCTATGGGAAAGATAAAAAATTGGCATTCAAAATTCACAGAAAAGATCAATTGATGGAGCAATCAACGAAAAAACACTGAATAAAAATGATGAAATATAATAATAACAATAGTTATATAATAAAGGAAAAAGAAAACCGATACACAAAAAATAATAGAATAAAGAATCTCTACATGTAGGAGTTCACACGTTTGTAATGTTGGAGAAATTAAAAAAGTCTATTTTGAAAAGTTTAAACATAAATGGTTAAAGCCACACTGCGTAACGTATTAGATATTTTCATAATTGAAAAACACCTCATAAATATACACACAAACAAGTGCCTTTGCTGTGAGCGGCTCATCTCTCCTAAGACTGGCTGTAACTTTACTGGGAGTGGGTACGTCTCCAGCTCGTTTCCATGGAGATGTGACTAAAGTCAGCAGAATTTTTAGATTTAAACAGGGTTGGTTCTCATGCTAATCAGTTTTTTGATTATCCACTGCATTTTCTGTGTGGAGCTGGTCATTAGGAGCATATTTTGTACTGATGGCAACAGTATAGTCCAAAAAGTTACGCAGTGTACCTTTAAATGATGTCTTGTGTAAGCCAAAGCTGAGAACCTATATTTTGATATAAGATCATTTTGGTGAGCCTGAACCATAGACTGTGAAAATAATGGACGTCTTATGCTCACTCCTCCCCGTTTACCAGAACGACCACGGTCGTGGGGGAAATCATGGTGGATTTACAGACTCCGCCTCCCCAGCTCTGACGAAGCATGTTCCTAAAAAGGGCATAAGGGCGGGATCTTCACCGTAGACTCGGCCCTTGCGTGACGTGTAGCTCGCGCTGCTCCAATGCTAACAGTCTGAGCCTCATTAAGTACCAGATTTCAGAAATTCTTTTTACGAAAACCAGCCTGGTTTCTTATATTGTGATTAACCCAGCGTTATCACAGGAGGAATATCTAGCCTAGTCTAGTGTTGAAAAAATTGAAACCAGGCGTTAAAGTTGTGTCTAAACTCCAATGCTTTTCAATGGGGGCCTAGTGGCGATGTGGAGGTACTACAGCAATGGTGGCCCCCAGTGTCGTGGTCATGAAGCAGAGCAGCCAGCGCCCATTGGCCTGAACCTGCAGAGGTCAGAGGTCCGTCTGTGCTCAGCTGAGGTCTGGGACTCTGGAGATGGGTCGATTCCACTCGGTCCCAGAGGAGGAGCGGACATGTTGTTTGTGTCAGTTACATGATGTTGAAAATGAATTACATTTTGTGTTTCATTGTCCTCTACCATGACCTGAACAGGTAATTATTCTGTAAACTGTCTGATGTAGCTGTATTTGTTTGAACTGTCAGATGAGGAAAGGTAATTTGTTCAAGTAAGCCATTTTATAAGTTAAGTTTTTGTTAAAGAGGGGGTATTCTGCTTGTTTCAGTCACATAGCACCAGTCTATAACACACTACAATGAAGACCAAACCTTCTGTTGGTCTGTAAATGCAGTCAATTAGAATAACTGCCTTGTATAAAATGTCTCTCTCAAAATGAAATAGGCCTCTGTCTCTTTAAGAACCTCAGACACGCCCCCTCCACACGCTGTCTGTGGCATCAGTGGGGAGGGGGTTCTGCTGAGGAGCAGTGGTTGGTTACTCGGCTGGTGACGAAAGCTCGGAGGCGTCTCCAGGAGGTGGGGGCGTTCCTAGGAGGACTCAGGCAAACCTATCCCTAAAATGGCCGCCATCAGAGTTTTTACAGATGACTCAAAAATAAGTGAATGTGCCAAGGCAACACTTCAGGCATGTTTTTAATGAGGGAATGACATAATAACATGATGTAAAGCTTGAACAAGTCCATTTTGCATAATACCCCCCCTTTAAGCACTTGGCTTCATCATGAGAGGACGTCTTTTGTTCAATGTTTTTCTCTAATGTCTTATCAGCCCATGCAGGCTGGGCATCTTTGAGGTGCAAGACACCAAATAAGAAATAAACTAAGCTGTAAAACATGACTTGTCTTGTCTCCCAGGGCTCACACGTGTTTCAACCGGCTGGACCTGCCCCCGTACCCCTCCTACTCCATGCTGTATGAGAAGCTGCTGACCGCTGTGGAGGAGACCAGCACCTTCGGCCTGGAGTGACCCTCCTCTCCGGCTCCTCCAGAGCTCCACTGGGGGGGCAGCGTCTGCACAGGCACTGCTCCACTTGGAAAGATCGAAATCAATCAACGCTGAAAGAGCAATTCACCTTTTTCTAGCCGTCAGAATATATACAATATACATGTAAATATAAATACAAATAACGCACTCTTGACAATACACGTAAAAATACTTGGAGGTGACGTTCTCCTCCCGTCACTAAATCAATTGTAATTAAAGATAGTGTAATTAATTATTTTGATCCAATGATAATGCAGGATTTATGGAGATTTTGTGACTTTGAGCGAACACAACAGCGCCCCCTGATGTGGACTGTATGCAAGTGTTTTTTTAATCTACATTTTTTTAAACAGTTTTATTTCAAAGGTTATCGTGTGGGCAATATGTAAATGTAAATGCAGCCCTGTTTTTTTTTTTTTATGAACTCAATGCTATGGCTCAAGACGTGTTCATCTAAGTGTTCTATACATAGATATAAAATATTATTGTAACTCACATGTTGAACTATCTAAAAGGAAATCATTATGGCTTACAGTTAAACACAAGCGACATAACAAGTACGGGACTCGGACTTGTGACTCCAAGTTAGTTTAGGGCTGGAACAATGAGGGCTTTTGGTTGTTGGCTCAATCCTTCACATCACTAACCGGAAACATGGCTCTTCCTCCAGAACAAGCTCGTCAATGATCCACGTCATGAACTGAAGCATCTGAAAAGTCTGTAAGTGGTGACGGACATAATGTACATTCACCTGCAGGTACAAAAACACTCCTTTAACCTTTTAACCTCTTAACCCCCGCCTTAACCAAGCACATTTTCTCCAGTTCGGCTTTGCCCTAATCTTAAAGCTTCTCGGCTGGAGAGCAAGAGTGTAATGCCTCATTTGAAAGCAGTGTTAATTTCGTCGACAAAAATATTTAGTCTTAATTTTAGTCAATGTGATATTTTTGACGACTTAAATTGGACTAAAACTAAATTAAAAGTTTTTCATGAGACTAAAACTATGACTAAAATGTCCAGATATTTTAGTCGACTAAAATAAGACTAAATAAAAATGAAAAGGAGAGACTAAAATCATCCAAGCGTCTATTGAGCGTCTGAAAGAGCCTCATATCATGTAAATTCACTGTCAAATGATCAGCTCTGAGCTTTGTTCATGTGGAGCAGCTCCATGAAGTCAATGACCCTGATTTAATATGATTATAATGAATATCATAAATATAAGTCGACTAAATTAGTCTTCATTTTAGTCGACTAAATTGACATGCGATTTTAGTCGACTAAAACTAGACTTGAAACTTTTTTTTTAACTAAATCTTGACTAAAATTAAAGCAGTACTAAGTAACTCTTCCCCCTAGAGGCCATAAGCGCAACTGCAGGTGCCGTAGCAAGTTACGATTTTTTAACTTATTAATTGTCTTGGAGAGTAAATCCGACGCTGACAGGAAAGGCGAAGGGAGAGAGGGTTACTGTGCATCCAATTATACAATGGAAACATTTGTTTTCACTCAAACTTGGCTGTAAATACTGTTTAAAGTGACGTTAGCCCGCAGTTAGCTTTGCCCGTTAGCCCGTTAGCTTCTTCTTCGTGATTCCATTAGTGTGTATTGCTTTCTCCGCACCGGTGGCAGTCAAGTTGAAAACATGGTTTTCTGGTCAGAGACACCAGGGGGAGATGAAAGACCCCCCAATCATCCCATAAACACTTGTATTACCCCCACAGGGACTACGGAAAGGATTTATTAAGGTAAACACGTTACTTAGTACTGCTTTAAATTACATTTTAGTCAAAAGACTAAGACTAAAACTAAAATAAAATAAAATATGTTGTCAAAATTAACACTGTTTGAAAGCTAAGACCTACAAAAGTGAGCATAACTTTTTTCACCTCGTCGTCACCGCGTTTTTGTCACTTTTTTTTCCGCTTTTTTTGTCACATTTGTCACTTTTTTGACGCTTTTCCAGCTCGTTTTTGTCGCCTTTTTATGTCACATTTTTTGTTGCGTTTTCATCCTCTTTCCCGTCTCTATTTTGACACATTTTTCAAGAGGCTTTTAGGTTTGGGTGAAGCCGTACTGATGGAAATGTGCCCGGTTGAGGCGGGGGGTCAGAGGTTAAGACGGTTTCATGTTGTACAACAGCAGAATCAGTCAAAAATGGGTTCTTGCACTAGGCGGGACTTGGTGTTGTTTAAGTGTAGGTATGTTGATATGTTCATGTATAAAGGGGTTACAATGGTGTAAACAAAGTGCAATACTACAGTACACTTTTTCACTTTACCACTGTGTTTGTATGCGACTATAGTACAATCCTTACTGCCTGGTGTCAGCAGTAACACATGCTCCAATAAGACGGAACACAAAAAGGACTGGTACACACTTTTCAAACACGAAGCTGTGAGATTTTTTCATTTTATTGTTTACTTGTTGATTTCCTTTGTTAAGTTATTTATTTATTGATGGTATTTATTACTCGGCTTAGTGTTGGGGGACGTCTCTTGTACTGGAACTGTTAACAAACGTCTTCCACTTGCTGTTTTTTTCTAAAATGCCTTCTGTTTGATTCTGGTACACAATATTACATGGTGTAATATGCAAAACTGGACTTTCTTCTGAATCCTGCTACACAACAAATCCTTTAAAAATCCATTTCAAATGAGCGATATGATTGGCACGGCACTCGAGGAAACTGAAGTGTCTTCTTTTCATTTTCTCCTCTCTCGACTTTGATGAAATGTTTTCAGCATATGCTTTTTTAACATCACTGACATTATCTGTCGTGCAAAATGGGATTTGAGTTGATCATTTTTTTCAACTAAGTATGAAAATGAGATCAAGACAAAGGTATCAAGACAGTTTTGACCCTGTTCGTGGGGATCATTCCTGCCTGGCCTTTCAAAAGATTATTTGGTTTTGATTTGTCGTAATGAGACCCATGAATAGACCTTCCTCACGTACATCACCCGACATACAGGGGCCTTACAGGTACCACCAGGCTGTGCATCTTTTCTACTCTTTTCTAGTTCTTTCTACTCTGTGGTACATTTGTTGCCTTCACTGCTAGCCTTGTTCATTTGTCTCATCTGTCTTTGCTGTTTAAGGTTTGTTCGCAGTTTCTTCATTCAACATGACATTTTATAGAGCTGCATGACTTTGGGAATGTCAAGTGGAGATGGCATCGATGGTTATTATTTACTGTCACTCAGAAGCTGTCAATAAAGAAAACTGCAAATAAACGTGTTCACATTGTTTTCTCTTTATCAGAGGTGGTTCACTGCTCCTCGATCAGTCCCCCTGGGTCAACAGGTATGGAGTGTATCCACTAGACTAGTGCAGTTGATGTTCATAAGGGGCCCCATGAGAGTTAATGTTCATAAGGGGCCCCATGAGAGTTAATGTTCATAAGGGGCCCCATGAGAAGCTTGAATTGAGTCGGAGCCGCACCAACAATAACTCAAACTTATTCTGCCACTTTATCCTATTGTGCATTACACTAAATTATGTATTTTGAATATCTGATGCTGGTATTTAGTGGGAGTATTATTTTCTGAAAATATTGAGCTAATCTATTCTTATACTCGTTCACTTCTACCATCGCACTGAAAGCACCTCTGTGCTTCCTTCAAACGGAGTTTCTGGGAAGTGAAGCGATAGAAGGGGTCTCCGTGGGGGCCAAAACGTACATGGGGGGTGTATCGCCGGGGTCCATAAACAAAAGCTCCTAAATAATGTGTTTTGATTGGGAAAATACTATTGAGGAAACTTTTTTTCAATAATAAATAGTATATTGTTTATAGTTTGTTTATATCCTGATCTCTCATTTATGTCAGTGCCCTCTGCTGGACACATGTGAATTCTTTCCTTTTATTTTTATTTAAGCGGCCCCCTAGTGGCTGGAGAGAGCATTCTGGTCATTTCTTTCAAAAATCATAACATTGCAAAGGAATGGGCTAGGGAGGAGCCTGAGACCATCATATATCACTGCTGTATGGATCGATCAGTTCCAACTGTCTTTTAATATTGTCTTTTCCTCAACCATTGTTGTTGAATACGTATTAAACAAGCCAAAAAAACGATGACATTATGATCAAGTCAGTCATTTTAACAGACTAAAGTTGTGATTCTATACTTTTTCTGTACATAAAAATTAAATAAATGTTTTCAGGGAAAGGCTTGCAACCCACTGAAAACAACTAGAACTATAAAACAGAACAATAATGTGTTAAATGTGCATCTTTATTTGAGCTGAAACGACCAGGTCATGTCCTTGAATGCTGTCCCTGGACCAACAACATTAAAATTTGGTCTGTAGTATAATTTTTCCTGCTTTTGACACTGTTGCTTTTTCCCCAATACAAGTGGGAGTGACAGTTGCTCCAATAACAGAGGGGTTTGGCGATTAAAACTTTTTTTTTGTATCATAAACACTTATGTACTTAATGTTGGCATCACATTCGACTTTAGTGTCATGTGAAGTTAATATCGGCCATGCCCCACTTTGTGAGAATTATCTCAGCTGTTTCCTCACCACTCACTCAAATGAGCGTCAGCCAAGACCACATCCTGTTGTGCATGTTTGACTTAGAATAGGCTCTGCTCAGTGTTAAAAAACACTGGTCATCTGACACATTTTTTCTGTGAAAATAAGCAATGAGAGTAAGCCACTAAATTAAAATGTTAGCTGTAGTCCCAAGTCATTTCTAACTTTCCTCTAGCACATTTGTAGCATCCCAGTTCTTCACAGGGAAGAATTTCACAACAGGAAGAGTTACTTTTCAGGGTCACTTTAACCTCTTAACCCCCACCTGAACCAAGCACACTTTCTACAGTCAGGCTTTACTCAAATCTAAAAGCTTCTCGAAAACAGTGTCAAACAGCAGCACAAATGAGCCGAGAAAGAGGATGAAAATGCAACAAAACCAGCAACCAGCAAAAAGCAATGGAAAGAAATTTTTTTTTAAAGGTTACAACAACACAGCAACAAGGCAAGGAAAAAGATCAGTTCAGTTTTGTAGGTCTTAGCTTTCGAATGAGGCCTATAGGCTGTAAACCTTTAGGTTTGGGTAAAGCTGAACTGGAGAAAATGTGCTGAGTTAAGGCGCGTGTTAAAGGAACAGGCCGCCGTTCTTCTATACCGAGGTCTGTTCTTCCCTGAGCGTAGACGAGTTGATGCGTGCCTGTCTGGTCTTTATGCGTGTGCTCAGTCAAGCAAAAAGACCAAAGATGTTGTTAGCATGTAGCCTCTCCCAGTATATTCCAATGGACCCAAACAGGGGTGATGTCAGAAGCGACGAAGCTCTTCCACGTTTTCCCTATTTAAATACGGTTACGTGAATAGTTACACGATCAAAGTCACACAAAATTAAACGTGTCGATTTGGGAGGAGGCATCGTGGAAGACCCAGGACACGCTGGTGGGACTATGTCTCCGAGCTGACCTGGTGTCGCCGCGGGGTCCCCCCAGAACAGCTGGAGGAGGTGTGTGTGGATCGGGAAGTCTGGGTGTCTCTGCTGAGACTGCTGCCCCCAAGACCCGGCCCCGGATAAAGCGGAAGAAAATGGACGGATGGATGGATGGATTTTGTAAGTGGGTATACAGGGGTACTAGATTGTAAGGCGTAATAATGAGATGATTGGGGGGTCTTCTCCTGGTGTGTCTGGCCAGAAAACCACAATTGCAACATCACTGCCTACGGGTCGGAGTCACCAATACACACTAATACTAATAGAATCTAATGGGCAAAGCTAACTGCAGGCTAGCACCACTTAAACAGTATTTACAGCCAAGTTTGAGTGAAAAAAAATATTTCCCTTGTGTAACTGGATGTACAATATTCCTCTGTCCCTTCGCCTTTTCTGTCAGCGTAGTATTTACTCTCACGGACAATTAATGAGTAAAAAAATCGCAACTTGCTATGACAGCTGCAGTTGCGCTTATGACCTCTAGGGGAGTTACTTAGTACTGCTTTAAATATGGAAAACTTGGAAAAGCTTGGTCGCTTCTAACACCCCTGTTTGGGGCCATATACGCTGGAGAGGCTAAATGTTAACAACATCTTTGGTCTTTTTGCATGACTGAGGGCACGCGTAAAGACCAGACAGGTGCGCATCAACTCGTCTAAGCTCAGAAAAGAACATATCTCAGTATAATAGAAATGCAAGAAGAAGCTAACCTGAGAGTTCATGATATTGATGTAAATGCTTTATAATGAGATGAGCTGTGTTTTCCATGAGTGTGGAATATAGGACAAAACATGTCGTTCCAATACCCACCTGAACGGATCCCATTTTCTCCAGTTTGGCTTTACCCTAATCAAAAAGATTCTTGGGAAAAAAAAACACAAAAATAGCCACAAAAAATAAGAAGAAAGCAAGGATGGAAACGCGACAAAAATGTAACAAAAATTTAACCAAAGAGTGACAAAAACTCAACAAAAATGTGACAAAAACTCAACAAAAATGTGACAAAAACTCAACAAAGATGTGACAAAAACTCAACAAAGATGTGACAAAAAACTCAACAAAAATGTGACAAAAATGCAACAAAAATGTGACAAAAACTCAACAAAAATGTAAAAAAAAATTCAACAAAGACTGACAAAAAACTCAACAAAAATGTGACAAAAACTCAACAAAAAGTGACAAAAACTCAACAAAAATGTGACAAAAACTCAACAAAAAGTGACAAAAACTCAACAAAAATGTGACAAAAATTCAACAAAAATGTGACAAAAACTCAACAAAAATGTGACAAAAATTCAACAAAAATGTGACAAAAACTCAAGAAAAATGTGACAAAAACTCAACAAAAATGTGACAAAAATTCAACAAAAATGTGACAAAAACTCAACAAAAATGTGACAAAAACTCAACAAAAATGTGACAAAAACTCAACAAAAACTGACAAAAATTCAACAAAATTGTGACACTTCCTGCCCCGCTGTATCCACACCCCTGCCTGCTCCGCCTCAGCATCCTTTGTCTGAAGAGGCGGGCTTTACTTGTGCGCGTGCTCCGCTCTGACAGGAACAGGCCCGTGTGTCTCCCATGGGTGTCTCCTCCGCCTCCGCCTCACCCTCATCCGCTGTCTTGACTGTCTTCTTCGCACGGATGGAGCACCGAGCTCGACCAGCCGGTGCCCGGACCAAATGACCGCCTCGTAGCGCCGCCGGGACGCCTTCTCTCCCCCCCCTGCCTGGATGCTCTTGTCCCGTCCCCGAACATGACGAACGCGCGGCTCTGGCTGGCCCTCACACTCGGGCTGTTCCTGGAGGTGAGTGCCTCCTGGGTTTATTATGAGGAAGGGGGATTAACGGCGCATGTTTTTTTATTATTATTATTTCTAAGAGAATCGTGCTGTAAAGGAGAAAACACCCGGGGAGGGAATGGAGCGCTGATGTTCATGACCGTTTGGAGAGCGCCTGACAGCCTGCACATCCTGCACATCCTGTCTGCGCTCGCTCTCAGCCTCTTCCTTGTTGTGGAGATGCAGGAGTGTGGGCGCTCTCTGGGTTACAGGGCCAGGAGGACAAACGTCAGGGTCTTTTGTTTTGTTCAAATGGCCTAAATGTTCCTATGGGGCACCAGGAAACACTCCAGCCCGTGTAGGGGGGGGGGAGTGTGGTAAGATGAAGCACCCATTATACACTGGAAATAAAACATGGATAAACAAAAAAGAGCCCACTGTGAAACTCAAAGGGAAGTTATGGCCTGATCACAACAGCCTACTTGGTGTTGGTCACTATCTGGGCGGTTTCAAAGAACAAACATGGGGGTCCATAAGAAACCATAACAAAACAAATTATTTTGATTTACTGAATTTAATTTATTATTTTATTTTTTTTGGTGGTTCTGGGTTTGGCCGAGACGAGAATCTCTGAAATGAAATATTACACTTAAATTATTTGTTTTTTTGTTTGTTTTGTTTCGTAATATATAGTATGATCATTTTTCTGCATAAAATGTCTAATAGTAAACATTAAAATGTAATAAAACTATATATATATATATATATTTACCTTTGATGAGACTAGATGCAACCATAGACTGTAGAAAAAATGGACGTCTTCTGCTCACTCCTCCCCGTTTACCAGAATGACCACGGCCGTGGGGCAATTCATGGAGGATTTACAGCATGTTCCTAAAAAGGGCATAAGGGCGGGATTTTCACCATAGACTCCGCCCTTGCGTGGCGTGTAGCTCGCGCTGCTCCAATGCTAACAGTCCGAGCCTCATTAAGGACGAGATTTCAGAAATTCATATTACGAAAACCAGCCTGGTTTCATATATTGTTATTAACCCAGCGTTATCTCAGGAGGAATATCTAGCCTAGTCTAGTGTTGAAACAATTGAAACCAGGCTTTAAAGTAGTTTTTAACGTGTCTAAAGTCCAATGCTTTTCAATGGGGGCCTAGCGGCGATATGGAGGTACTGCAGCAACGGCGGAGCAATGGCGGCCCCCACGTTTGTGGTCAAAAAGCAGGGCAGCCAGCGGCCATTGGATGCAAGTTGGTAATTTTATGCTCACTACTGCCACCTCAGGTCTTATACGTAACTGCAATCCCTATATTAAAGGGATATGCAGTTCTTATATTTGAAGAGTTTCGCGGCGCTAGGCTAGTGCTAGGCTAGCGCATTTCTATGGTATCAGCTAGCCTGCATTAAAAACAGCCTGACCCGCTCCACAGAGCACCTGAGGCAAATCACTTATAACACCAGACTAACCATATAAATGTCTGTGTCCATAGAATCATTTTTGGAATATAACTGACCTTGCCCCTCCTGGAACCGCCACCTTAAAGGAATAGGCCACCGTTTTTACATACTGAGATATGTTCTTACCTTAGCTTTGACGAGTTCTTTAGGACCTGTCTGATCTTCACCCGTGCCTTCAGTCACGTAAACACAGCACAGACGGCGTTAGCATTTAGCCTCTCCCTCTCTCCTCTATAGCTCCAAAACAGGTCAAGATAGAAGCTACCAAGCTCTTCCACGTTTTCCCTATTTAAATATGGTTACGTGAAGTGTTCCACTACAAAGTATAATTACACAAAATTAAACAATGTGGATTTTCTAAGCGGATAAAAGGGGGAACTATATTGTAAGGCGTAATAATACCAGGAGTAATTTGGCATCTGCACAGTAAAGTGAAGATTACTGCGCGGATTTCAAACTACTCCTGGTATTATTACGCCTTACAATATAGTTTTGGAGCTATAGAGGAGAGAGGGAGAGGCTAAATGCTAACGCCGTCTGTGCTGTGTTTACGTGACTGAAGGCACAGGTGAAGACCAGACAGGTCCTAAAGAACTCGTCAAAGCTAAGGTAAGAACATATCTCAGTATGTAAAAACAGTGGCCTGTTCCTTTAACGTGGTGGAGGGGTTTGAGCCCCCGAATGATCCTGGAGCTCTGTTGTCGGGGGCTTGGTGCCCCTGGTAGGGTCTCCCATGGCAAACAGGTCCTAGGTGACGGGTCAGACAAAGAGCGGTTCAGAAGCCCCTTATGAGAGACCAACAGGCCCGGTTAACCATGAGGCCGTCCTTCTGTGGACCCACCACCTGCAGGAGGAGCCATAAGGGGCCGGTGCAGTGTGATTTGGGCAGATCCAACAACTGCCCCCACGACCCGGCAACGGAAAAGTGGAAGAAGATGGATGGATGGATGGAACTGACCTGCATCACATGAATGATCGCATTTTGAGGGACTATTTTCTAGCAGATCACTCCGCCGCTGCGTAGCTTATACAACCACGAAGCTGAAGCTGCTCAAATATAACTTATTTTAAATGCAAAATGGTTCAAATGATTCTATGGACACAGACATTTATATGGTTAGTCTGGTGTTATGAGTGATTTGCCTCAGGTGCTCTGTGGAGCGGGTCACACTGTTAGACCGTAGAAATGCACTAGCCTTGCATTAGCCTAGCACCACGAAACTCTTCAAATATAAGAACTGCATGAATTACAAAAAAAATATCTCCAGAAATCAGCAACACTCTGGATAACGAGGAAATGAGGCCCTATGTCAAACATCCTGAAATATCCCTTTAAGCTCGTGCATGACGGCACACCTTTCTGAGTGACAGTGCAGGATTTTAGAGGCAGTTGTTGTGAACAAGTCTGAGCTCATTCTACACATTAGGACATGGCTGAAACATGTAGGAGGAGGAAAATACTTAGTTTAAACATTTTTAAACTCTGTAAAGTCCCTTTAAATCTGGAGGTTCTTCTGACCCCGCTCTTAGGTTAAAGTGAGCCTCAACGACCACTTTTTTTTTTAAGACGAACATTGATAAAACCACATATTCTAGATGATTTTCGAAGATGCAAACAAATAGAAAACATCCCAAAATGTGTGTAGATAGTAACATGTGTATTATACCGTTTTTACTTTTTACACAATAACCACCTGGCTCGACTTCCCCCACCCTCCTCTAAAGCTGCCCCGAAAAAACAGGGATATGCTTTGCTGTGCACTTCCCGCTGTTCTCCTCATGATGGTGCGTGAATGTGTTGCAGATGATTGAAGCCAAGAAGTACTGCTGGTATTTTGAGGGAGGATACCCCATCTACTTCATGTGAGTACTCGTGCAGCCTACATTACAGGGGTGCCAGAGTGTGGGGGGCACAGAGAGGAATTGTACTGTAGAAGTCACAGTATTAGCTGACGTAGTGAGAGAGGTACCTCAGCATTCAGTAACAAAGGCGTGTAGAAGTACTAGGGCTGGGTAGTGTTCGATACCGAGCTTCAAAACCCTGTGAAAGGCGGATAATTTTCTTGTATTGTTGTGAATATTCTTGTTTTGTTTAAGTGAACCTGCTACCCACTGTTTTGTAAATGTGCTTTATAAATACACTTGACCTTGACCTCGACTTTGATACCTGAACGATGCTACCTTTACTAAACATTGGGCAAAAATGGGTGGGGGAAAAGTGAAAAGGGGCGGGGTTTTAGGCACCTTTTTCAACTTGTCACTTTTCAGAGTCGCAGTCACAGAAAAAAAAATCGACTGCAAGTTCATGAAACTGATACAAATGCATTCTTAAAGGCACAGGCCGCCGTTTTCCATGCTGAGATATGTTCTTACCTGAGCTTAGACGAGTTGACGCGTACCTGTCTGGTCTTTGTGCGCGTCTGTGGATGAGCGTGGTCGCTTCCAACTTCACCCCCGTTTGGAGCTATAGGAATACATTGGGAGAGGCCAAATGCTAACAACATCTTTGGTCGTTTTGCGTGACTGAGGACACACAGTTCTTCCATTCTGTGATATGTTCTTACCTGAGCTTAGACGAGTTGATGCGTACCTGTCTGGTCTTTGTGCCCGTGGAAGAGCGTGGTCGCTTCCAACTTCACCCCCGTTTGGAGCTATAGGAATACATTGGGAGAGGCCAAATGCTAACAACAGCTTTGGTCGTTTTTCGTGTCTGAGCGCACACACAAAGACCAGACAGGTACACATCAACTCGTCTAAGCTCAGGTAAGAACATATCTCAGTATGGAACAACGGTGGCCTGTTCCTTTAAGAACCTTTCACACCAAGTATCAATGTCAAATGTTTGACCATAACATGACCATCAGGCCTGATCCGGGTCTATCTGTAAAATGATTGTATACATAAATGATTGTATACATAAATGATTGTATACATAAGTGATTGTATACATAAATGATTGTGTACATAAGTGATTGTATACATAAGTGTGTGTTGTGCGTTGCAGATGCCGCTCGTACGAGGACTGCTGCGGCACTCGCTGCTGCGTGCGGGCGCTGTCCATCCAGAGGCTCTGGTACTTCTGGTCAGTTCCACCGTTTCGCCGCACTCAAATTCAATTCAGTTGTCTCTTACTGGCCGATATATGTATTATAACTTCGGGCTTCGTGCATACTCTATACATTTTTTAGCCCAGAGTTTTCCAGCTGTGGAAGATGGAAGTAGGTGAGCTTAAAGGAATAGGCCACCGTTTTTACATACTGAGATATGCTCTTACCTCACTTTAGCCGAGTTAATATATCCCCGTCTGGTCTTTGTCCGTGCGCTCTGCCAGGCTAACGGAGCACATACGCAGCCTCTCCCACATGTCACATAGCTCCAAAAAAGCTCACGATAGAAGCTACCAAGCTCTTCCACGTGTTCCCTATTTAAATAAAGTTACGTGAAGTGTTTTCATGCGAAGTATATTTACACAGAAATGTAACATGTCGATTTTATAAGCAGATAAAAAGGGGTACTATATTGTGAGGCGTAATGATACGAGGAGTAAAACGTCCGCGCAGTAACTCCTAAAGGTTATTGGCGGAAGTGAGCGGGGAAGTCTTTAGGAGTTACTGCGCGGACGTTTTACTCCTCGTATCATTACGCCTCACAATATAGTCCCCCTTTTTATCTGCTTATAAAATCGACATGCTACATTTCTGTGTAAATATACTTCGCATGAAAACACTTCACGTAACTTTATTTAAATAGGGAACACGTGGAAGAGCTTGGTAGCTTCTATCGTGAGCTTTTTTGGAGCTATGTGACATGTGGGAGAGGCTGCGTATGTGCTCCGTTTGCGTGACAGAGCGCACGGACAAAGACCAGACGGGGATATATTAACTCGGCTAAAGTGAGGTAAGAGCATATCTCACTATGTAAAAACGGTGGCCTATTCCTTTAAGCTGTGCTCAACTCATTTCTAGCCCTCACAATACCTCCTTCTACACATTCTGATTGTTATTGGCCAAAAATATGTACTTTGCTCCAGGAAAATGAATCCGATACGTTATAAAATCTGAAACGTCAATGGTTAAAAGGTCTTTCGATATTCCAGATGGGGAGTTAATAGCATTTCCTTGTTGGCAGAGGTCTGCGTGTTGCATTACTGAGAGTGTGTGTGTGTGTCCGTGTGTGTCCGTGTGTGTGTGCGTGTGTGTGTGTCTGTGTGTCTGCAGGCTGCTGCTGATGATGGCCGTGCTGTTCTGCTGTGGAGCCGGCTTCATCATCCGCCGGAGGATGTACCCGTCTGCTCTGAGGGACGAGCCCGCCTTCAACGTGTCCTTCACCCGACACCCCGTCAACTCCCCAGGTGCGCTCAACACAAAACTCCTGCTTATTTACAGGGTTTCAGCGGGGCATTCAAAAGCATCAAACTTTATTCATGAATTGTGCCTAAATCAAGGCCTTAAAAGTCATTAAAGTCAAACTGGCACATACAGTGGGGAAAAAGTACTTGGTCAGATCCCATAGACTTTCTTATGGATTTTGAATACTTTTTTCCCCACTGTAAGTTGTGTTTATGTTTATTATCTTTCCTCTGTTGATGAAATGTTTGTCAATCTTAAGAAATTAAATATAATAATAATAATTAATATAAATAAAAAAATGTCTGCGTTTGTGGCATTAAAATCAAATATTTGGTCATTAGAAACATTAGAAATGGAAATAAAGAGCATCAAATTTGACTAACTTCTGCCTGTAAAAACCCTGATTTAGCACCTGGTAAAAAGACCGTATGTTGTTTTTTTCCACGCTTCTAGGAATATGTCAAAATTTCACTTTGAGTCTTTCATTAAAGTGATCATCTGTGAGTTTGCAAAGTGAGGAGAGAGAGTGACATTTCAAAGTAAACAATCAAACTCCTCCTTCTTTAACCAGAAAGCCCTTCTTAGTTTGCAAAATGACGTGAGTGGGACAATCCCTCCTGATTGGACCTGACTGGCTGGTTCACAGAAAAAGCTCGTCTCATTGGTCGGTGCAGGAGGATACTAGACTCTCATTAGTTACTGAGATCCAGGAAAGAGGGACTTTACAAAAAATATATACAGTATATGTAGTTACTTATTTTACATCAAAATGCAAGACACATTTTATAACATTTGTAAAATATTTTGCCGTCCAGACTAGAATTTTAAAGGTGCATTATGGAACTTTTTATGTGGAAAAATATATATATATTTTATTCCGTATTTGACCTTTTAGTGACCCAGTGGTTAGCATGGCGCCTTGACTTCCCATCACAGAGGCCTCCATGATGCTCCAGGATCAGTTGTTTTAAGAGTTTCTGGTAGGTTTACACTGCGGACGGATGCTCTCAACAGCAAACCTGCAAAACAATTGACTCTGGACTCTGGACTCTGGACTTTTTCCGTATTAAAAGTTCTATAATGCAACTTTAAAGTGATCATTTTTTTGCCTAGTAAACTGTAGAATGATGTAGTGCCCTAATCCAGAGGTCTCCAATAGGCGGCCCGCGGGTCACTTCCAGCACGTGAGATGATTCAATCCGGCCCAGTCTCTTGCCTATTCCTGTGTGGAGTTATGATATTTTAAAGAAATAACCAGAACGCTCACTCCAGCCACTAGGGGGCATCTTAAATAAAGAAAGGACTGACATAATACGAGATCAGTAAGGGTTAGTGCTAGATCGTCTGCTCGGGAGGGACGGTCTGCTGTGATTTCGTACAGATCTATGAGTAAAAATACAAATAATTCTAACCCTAACCCTAAAATTAACCATTTCCCTGGCCCTAAAAGCTGCTTCAAAACACAGGCAAAAAACGAGAAGAAAATGAGGATGTAAACGCAACAAAAAAAGCTCAAAAGTGACTAAAAGAAGCGACAAAAATTATAAAAACTCAACAAAAAAGTGACAAAAATCCAGCAAAAAAGAGACAAAAATCCAGCAAAAAAATGACAAAAATCCAGCAAAAAAGAGACAAAAATCCAGCAAAAAAATGACAAAAATCCAGCAAAAAAGAGACAAAAATCCAGCAAAAAAATGACAAAAATCCAGCAAAAAAGAGACAAAAATCCAGCAAAAAAATGACAAAAATCCAGCAAAAAAGAGACAAAAATTTAGCAAAAAGTTACAAAAATCCAGCAAAAAAAAAGACAAAAATCCAGCAAAAAAAAGACAAAAATTCAGCAAAAAGTGACAAAAATACAGCAAAAAAAAGACAAAATCTCAACAAAAAAGAGACAAAAATACAGCAAAAAAAAGAGACAAAAATCCAGCAAAAAAAAAGACAAAAATCCAGCAAAAAAAAGACAAAAATCCAGCAAAAAAGAGACAAAAATTTAGCAAAAAGTTACAAAAATCCAGCAAAAAAAAAAGACAAAAATCCAGCAAAAAAAGGACGAAAATTCAGCAAAAAGTGACAAAAATACAGCAAAAAAAAGACAAAATCTCAACAAAAAAGAGACAAAAATCCAGCAAAAAAAAGAGACAAAAATCCAGCAAAAAAAAAGACAAAATCTCAACAAAAAAGTGACAAAAATCCAGCAAAAGAAGTGACAAAAATCCAGCAAAAAAGTAATAAAAAAGTGCCAAAAACACATAAGGGAAATAAAAAGTGACATGGCATAGAGGAGAGAATGGATTTGGTTTTGGCGGGGGGTAAGAGGTTATCTCATGTTTTCACAGCAGACTGTCCCTCCGGAGCATACGATCTAGCACTAACCATCAGTAAGAGATCAGTTTCTCCCTGACCACTGTCCTCCTCTCCGCAGTGTCCCAGCAGCCCGTCTCTGTGCAGGCCTACAGAGTGAGCGGGGTGCCCGACGCCGCGGTGTACCCCGTCGCCTACCCGCCCCCGCCCTCGTACTGCAACCACCCCCCTCCATCCTACGAACAAATATTCCAAAACAACGACAAGACGTAAACTCCACTCGCAGGGCTTTTGGAACTCGTCCACAGAAGAAGAGGAACCATGTTTATAGGACGATTTTAATGTTTCCGGGGCACCAACATTTGTCACATCCGACAGACACAGCATGGCACTGCAGAGGCTGAAAGTACCCTTTTTTAAAAACACATTTCCGAGCCGTTATAGCGCTTTATTACTGCTGAGAGTGACAGGTGGGTAATATATTGTCGATGACGTAATACTGAAGTTGTTGATTGGAAAATATGCAAAATTACAAAAGGAGAATTGCAGTTTAATCTTACAAAAACAGAAGTAGACACTGTTCTTTCTTGTTTTTTTAACAAAGATGCTCTCATGGACATTTTAGCACATTTCCGATGTTTTGTCAAAGTATATCATGATTATTGATGTCAAGAAGGTCTCCCTAAAATACTGAGAATACATCTTCCATCTCTGCGACTCTACCAGGGTCTGGCTACAAAACAAATAAGGAATAACTGAGCCGAGGAAATGGAGATATTGTCAGTTGTTGTTGTGAACATATGACTATAATGAACTGCTCATAAGGCTCAAACTGCAAACTGTGTGTTTGTAAAGTGCTGCTTGGAACAGTCTAGTGCTGTTTTCTTCACTTTTCTCAATGGAATGTCAGTCTTCACTCGGTAAATCAGAAATTCGAGCCACAGTGCGGAACACTCCGGGTTAATAAGAGCGAGAACATGCAGGCATTGCCAACGATCAGCTGGACACTGACAGTGACTAACCAGTAGGGCTGGGGACTGTTCAAAAGTGTTCAATACTGGGTTTACGATACCGATACCTGAACAATGCTTTTTTCAATTCCTATACCCAAATATTTCTCGTCTAGAACCAGGAAACAGAAGAATCATGTTTTAAGATATTCAACTTAAAATATGTGGTTCATCTCCAATGTCAAGCAATGTGGGAAAGATTTAATTTTGGTAAAAGTAAGGGGAGAATTGGGAGAAATTGTGGCAAAAATGCAGAAAGTGGTGGGGGAAGTTAGGGAAATAATGGTGAGATAATAGGAAAAATATAAGTTATAGAAAATTGGAAAAAATAAGGAAAAAATTTGGAAAACTTGGAAAAATGGGGCAAGCATTTTGGAAAAAAAAAGTGTGGGAAAAAAACATTTTATTTGAGCTGAAACATCCAAGTCACTTCCTTTAATGCTGTCCCTGGACCTACAGCATCAAAACTGTACTATAACAGTACCTAAACCTTTTCTCTGATACCATACCAGCATCGTTACCCAGCCCCACCCATGATGTTTGAAAATGAAGCATTTCAAAGCAGACCCTGATCTTCAAGGGAAGTTGGACTTGCTCCGACTCTTCTCAGGGTCAAAAACTCACACACGAGACGTCATCAGCTCTGAATTTGACAATGCACATGTTTCTATCCGGAGTTATTCCTGTCAGCGGTGTGTCATTAAGTGTTAAGCGCACTTACCTCACAGCTAGAAGGGCCTGGGCTCGATCCATGATCCATTGAGCGGCCTTTTTGTGTGGAGTTTGCATGTTTTCCCCGCACTATCAACCTAAAACATGAACAACAGTCTGCCACAGCGACTTGGAAGGAACGACAAAGTGCACCTTACCACCTTAACCTGAACTCCCCGTCCGTTCATCTCCTCCTGAACCGACTCACCGACTTCTTCACAGGACAAAGGGGTGGCGACAACAGCCCCACCATAAAGGGAACCTGATGACCCTTTGCCCTTTCTTTTCTCTCTGATTTTCCGATGGACTAACTGTAGCCTGTGGAGTCGCTGGATAGCAGGGCTTGTGTTTTGCATGTCGTGTTCTTTGTACAGACAGTGGAGAAATGTGGCGTTTGCACCAAGCACAGACCGGGAAGTGTTGGGAGTGAAGTGTGGCGGCAGTGCCGGGCTTTTGGAAAATGGAAAATGAATAAAAAAAATACTGAACTCACAGTTTTGATGCAGTGCCGTTGATTCCTGTTCAGATAATGTCGCACTTTTTAAATAAATTTAGATTCACGGAGAATGACAAGTGATCCTCCAGTGTTTTCTGAGCCATTGACCTCTTAACCACCACCTAAACCGAGCACATTCTCTTTTGTTTGGCTTTACCCAAATCTAAAAGCTTCAACAAATACGGAAAAGTCTGATCCCGAGCGCAACAACAACAAAATCGTAAAGCAGATTTTACAGAGCTAGAAATTGAATATAAAAAATGTGCCTATTGCGTCTGTATGACTATGAGGAAGTGGATATATATATGAGCACTTTCATAAGTTACAATTATTATTTAATTATTGTGCAAATGAGGTCATTTTTAATGCAGACAGAACCTCCTAGACCTCAGAACTCCATGACTTCTGTATCCAGCGTGCATCTTCATAAAACCAAAGCAGGCTTTGGCATTGTGGGAAAAGGTTCCCATTTCCCGCATTATGGGAACACAGAAGCGCAGCAGAGTCCTGAGTCGATATCCTGTGCTCTCGGCTCTGTGTAACCGTCTGGCAGTTAGCAGGAGATGACTAGATACAGAAGAAACAGTTCCACAATAGGTTGAATCGATGACCAATCAGGAGACAGTCCTGCCCCATGAGGTTCCATGCCAAAACGCAGCCAAAAATGTACTGTCCATCAAAGCAAAGTATTTAACAAAACTACTAATATTCTTCAAATATTTCCATTTTATTATACTGTCTGCAGCAGTATGATACATGGGCCATTTTAAAATAGAAAATAAATATCTCTATTGCTATTGTTCAAACTCTGAGAATGTGAATCCCCATTAATTCATATGAATCGTTAAAGTCAGTGATATGAGTGTTTTGTTTTTATGTAAAGACTTGAAGTCATGTGGTACGACTGTGATTTACCTTAAAAGTAATACATTTCCTTAAAGTACTTCCATTATTATTTAACATGTTCTCTATCGTTTAAAGTATTAGGAAACAAAGTATTTGTATTACTTTTATTTTTCTTTGTAAAATATAAAGTCATTTATTCTATAATGTCATAACACCCCTCTTAAATAAAGCTGACAGACTGATCAAAGGTTTTTAAGAATACCATTCACCTCAACAAGAGGTGTGCCTGAGATAAATATTTCAGCAACAGAAATGTGATATTTATAATTAAATACAGGTTTTGCCGTTATTAGTCGTACCACATGAGCCAAATGGCAAAGAGTCACATACATGTACATACATTCCTATTACCCTACAATATTATGTTAAAGACTAAACTAAAAAACATCAAATCATTAACTAAATGTAGTATTTTCCAAATCAGTTATAAGAGTAGTAAAAAAAAAAGGGTGTGATTACTTCCTGAACTCTGTATTTATATAATTTAGGCAATATATATACAGTGCCTCTCGAAAGTACTAACACACCTTGAACTTTTGCACATTTTGTCATGTTTACAACCATAAACATAAAGATTTTAGTTTGAATTTTTTACTAAAGGTTCACACACAAGTAACAGACAACTGTGAAGTGAAAGCAAAATGATACATGATTCGGCTATTTTTCAAAAAATAGAAAACCGAAAATAAGTATTCATACAGCATGAATGAATACTTTGTGAACCCCCTTTTGCTGCAACAACAGCAGCAAATCTATTGGGGTTTGACTCTACAAGATTAGCACATGTAGAGACTGACATTTTAGCCCATTCCTCTTTACAAAACAACTCAAGCTCTGTCAGATTATGTTGTGGCTCATTTCAACAGCCACAGTGAGCCAGAAGGAGAGCGTTTGTGAACAGCAGTTTTCAGGTCTTTCCACAGATTTTCAATAGGATTTAGGTCAGGACTTTGACTGGGCCATTCTAACACATTAATATGTTTTGTTTTTTTTAAACATTCCATTGTAGATTTTGTTTGTGTTTAGGGTCATTGTCCTGCTGAAGGTGAATCTCCGCCCCAGCCTCAGTTCTCTTGCTGACTCCAGCAGGTTTTCCTCCAAAATGTCCCTGTATGTCCCTGTATTCATCCATATTCACAACTATTCTTACAATCTTCCCAGTCCCCACTGAGGAAAAGCAGCCCCACAGCATAGCTCTGAGGCCCTCACAGAACAGCTGTAATTATACTGAGAGTAGATTACACACAGGTGCCTCTATTTAATGGTTAGGGCAAGGTGTGAACATTCTGCAGTCATTAGGAATGTTATAAAGGCAATTTAATGGCACTCAGAAAAATGCTGTATGATACTTATGCAAGCCCCACTTTTCACTTCTCTACTTTTTGAATAATAACAGAATCATGTATCATTTTGCTTTCACTTCACACTTGTCTGTTACTTGTGTGTGAACGTTCAGTAAAAAAAATCTAAATAAAATCTTTATGTTTATGGTTGTAAACATGACAAAATGTGCAAAAGTTCAAGGTGTATTAGTACTTTCCAGAGGCACTGTATGTTGAAAAGAGAAAAATGTAAAGGTTTTCCTTCAAACACCTTCTCAAATATATCCGGCGCTCCCCTGAAAGCACAAACTCCTCACAAAATACAAAGAAGCACACAGGAGCGTTTATTCTTGGGTTGCATATAAAGACAGAAGCGTACTGTAAACAGACGGGCGGGCGCAGGGCTGAGGCATGCACTCACATTCAGTAGGTCTGTGCATTCACGGGCTGTCGGCACAGTCGCTGTATACGCCAACACGGAGCACCAAAGCAGCACATACCAGTCCAGAAGAGCACGGGAGTAAGACGGGACGAGATGGTGGGTTCAGGAAGCATTCATACCCTCTATGCGTTCAGAAAAGGTCAAATGAGGACTTTTTATTCTTGAAACAGCAAAATTCAGGTTCATATAAAGGCTGTGTCTTCTCTATCGTGAAAAAGGAATGGAATTGATCATAGGCATCAAGTTTGGGAAGGTTCAACAACTATGATTGAGAGCAATTGAACTGGCCTGGATTTGTTCTATAACCTGAATAAATCCTTTGTTTTGTTTTCAGATTTACCTAAGGAACAATATCATGATTCATTCTTTATGTTTTAAAGAGGTCGGAAAACTTAATGAACCCACGTTTCATCCTTTTGCATCCTTCAACAAAAAAAAGCTAAAAAAAAAAAGGTTTGAATCACTGGGATGCAAAACATGTGGCAACAAAAGAGTCAAGTCGAGGATGTTCATTTTCTAATCTTCTTCCTCTTTTTTAAGCTTCTACCTTATGTCATTTTGGCAGCTTTTACGCTGGAGGCCTTTCCTTAATACGAGGGAACACAACAGTAGGGCTGGCACCGTTACATGATACCAGTGTGGTATCGGAAAAAAGGTATCGGTCCAACCGGTATCGACATGAATCAAGACACGAAAAAAAAATCTTCTCTATTTAGATCCAAGTTTTGATGCTGTTGGTCCAGGGACAGAATTAAAGGAAGTGACTTGGGGTTTTTTTTCAGCTCAAATCAAGATTTTCAGAGCTTCCTCACATTATTGTTCTGTTGTCTGGTTCTAGATGACAAACATTTCAGCATAGGTATCGTTCAGGTATCGGTACCGTAAACCAAACTCATCTCAAACTCCAGGATATCCAGTGAAACGACGTCACCTCTTAGAACAAATGAAAACGTGACTGTACCAGACGCGTTTACACACCTATTGTTGAGTCAACTTTCTGAGCGGTAAACAGGCACACGACGAATAATGCCTTTAAAGCGAGGAGGGCAGTGCCATGGCAGTGAAGACAAGCGGGACAGGCGAAGCGTGGACTGAACTGTGCAAGCCGCTCAAGTGTTCTCTTCGTGGTGAGGAGGGAGCGGAGCTGAAGAACAGTAGGACAACCAGTTACACCGAGCATGCTCTGACGACACACACAAAAAACAGTCCCCTCTGGTTCAGTCCACACCAGGGTCCAGGCTGAAGGATGCAGCGGGCACGAGGGCCGCTGATGAGTCCTTTTGTCTCTGAAGCTGTTCGTATCAGAGCTCGAAGGCGGGGAAACAGGAAGCTTCGGGGTTTGCCATCTCGGACAAGTAGTGGATGGTCCCGGCCATTCCTGAAACCACACAGACCCTGCTTTAGCTTGAGCTGACATAATGTTCACATGCCAAACAGAAATGGTTCATTTTAATTCTTATTCTTGATTACGGCGTGTGGTAGTGTGATGTCAAGTCAGTTTATTGAATTTATAACTTGGTAAAGACGACTACATTCTGAATGCTTTTGCTGCTCAATGAATGTGTATTCTGTTCTGAAACCACAATGACCTTTGATCTGACCAATACCTTCAAACAGAGAGTATGGTCGGTCTGGGATTCGGCAGCCATGGGTGCCATAGTCCAAACACCACTCAGCAAACTGCACAGAACACTGTGTTAGGGCAAATCGGAGCTCACACTGACTGAACAGGGCACACAGGGCAGACAGACCTTGCAGGCCCGGTACAGGTACTTCTGGTCGCGGGTGGCTTTGTACATGGAGAGGAAGGCGTAGCCGTTGCCCGCGGTGCCGTGGCAGATGCCGTAGCCTTTCCGCAGCAGGCCACGCTGCCAGATGACTTCAGCACAGTCTGAAGCTTCTTTCAAGTACTTCTCCTCTTTAAACACCTGTGTGGCAGACACATTGGCTCAGTATGGTCATAGGGATCAAAGGGATTAACAGCAACACACATGCCTTGTGTGCCATGAGGAGCATGTGGATGACCCCCGGAGCCCCGTGGCACCAGTGCACCAGCCGGTCAGACTCATTGCTCAGAGAAGAGGGGAAGTTTCCCGAGCGGAACCTTTTATGGCGGATGTAGTCGATACTGGGTCGAACCAGTTCGGCCAACATGTCGGGGTGGACTTTGGCCCCGGGCTGTGACACACACACATACAGAACAGTTAAGACCCGCTGTGTCTGCAGTACAGTTAACAGAGAAAGCCTAACCTGCAGGAGCATGTAGTAGATCCCCGCCAGGCCATGGGCTGCACCGACATACTGCTTTTTGTGCCATTCGTACAGTAGGGGGCAGCGTTCAGACTTCTTCTGTTCGGCAGAGTAACTCTTTCCTGACTCCATGATTATTGTGACCACCTGTAATACACATTTCAGCTTGTCATGTAGGAACAATAATGCAGGAACATTTATCTGCAATGTCATCAGGTTCAGGTTCAGGTTCAGGTTCAGGTTGTCTTTATTAGTACCCGTAGGTAAATTAGATGACAGTGGCATGTAGGCATCTCATACAAACACACGTACATTCAACAACTACTGTAACCAATACAAGTAAAAAATGACATATAAATAAGTGAGTACTAAATGCAGAGTACGAGCTGCCCTTAATGACGGCGCGACATGTCATTATGAAGAACATCTGCTGCTGGGATAAAACTGTCCCTGTACCTCTTTGTTCTACATTTTGGAACCATCAGCCTCTGTCTGGATGGCAAACACTGGAAGAGGCCATTTAATGAGTGCATAGGACCCTGCATGATGCTGGTGCTTAGTCATGTCATTGCTACAAACCAGAGCTGATTCAGGAGCCTAATGTGCAGGGTCAAATGAATGACTAAACAGTGAGGTCACCTGTGAGATAGAGGCCTCATCCACAGCCTCAGGGCCAATCTCTCTGCACACATAGAGCAGAGCGAAGAGGTACCCAGAGCGGCCGTACAGGATCTCGTCGGGCATGTCTCCATCAGGGCTGAGGACTGAAGCCTGCAGCTGCAGCAGGCTGCACACAGCATACAAACACGTTTACTAATGTCTAATCACATGGAAGTAATAGACAAAGCTGCACAAGTCTGCAGAGTGTGACTCACCGGGTCAGGCAGTCTTTGCTCTCGGCGCTGTTGCCCAGTTTGTGGTGCACCACAGCGCCCACTGCCAGAGGCCCCGCGTCTCCACAAAGAAAGGTCACTTTACGCCCATTCAGAATCCTCATACTCCTCTTCACATAGTCCAGCGCCCTCTGCAGGTCAGAGGCCTCCCCGGACACTCTGTGCAGCTGCAGGTACAATAAGGCAATACCTGCAGAAGAAAAGACAAGGCATGAGACATTTCTCCAGAGAAGAAGAAGAAGACGGCAGGTGATTCACCTATCCATCCTGTGTAGGCTGAGAAGTCGTGAGGGTCAGCGGTCTTCAGACCCTCCTCCATCTGCTGAAGAAGGTCCTTTATCTTACTCTGCACCTTCCTCTGGAACGATGAGCTCACCTTAATAAGGACATGCAATCAAACATGTTCAAAACAGCATCTGTAAATGTGGAATCTAGTGACAGATCAATCCGATCATGCTACTAACCTGCAAAACAAGTACATGTCAAAGCATTTGTGAAGCTATAATAGTTTATGGACTTTGCAACATTATGGTTCGAACAGGACTGGTCAGTTGGGTTTGTTTATAGATTGTTACCAACACCAGCTGGTCTAAAAATCTAAAAATCCACAGAAAATATGTAAGTTGTCCCTGGGGAGTGTTTCCCATAATCTATTTACCAAATGACTCCAAACAAACTGTATCAAATGTGCTCCTTTGATCCTGGTAAAAAGCTCAAGCACTGCATAAAGAACAGCCCCTGTTGTTCTAGAAACACGATCATAAATCCCACCAAACGAGCTGTCAGGGCCTGTCAAAGTGACTGCTCTGGAGCTAAATGAGATCCAGCTAAAGTTAGCTTAGCTGCACTTTCTCCAACACATGCCCAGCTGACTGCGCTTCATTACCTTTCCATCTGCGTCAATGGGCTCCGGAGGCTCTGCGTCTGCCTCGGAGGGCGAGCTGGCTGTGCCTTGGTCCCAGTCGGGGAAAGGGTTTGGAAAAAGACGCTCCTCCATCTCTGAGTCTGAGGACAGCAGCTTCATGCGCTTGGACATGTTCTCTCCCATCCCCACGGCGGCTGCGAGGGGACAAAACACACCGGAGAATCCGTCAGAGCAAGGCGGCCTCCAATATGCTGTTCCCTGACGTTTACATTAGATACATGTATATGAAAAAGGCAGTGATGGAGGACAGTGAACAGTGTGGTCATGTGGACCACACTAAACATACAACAGGTGGACTGACATCAATGAAATACTGCTGACTTACCTAAAGGGCAAGGCGCAGATCGCTGGTTCTCCGGTGCGGGGCAGCTGGCAGGGCAGGGGTTGTGGGCTCAGCCCCGCAGTGCTCCGGTCGTGTGCCGATGTCCTCCCAGTCACTGTTCCCAGTCAGAAGTGGCATCTGCGCGTGCTGTGACCGCTCCTGGTGTCTCCATCCTTCTCATCACAACTGCTGCTGCTGCTGCTGCTGCTGCTCGGCAAATCCCAGTGTTTTCTCCAATCAGAGGCACCGCTGTACACGGCCCCCTGTCACTGTGCGGTCCTTGCGCGCGGACAGATGGCACCGACTGGTGCGCCTGTGCACTGGGATGCACACAGCCCCGAGCAATGCCCTTCTTTACAGTCAGAACAGACGAGGACGAGGTGGAGCTGGAGTCAGAGTTAACGACACAAAGAACATTTCTTAGAATAACATTTTTGGCCAGCTTGTGCGTTGCGTAATCTAGGTTTAATTCTAAGCGAATTATTTTTTTATTTTCTCTACATTTCTACCTCTTCATGATGACTAAGGCTGCCATAGAACATCTACTGGACCTTTATGCCTGTATATAAGTAATGTGTGTCTTTGTTATTATGTTTATTTCTAGGTTTACATATCTTTGATGTAATGAGTCTTTCCCACCAGGTGTGGCAGCACAGCGCCTGTGGAAGACCGAACTGCGCATGCGCACCTCGGCATATACAACAACAATGGCGGCGTCCGTGACGGTGCGCTGCTTCAATGTGAGAGACAGAAGATGTCCTGTGAGCTGTGCCCAGAGGCTCGCGGCGCTGTTCTCGACCAGGCCTGGAGCGGGAGTCACGCGGGCTGAGGGCGACACAGGTGTGGGGAGTGTGAGAGTGTCAGGGGGGGCTCATATAACACAACACTGGACATGTGAACATTAGCAGCTTATCGTGAAGGTGGTGCCAGTGCCTGGTATATTTTCTGGTTATGTTGTTTTGTATTGTTTTGTTTTGTTTTGTTTTATTTTTGCGCCTTTATTTATGCCTACTGTATATTTATAACAGCATTTATGATTAAAGCCACTGTACCTGATTTAGATTCTAGGAATGGAACGACTGTAGACATTGTATATTGTAGACATTTATGGGTAAAACTCTGTCCATTTAGATATAAAGTATTAATTTCATGAACTTGCAGCACAGTTTTCTGGCATTTCTGTCAAAGTGACCCTGCAAGTTGAGAAAAGTGCTCATAAACTGGTCCCTATGAAGAATTGGGATGGTACAAATATATGTTTATAAAATAAGGAATGAGTTTGGACCACAATTAACACATTTTAATTAGTGTCTTCCTCTGTCAGTGCTTGTAATAATAATCATAATCAGGTGTAGGACCTTCAGCTAACTAACAGACCAGTCCAAACCTTTGAACGGACAATCCGACACCTAATCGTAGGTGTTTAGTTGAACTTAAATGCATACAATTGTTTTTAATGATGCATATGTGTTAAAGTCTTAACCCCCACCTGCACCAAGCACATTTTCTCCAGTTAGGCCTTACTCAAATCTAAATGCTTCTTGAAAAAAGTGTCAAAGTAGCAACAAAAATTAGACATAAATAAGATGAAAACGCAAAAGAAAAACGACCCGAGGAAAATTAGAGGAGTTTTGTAGGTCTTAGCTTTCAAATGAGGCACATGAGTTACACTGGCCTATCGGCTGTTACCTTATGGATTTGGGTTAAGCTGAACTGGAGAAAATGTGCTTGGTTGTGACACACCCATTTGTAGTAATAACAATTGTCTGACCAACCCTATTAAGTAAGTTAAAGATTAACATTACGTGTGGCCAATCTATGTTTGGACAACAACAAAAAAACACTTCTTCCGCTTTCAGAGAAGAAGAATGTGCCAAAGTCTTTACAAGATCTCCGAGCAGAGCGACAGGCACAGGCTGAGAGGTCAGTCCTGGTCAGCTGTCACCCCAAAACCAATGAGAACAAGTTCCTCAAGTATTTATCCAGACACGGAAACATCAACAAATGCTTTTTCTACGAAAGCTTTGTAAGTAGTGCTTATAATGACATCATTTGTGTGGAGTTGTGTGGTTCGACATTACAAATGAAAGGGACTACATATCTATGACGTGTTTTACGACCACTCTTCTCCCAGGGCACCTACGCAGTGGTGGAGTTCTCCAACCAGGACGGGGTGCGGTCTTTACTTGAAAGCGCAGCTATCCCCAGAATCAGTCACGAGTCCGTGGTGCCTTTGAGGTCCCGACTGCTGTCCCTGCGAAACGCCGACACCGTAGACACAGACAAACAGAGCGCCCCCCAGTGCCAACCGCAGAAAACCGTGTCCATGAACGAGCTCATCCAGCAGCTGTCCTCGTGCACCAGTGTAATTGACAATAATAGTTGGCAGCATGGCGTGATCAAAAATGTGGCCCAGATGGTCAGACATGTCCACTCACTGTGTTTTTGTTGACCCAGGTAGAGCAGCAGATCGTGTCCTTAACAGAAGCCCAATCACTGACAGATGAGAACACTCGCCTGCGCTTCCTGGTCTGCTCTCTGCTCAATGACATCGCAGCAGCCTACTTCCCCGAATGCTCCATCAAACCGTTTGGCTCCTCCGTTAACGGATTTGGGAAACTGGGCAGTGACCTGGACATGATTCTGGACCTGGATGGCACCGGTGAAGGCAACGCAAACATGGTAATCGCTTAAGATCGTGTTTTCTTCCAACTGTTCACTGGAAGTAGAGGAGATATTTTTGGTATTGGAAACAACAAAGCAAGCCTGCGTTTGTCCGCAGCTCAGGTCCGGCATGTATATAGAGTACCAGGTGAAGAGGGCTAGCTCGGAGCGGGCGGTCACTCAGAGCGTCCTGTCTGTCATCGCCGAGTGTTTGGACCAGTTTGGGCCCGGCTGTGTCGGGGTGCAGAAGATCCTCAATGCTCGCTGTCCCCTGGTCCGCTTTGCACACCAACCCTCGGGCTTCCAGTGCGACCTCACCGCCAGCAACAGGTAGTAGTTTGTCCCAATATAGTCCACTTACCCATTTACATAATCGACAATAATCTTATACTGATATACTGATTACTGACTAAATAATTTCTTACTATAGTGTTTTAGTCAGTGGTTGTGAGATTAGTTCTTATCTTTATCCAAAACATTCCCAAACATAAGCCTCCTAAACTGAGCCACAAACGACTCTTTACTCATTACAAGCAGCACTGCTTACCCTCATCTCTGTGGAATCAGAATCCGGAGGTGAGGGAGTTTCTGTGATCAGTGCATAGCAGCGAGGGAATGGAGTGATTAGCGCTGCGGCTAACGCATTGCTAAAAGAGGAAAAAGCAGCAGTCCTTTGCGGTGGTTGTGTTGTAAACGCTGATATTTTCAACCACGATCTACCACGCAGCTTAACTAGGCTGAGAAGTAAACAAAAGCACGTGGCGGAGCGGCGAAATACAAAACCATCTCATATATCTCACATAACAACAGAGAGGAACAGACAAGTGAGCAGATAACGTGACAGATAGTCATCATACAGGGGATATGGAGGGAAAGAGAGGCAGAGGAAGACTTAAAACAAGACTGGACAATGTGATGGAAAGACTGGAATGACTCTGAAGAACTGTCTTGTAGTAAAGAGACATGTACGGCTGGGCATCGTTAAACAGTATCGAAAAAAAGTTGAGGTACTGCCGGTATCAAAAAAATAAAAGATCAGATCCAAGTTTTGATGCTGTTGGTGCAGGGACAGCATTAAAGGAAGTTACTTTTTCGTTTTAGCTCAAAGAAATAATACAAATTTCAAATAAATGGTCTTTTATGGAATAAATTAACATTATTGTTCTGTTTTCTGGTTCTAGATGACGAGTATAGGTATTGAAAAATTGTTCAGGTATCGGTATCATAAACCAAGTATCGGTAAAGCACCGGTATCAAAATTTACGGTACCCAGTCCTAGAGACATGACGAGATGGAGCCTAGTCAGTCAGGTCACCAGTGGTCGAAGACAACCTGATGGACGTCCTCTTCAGAGTATAAAAAGTAGCAATGGTCTGATTAATGAATATTTAAAAATAAATAAACACATGCTTTCCATTCCAGTGCAATTTACCATTTAATAGTTTTGCATTTCATCCATTCAAAGTCTACTTCAGACCAAGTCCTGTTACTACCACAGGAACGGCTACAGACCTTTGTTTTTTCCAGTTCCAAGTCGATATTAAACTCTGCAATTCATGCAATCACAGTTGGCCCTCTTCTAGAAAACAGTATCATTTTGGTGTGAGTAACTTTTCAAAATGGTTGTTGAGTGCTCTCCTGGTGGGTGACACTCACCTCTCAGGCCCAGCTGTCCTCCCAGATGGTGCATCATCGAGCCTGTCACCCAGGAGTGACGAGGCCGTCCACTTGCCCTCTGTGTTACTCTGCAGCAGGTGTGAGCAGCCCTGAATTTTCATTACAGACTGACTACCCTCAGTTAATGTGGACAGGGCGTACGGAATCGGCAGAGTTTAGTCTCTGAGGTTTATTTACGACTTCTTCTTCTTTTAGTTTTGGTTTATTTGAGCATATGAATTTCTTTTTCTTCACTTTATGCAGGTCACTTTAAACAGTTACAGATGCTGAAAAGGATTAGGCTGAACAAAGAAAGTTCATGTGCACGGCCACTTTCCCCACTATCTGTATACTAAACATTTACATTTCACTATGGTTCAACACAATGGCATCTATTAAGGAAAATGACATGTATTCTGCATACATTAGTAATACTAATCACAGTATTAACCACAGCTCACGTTGTTATGGTTGACATTAGATTAACATTATAGATCTTACATTATTCATTCCTGAGGATTCTAATTACAAAGCGCAACAGACTGTATTGTGTAAAATGACTGTCATACCCAGGCACAAACACACAAGTGCTGTCTAGGATCAAGCTACGTAATAAATCTATAACCTGTCGCCTGCAGGACCCCAGTCTGTGTCCACTGTAATAAGAGAATATACACAGCTATATGCATGTATCTGTTTATGAATCACCCTTTATCCTATTGCAATTACATTATTAACCATACAATTAGCAGTATCACCTTACGATTAGCATCATTGACAAGGAAGAGCTTCTACATTTCACAGCAGCTTATTAACACAGACTGATGCAACTTACAAACCACTGTTTGAACTCTTATAATGGACACAAACAATGGGCTTCTTTCTGTAAGTTTTCATACAAAAGCAAGAAACAAAAGTGACTGTTCTCGGTCTAACTACGAAATGCCTGCACTAATAATTCAAGCTTGATTAACTTAAAGGGGCTAGATGCAAGTTAGCCATTTTATGCTCACTACTGCCACCTCAGGTCTTACGCGTAACTGCAGCTTCTATATTAAGCTCCTGCATGACGGCACTTTGAACCCGAATTAACACCTTTTTGAGTGACATTGTCAGGATTTTAGAGGCAGTTGTATTGAACAGGTCTGAGCTCATTCTACACATTAGGACCCGGCTGGAACATGTAGGGGATGAAAATACTCCGTATAGTCCCTTTAAGGTTTATGGTGAAGTCAACATTGTAAATTGTACTATCAGTGCTGTCATATCAGTATTCTATCCAAACATCATATTTGGAGACATAAATGAGTAATAACATACTCTACCATTACAGTATAAAAATGCAGTGTTTGCTGTGTTCCTCAGGGTGGCCATGCGCAGCACTGAGCTGCTGTACCTGTACGGAGAGCTGGATGCGCGGGTGCGGCTCCTGGTCTTCACTGTCCGCTGCTGGGCCCGCGCTCACGGAGTCACCAGCTCTATCCCCGGGGCCTGGATCACCAACTTCTCCCTGACCATCATGGTTCTCTTCTTCCTGCAGAGGAGGAACCCACCCATCCTGCCCACACTCGACCAGCTCAAAGAGCTGGCAGGTAGGCTGTGCATGCCAAGCCATTTTTAGAACCACACATCATCTGGAAAAAAATGTTTAGGAGGATCTACAGAACAAACAAAAAGTGCTTTGCTTTGTTCATGCCAATTTGAATAATTGTTCAAAAATCTAGCTACAATTTGAAACCCTGACACAATATGATTTTATGTATATTTCCACTCCGCTGTTTACAAAAAGTCTTTATAATTCAAATATCACGAGCCCCTGTTACCTGCTGTGCCTCCAGAACCCTCGGAGAAGTGCGTGTTTGATGGGAACGACTGCACCTTCACCAGTGACTTCCACAAGATCAGTTTGGAGACGAACACGGAGACATTAGGTGGGCTTCAGTACCTGCACCTCTGTAGTACTGTGTGCAGACCTACACTGCGTTCCAAATTACTGTGCAAATTATATTTCTGTGTCAAAAAGGTAGAAAGTTTTTCAATGAAACTCATGGATGGTATAGTGTGTCAGGGCTCTTTGAATCACTGACATCAATCTCAGAGACCTGGGATGATTAGTTGTCAGGTTAAGCCCAGTTAAGGGAGAACTAGTGAAAAAGGACGGTATTAAGCAGACCACCATTTTTAAGCAATAAGGGAAAGAAAAAGGATCTCTCTGTTGATGAAAAGCGAGAAATAGTTGAATGTCTTGGTCTAGGTATGAAAACCCTCGATAATTTATGAAAGATGAAGTGTAATCATCGTACTGTTAAGAGATTTGTGGCTGATTCAGAGCACCCATGGGTTTGTGCAGATAAAGGCACAATGAGGACGGTTTCTGCCAGACAAACACATCAGATTAAGAGAACAGCTGCTACAAAGCAGCAAACATGTATTTGACGCTGCTGATGCCTCTGGAGTCTCCCGAACATCAAGGTGTAGGACCCTCCAGAGGCTGCAGTTGTGCATAAACCTTCTATCCGGCCTCCCCTAAACTGTTCATTGAAGCTGATGAACAGAAACGGCTGCAGTGGCTCAGAAATACATGAGGACTCATTTTCAAACAGTCTTGTTCACTCAGTGCCGTGTAATCCTGGATGGTCAGAAGGATGGAGTAGTGGATAGTTGGTGAATGGCCACCATGTCTCAACAAGGCTGTGACGTCAGTAAGGAGGGGGCGGAGTCATGTTTTGGGCCAGAATCATGGGGAGAGAGCTGGTCGGCACCTTTAGGCTCCCGAACAAAATCATCTTCATGCAGGACAACGCACCATGTCCTGCTGTAAAGAATACCTCTGCATCACTGGCTGCTATGGGCATAAAAGGAGAGAAACTCATGATGTGGACCCCCTCCTCCCCTGACCTCAACCCTATTGAGAACCTTTGGAGCCTCAACAAGAAAAAACATCTATGAGGGTGGGAGGCAGTTTTCATCCAAACAGCAGCTCTGGGAGGCTATTCTGACATCCTGCAAATAAATCCAAGCAGAAACTCTCCAAAAACTCACAAGTTTAATGGATTTAAGAATTTTGAAGCTGCTATCAAAGAAGGGCGCCTATGTTCAAATATAACTTGACCTGCTTTTGATTGAAATAGCTTTTGACCTCCTCATGCTGCAAATTCAACACATGACCATTTTCAGTTAATTACAAGCTTTATAATGTATTGAAACTATGAGTTGCATAATAATTTGGAACAGTAGATTTTTTTTTACTATATTTATTCATGAAAAAAAAACTGTTATCGCTGGGAGGTTTTTTCAATCACACTCAAATGATTCTCTAACAGTTAAAGACTGGAAAATGATGCTGACTCTCAGTTGAGTTGATGATTTAGAAAATCTTAGAAAAAATGTCATTTGCATAATAATCTGAAACGTGGTGTATAAAGTACTCTGTGTTGTTTCAGATAAACTGCTGGGCGAGTTCTTTGAGTTCTACAGCAGCTTCATCTTCAACAGAATGTCGATTAACTTCAGAAAGGTACGGAAACATGGTGTAACTGTGAGGGGGAGCGTGTTAACCGGATTAGCAGGGCACAAGATGTAGCTACAATGTTGAATTTCTCCCTGTAGATGGCACTGCACATCCACTTACAGACACAGTGCTGTTAGTTTGAGCTGTAATTCATCTCGTAAATGTCATGATCACTTATTTCTTTCATAATAATAATGTTCTATATTTAGTTTCTTGATCTAGTAATACAGATTTGGCATGAAAGTATTATTAGTAGTAGGACGCAACTTCATTTGTGTGCACATCTTGGACAATTGCATTTCTAAAGAGCTTTGCAGCCAAACAATAAATAAGGTTTATTCATTAGTGGTTAAAGCTGCTGCACATGTGAAAGTAAACGGTTCGGTTTTTTAGCATTGTGAGGTCGAGTCTCATCTCCGACAATTTGCTGAATGTCTCTTCCCAAATAGTCGTTAAGCAAATTAAAAATCACTATATTTACATTTCAACTTTTCCAAGACTAACCTTGTTAGAAAAAAAAAATGTTAAGCCTGTCATCTGTACTAGGTTGTTTTGGATAGGGAGGCAACTAACAATTATTTTGGCAATCGATTCATCTACATATTATTTTACGATTAATTGCTTGGCTGTGGAAGGTGTATGAGAATTGATTTTTTTTTTCCAAAATTTTAAAAGCTTAAAGGGATGGAAGTTGTCATTTTTTACTCGCCACCTCAGGTCGTACACCTCAGGTCGTCTATGTTAAGCTTGTGGAGACTTTTTGAGTGACAGTGCTTGAATTTGTAGGTCTGGGCTAACTCTACACATTAAGACATTGCTGGAGCATGTTGGGTGTGAAAAATACATCATTTAACATTTTTAAAATTCCGTCTAGTCCCTTTAAGGCTAAATTGGCGCCGCTTGAGGACATGCGGATGGAGTAAACTGAAAGTGAATGTTTGTGGGAGGTCACACCCCAAAGTAGTTTTTCACCAAAAGTACAAAATGATCATCTCATTCTTGCTCGGTTTAAAGAAAACGATTAAAGCTGGGGTCCTGTTTTAACTGTCACATTTTTATATTTGGCCCAAACTCCTTTCTAGCTCTCACAATCCCTCCTGCTCATCCAAATTGTTTGAGCAAGTTAATTATATGTACGGTTCACACCCATTTACAGCTTTGAGTGATGGCAAAGAGAAGGAGGGGGGACCACTATTGCACTCATTTAGATTCTGCTTCTATGTTCCATCTCTCAAAAAAAAGGAGGTGAAGACAATGCAACAAGGTCTGTTTTTTGTTTACAACATACTCTGTGATGGCAAAAATAAGTTTACTCACAAAAAAGACTTACTTCAGGTACCCCAACTTTCACCTATCACCCCAGGAGGCTTTGTCAGCCACTACAAACCTTTTAGCTGCATACTGTATATATATACATTAAGTAGAGACAAATTTACCTCGTAATTGATATCCCTCAACTTTATTATAAAAAGCTACTCTCAGCTAGCCTGGCTAACACCAGACTAAAATCACAAGTGATATTTAGTCTGGGGACACCAATTCATTTTCTCGTAGGAGAGGTGTGGTTTACAATCGTCCATACTCGTTTATTGGGCGATACGAAAAAGAAGCCACAGCCAATCGTATCATCGTATGAGATGACGTATGACGCACCCACTGTAAACTTTTGAGCTAAATTATTTAGAACAAGGTCTAAAGCTTGATCGCAAAATACCATTGTGTCTGCTGCTGTCATGTTGGATCCGTAAATAAACTTTTTTTTTTTTATCCGTAAATAAACTACAAGCTTCCGTATATCGAATAGCGTCATCATCTTGCCATCCCTTCTCGTTCTGTGATTGGTTCCCAAATCCACCGGAAAATTTCGGCCATGGTCCCCAGGCTGTTGTGCAGTTCGAAATAATTCGAGCGCACACAGCAGCCTGGTGTTAGCCAGGTTAACTCTCAGCTTGATCAAGAGCTTCTATTGCTCAAAACCATAAATGATTGAAACAAAATCCACATATCCCTCTCTCTGACAGGGCAAAGAGGAGCACAAGCCGGAGCTCCATCCTCTGTACATCCAGAACCCCTTCGAGACCTCCCTGAACATCAGCAAGAACGTCAACAGCTCGCAGCTGGAGCGCTTCGTCTCCCTGTGCCAGGAGAGCGCCTGGTTACTACAGAGCGAGGGTAACCTCACCACCCTGCTCCTACCCTCACACATCACCGCAGTCCGGGGCAGAAAGAAGAGGAAGAGGGAGCCGGCCAGCGAGCGGATCAAAGGCTTACTGGAATCTCTAAGGACCAAAAATAATGTGCAGAACAAGTGAACTGGAGGACACGCTAGGTATTTTCTAAAGCAATGGCATGCATCAGGCACCGTGCCGCTGGGGCTCAGGTGGCAGCACTACACTGTAATAGGCCATTACCGTTGTGGGGATGATGCCAAGGGTGAGTATTTACACCAGTGAAGCTGCAGTTTTGGGAAGTTAAAAAGAATTCCAAGTTATTGCCCTTATGTACAGTATGGTACAGCACCGGTGACTGTACCGTGACTCCCACTTCTCTTTATATTTCACTGTCATACTAATTGAAGGTTTCAGGGGTAATGTGACCTGTCACATGCATTTTCAAGTTGCCCTCACAACTCAAAGAAAGTGTACTCTACAGTAAAGGAAAAAAAAGTAAGCCCATGCCACATCACCATCACCCCCCCCCCCTTTAAAGATATACATTGCAGAACATTAATCACTACGGTATATGAGTTCATTTGGTTCTTCAAAAATCACTGTAATAAAAGGTCTCTGATTAAATGTTTTCATTTTTTAGTCACATGTTTATACTGTGTTAGGCGATATAAGCTACTATATAAACCTTTTACTGACTGGATTTGGCCCATGACGATCATGAGCATTCATTCAAAGCACCTAACAATGTTTAAAATGCCTCCTAATATATTCATGAGTCAAATACAAATAGTAAACATGTAACTATACAGTTGGCTTAATATCATTTCATTTTGTTAAGAATTTAAAGAGAAAAAACACCTTAATATCCAATACCAACTGATACATGTGAATGAAAGGAAGGTCTTATCAAAACGCCTTCTCCTTTCAACATGCCCTGGCAGCACTCGTCCTACATTTCAACAATGGATGCATTTAGTTTTTAGAACTTTCTCCGTGGTTTTAGTAAAATGTTTAAGTTTTGGGATACTCTGCACACCGGCTGTGGGAGAGGAGCTGAACGAGGGGCTGATCATGTGTGCGTCTGAAACATGCAGCAGAGGAAATGACTATCAATACCTGCTCAAATGAATATTCAGCCTCAATACTAAAAGTTGTATTGATTTTGAAACCCTACTAGCTTTTGAATTTTCCATGTATTCTCTGCTAATACTTTCCACACGTGGTGTGTTGGAAGGGCTAATGTGGGGGATTTTAACTGTCATTACTGCAGATGCTTAATACTGTCATCACCGGGTCTAGTTGGACTCAAGTCGGCCCTTACCTTTTGCAGAATGTCACCAGATTGGCCCAGAAACACAAAGTGGGAGCTGATTTGTTGATATGTAAAGCCCCGCTTTAATGCAGCATTTGTCATTTTACCTATGTTAAAAAAAACAAAAGCCTGATATGATCACTTTGCCCTTCAGTGGAACTCGGAGTCATGTGTTTTAAAACTATGAATAGAGACTGAGATGGCAGGACTGTGGGAGCCAAACTACTGTTCTATTGTTGATCTCCAGATTTGTGGTGCGGTTGGATAAATACAGCAGGGTAATGGATCTGGTCACTAACATGTTATAAATGAGTTGGGTGAGCTGCTGTGGGGGTGTTTTTTTTATTTTTATTTCTGCTTTCTATCTGGGAGTATTACATCATCACCAGGGTGCCCTCACTTTGGACAGACTAAGTAGGGGATAAGTTATACCTAAAGCCACCATGTCTATTGAGAGAAGGATTCTGTTTCTCCACAAACATGGCTTCTATCTCTCCTCTCTTCCTTTCTTTAGTTAAAGGAATAGGCCACTGTTTTTACATACTGAGATATGTTCTTACCTTAGCTTTGACGAGTTCTTTAGGACCTGTCTGGTCTTCCCTCGTGCCTTCAGTCACGTAAACACAGCGCAGACGGCGTTAGCATTTAGCCTCTCCCTCTCTCCTCTCTCCTCTATAGCTCCAAAACAGGTCAAGATAGAAGCTACCAAGCTCTTCCACGTTTTCCCTATTTAAATATGGTTACGTGAAGTGTTACACTACAAAGTATAATTACACAGAAATTAACAATGTGGATTTTCTAAGCGGATAAAAGGGGGAACTATATTGTAAGGCGTAATAATACCAGGAGTAGTTCGAAATCCGCGCAGTAATCTTCACTTTACTGCGCGGATGCCATCATGAAAACTCTTTGCACTCTTCCTCTATGCAATGAATTGAGTAAACCACACAGATCGGCCCTACCTGGCCTGGGAGTCCTTCTCGCTGACATCCTAGATCAGTGTAAACTAAGATTTACTTTATTGATCCCTGTAGGGAAATTCGTCCTCTGCATTTGACCCATCCTCGATGCCGCTGGGGCGACCTGTAGGAGCAGCGAGGCCGGCGATCGGGTCACACCTCTCCAGATGTGGAGCCAGGCTAATGGTCAGAAACACCTTGCTGGAGGATTAACCTATTGTACATGTTTTTAGTGGTAGGGGAAACCAGAGGAAACCTACACGGACACGGGGAGAACATGCAAACTCCACACAGAAAGGAACTATGTAGGAATTAAACCCGGGACCTTCTAGACCAGTGGTTTTCAATTGGGACGCAGTCAGGACCCACCATAGTCCGCAGATAGCATCTTACGTTACATAAAAAAACTGTATTTCTCCCACAAATAATATTGATAAACATTTAATGATCATTTAAAGCTGAAATTATGACCAAAACAACAGTTCATTTTATAGATTCAGATGTTTCTATCCTTTTATTGGAGGGAAATATTGAAAGAAATGTACCTGGCAAAATTGTTCCGCGACCCACTTTTGGGTCCCAACCCAGCAGTTGAGAACCCCTGCTCTAGACTCGTCTCCCATAATGCCTTTCACTTATTTATAACAGTGTGATGGAGGTATACGCATTCGCTCCTGTCATGCCACCACCTACGCTTGAGCGCCAAGCGAACTAAGTGTTGTTTGACAAGTGTGTCCGACTCCAAAGCGGCCCGTCTGAAGTCCCCTCCCTGCATTTGCTATCGCTGTTCTCATGCTCTTATCAGCTGGAATGCAATGGCCCTGGCGCGATTCCCACAGTGGAACAGCAAACGGGTGTGTCCACTTCCAGAAAGAAGGGGTAGTGGACTTTTAGTTTAGAAAAGCTCAGCTGCCGTCAGTCAAACTTGTACAAAAAGCAACTAATTGGTTTGATATTTCTGTTTAGGGTGTGCCTCTCCCACTGCAGCCTGTTCATCTCAGGGGGATCCTCCTCTTTACTGACTGCCTGCAGGAGAAGGGGTCGTGACGGAGTGACCAGGTTTAAAGTGCAAGAAAATCACATTTAAGATAACGGCTTCGAAAATGAATGCCTTGTAGTGTTTTGACAACGCAGCTGTGCTATGTTACTTTGTACCATAGTCTCTCGGACAATGGAAAGTCCCTGCTAAAAACTCGATGGAGAAGCCAAAAGGCCCGGGGACTGTTTTTTCACTTGCTCGCTCTTGACATAAAAGCAAATCCCGCCTCCCATCGACGTGAGGTAATCATTTCCATTCAGTCATGGCTAAGTGGATGTCTACGGTTCTAACAATAGCGGCAATAGAGTGTGAATTATTGCAATGTCAAAAGTCTGGTTAAGTTATTGTGAAGTCTGGTGCCCTGCTGCAGTAAGCCACTATTCAGCATCGGGCTGGAATCGAACCACCGACATTTGGATCTGTGGAAACACGCTCTAACCACTAAGCGCCCCCCTTATAAGCTCCTTGGCCTAAATGCATTGTTTTGGAATTAGCATGGTGGAAAGCAGAGGGGACCTACGGAGACAATCATTCTTTGTCCCATTTCAGTGCAGTTAGCAAGCAAAAAAGGATTGTTAACAATAAACTCCTTCATCTTTTCAAATGTGACAAAAGTTTGCCAAACGGCTTAGGGTTTTAGAGTTGTATAGAATAAGCAGCATCTCTACAATAATGGGATTTGAACATTGTTGCGGCAGCCAGTGTGTATAAATAGTGAAGACTCCTGGTTAGCCTGGAATCTGCTCAACTCCTGACGAAGTGTTACCCCACATTTCTACCGCCACATTGGTCAAACGCAGCAGTTCCAGTCAAACTGACGTCTCCCCCTCAGTGTTTTGATGGTGCAGCAGTCACCACTTGTTTGATTGGAATAGGGAGATTGGTTTCCTGTAGCAGAGACAGGAATGTGGCTTTGTGTTCACCTTACTCAGTCTGAAGCAGGGTCCAGGGCTGCACCCAACATTCTCTCCCTAACCGCTGGATTCTGGGACATTCTTAAAATAATCCTAATTATAGCCCTGCTCTAGAGGTAAACTCTGCTGGGATAATCGCTGCATTGGCACGGCCGTGAGAAGGCAGAGAGGGGAGCCTTGGAAACAGAACTCAGAGGGCTAATATACAGTGAGGGAAACTCAGCGTATTACTGTAATGTCATTGATTAGAATTAAACTCGTATGTTGCTATATCTATGCTAATGCTATATTTGAAACACTTTTTAAATTCATACTTCTGGGAGATTCCAAATGACGGCCAAAATAAAATGTACAGGAAGAAAATAATGGCAAACACTTGTATTGCGGTAGTCATTATTCATTTTTGAGGCAAGTGAGGCTGCCAATGTGCCATCACTCACACACTACATTCAGGCAGGGAAGGTGAAATGTCTTGCCCAAGGACACGGCAGCAATTTATTCCTGCACAACCTGGGATTTTAACGTTAACCTCACGGTCAAAAGGCTGCCATTTTGAGCCACTGGACCCATCAGAACCCTATCAAGCCTTAGGACCCTCACAGACCGCGCTGAACCTCAGAGAACCCATCAGACCCTCGGAGAACCCATCAGACCCTCATTAACCCATCAGACCCTCAGAGAACCCATCAGACCCTCATGAACCCATCAGACTCTCAGAGAACCCACCAGACCCTCAGAGAACCCATCAGACCCTCATTAACCCACCAGACCCTCAGAGAACCCATCAGACCCTCATTAACCCATCAGACCCACATGAACCCATCAGACCCTCATTAACCCATCAGACCCTCAGAGAACCCATCAGACCCTCATTAACCCATCAGACCCTCATGAACCCATCAGACCCACATGAACCCATCAGACCCTCATTAACCCATCAGACCCTCAGAGAACCCATCAGACCCTCATTAACCCATCAGACCCTCAGAGAACCCATCAGACCCTCATTAACCCATCAGACCCTCATGAACCCATCAGACCCACATGAACCCATCAGACCCTCATTAACCCATCAGACCCTCGGAGAACCCATCAGACCCACATGAACCCATCAGACCCTCATTAACCCATCAGACCCTCGGAGAACCCATCAGACCCTCAGAGAACCCATCAGACCCTCATGAACCCATCAGACCCTCATGAACCCATCAGACTCTCAGAGAACCCACCAGACCCTCGGAGAACCCATCAGACCCACATGAACCCATCAGACCCTCATTAACCCATCAGACCCTCATTAACCCATCAGACCCTCATGAACCCATCAGACCCTCAGAGAACCCATCAGACCCTCATGAACCCATCAGACTCTCAGAGAACCCACCAGACCTTCTGAGAACCCCCATGAACCCCTCTGACCCTGGCGGACCCCTCAGACCATCATGAACCCCTCTGACCTAGCCTGGTTTGGTTTCAGGTGGGAGCTCCTTTGAAACTTTGAAACGATTGGATCTGATTTTCGCTAGTGTTTGGTCGTGACGTATGTACTGCGCCCGAGTGAGTGAAGCAGCTCGGCTATGCTCTTGGGGACATTCCTTGCACATTCCAAGGCTTCAATTTTATTTTCTGGATATTTGGGAGCCGAGCCAGAACGGATTGAAGAGCTTCCATTTCTTTCGTATCCATCGCCATTGCCAAACTACAACCAGCAAATGCGGCGCAAATGCTTGACGTCACCTACAAGCCCCGCCTCCCCCGCTCGCTGATTGGTGGGTTGAAATTCAACCGATGTAACGCGGCCACTGAGATCAGACCCAAACGTACATGTAGGGAAATTATAATTGACCGGAGTTTACGGATGGCTAAGGCCGGGCTACCTCTGACCCCAATGAACCCCTCAGACCCTGGCGGACCCCTCTGACCCTTATGAACCCCTCAATCCCTGGCGGACCCCTCTGACCCTCATGAACCCCTCAGACCCTGGCGGACCCCTCTGACCCTCATGAGCCCCTCAGACCCTGGCGGACCCCTCTGACCCTCACGAATTCGAACCCCTCCGACCCTCATGAACCCCTCAGACCCTCATGAACCCCTCAGACCCTCATGAAGCCCTCAGACCCTCATGAACCCCTCAGACCCTGGCGGGCCCCTCTCACCCTTATGAACCCCTCAGACCCTGGCGGACCCCTCTGACCCTCATGAACCCCTCAGACCCTGGTGGACGCCTATGACCCTCATGAACCCCTCTGACCCTCATGAACCCCTCTGACCCTCATGACCTCAGACCCTCATGAACCCCTCAGACCCTCATGAACCCCTCAGACCCTGGCGGGCCCCTCTCACCCTTATGAACCCCTCAGACCCTGGCGGACCCCTCTGACCCTCATGAACCCCTCTGACCCTCATGAACCCCTCTGACCCTCATGAACCCCTCAGACCCTCATGACCTCAGACCCTCATGAACCCCTCTGACCCTCGTGAACCCCTCAGACCCTCATGAACCCCTCTGACCCTCGTGAACCCCTCTGACCCTCATGAACCCCTCAGACCCTCAGACCCTCATGAACCCCTAAGACCCTCATGAACCCCTCTGACCCTCACGAATTCGAACCCCTCAGACCCTCATGAACCCCTCTGACCCTCACGAATTCGAACCCCTCAGACCCTCATGAACCCCTCAGACCCTCATGAACCCCTCAGACCCTCATGAACCCCTCAGACCCTCATGAACCCCTCAGACCCTCATGAACCCCTCTGACCCTCATGAACCCCTCTGACCCTCATGAACCCCTCAGACCCTCATGAACCCCTCAGACCCTCATGAACCCCTCAGACCCTCATGACCCCCTCAGACCCTCATGAACCCCTCAGACCCTGGTGGACGCCTATGACCCTCATGAACCCCTCTGACCCTCATGAACCCCTCAGACCCTCATGAACCCCTCTGACCCTCATGAACCCCTCTGACCCTCATGAACCCCTCTGACCCTCATGAACCCCTCTGACCCTCATGAACCCCTCTGACCCTCATGAACCCCTCAGACCCTCATGACCTCAGACCCTCATGAACCCCTCAGACCCTCGTGAACCCCTCAGACCCTCATGAACCCCTCAGACCCTCATGAACCCCTCAGACCCTCATGAACCCCTCTGACCCTCATGAACCCCTCTGACCCTCATGAACCCCTCAGACCCTCATGAACCCCTCAGACCCTCATGAACCCCTCAGACCCTTATGAACCCCTCTGACCCTCGTGAACCCCTCAGACCCTCATGAACCCCTCAGACCCTCATGAACCCCTCAGACCCTCATGAACCCCTCAGACCCTGGCGGACCCCTCTGACCCTCATGAACCCCTCTGACCCTCATGAACCCCTCAGACCCTCATGAACCCCTCAGACCCCTAGGGTCTAGACCCTAGAGAAAAAGAGCTCGTGTGTAATTGGAGCGGGAGTTGGGAACAGCCTGTATGGACTGTCGCTGAGTGAGCAGTTCTCTCGCGGCTGGAGGAGCTGGAGGAGCTGAACTGTTACAGCAGGAGTGCTCTGGAGGAGGGCAGTCCGCTAGTGTCCGCGGACAGACGGGACGGACGGGACAGCGAATGACGGGATCGACGCCATGCAGCGCGCATCTGCAGGTAAACAGCGCGGTGATGGGGACGTATCCGCGGGCTGTGGATGGGGTCCGTGCAGCGGGATCAGGGCAGGAGCTGCGCCGCACACGGGTATAGTTTATGGCAGTACCGGGTCTCATGCTGAGGTCTGTCCGAGCAGAGGCTGTGGAGGCTGGAGAACCGCATAGGTGAGAGCGGGAGGAGAGAGGCTGTGTGCGCGGACGCGCAGCTCTCTCTGAAGGTTAAAGATTGCTCTGGGAGCTCTAATAGCAGCTAGCGTTAGCCCCGTTTACTGTGCACTGAGGCCAAACTCCGTGTGTGCGCGCTCCATCACCGTGTTTATTTAATGTATGTAAAGGGCTTTAGTGGACGGGGCGGCTGTGGCTCTCCTCCGGTAACTCAATGGCGTTGACTCGTGTGTCGAAGTTGATGGCGTTTTGCTGTTTGTGATGTGTCAGCCAGTACCGCCCACACGGCGCTGTTATTTTCCTCTGGACTAGGTCATCCATGTGCGCTCTGGACCTGTCCTGTCTGTCTGTGGAGCACAGGGTCAGTGTGGGCTGCCTGCTGCATGTTGGAGGGCATTTGGTTGGTGTTTCTGAGAGCTCACATTTCTGAGCTCTGCCTGTAGTTCAGTAGCCTGTAAAAAAAAAACATAAAAGCATCATGCCAAAGGCTACTTTTCAATGGTTTAAAACACCTGAGCTGGACTTCTGAATATGAAAAAGTGAGCAACAGCAGCTTCACTAGGATTACAAAGTTTATTTTTTTAAAGAGTGTTTTCAGATGATCACATCCTAGATTATTTTCTTATTCCTTTCTTTTTTGTGGATGGTGAAGGTTTGAAGGTGGCTGTAGCAGGTGAGAGGACTGTGTCCTGGATAATTAATCATGGCCTATAATGTCTGGATCTTGTGGTGTATAATGCATGGATGAGCCGTTAAAAGGCTGATGTGCACGTGAGGCCTGTAGGCTTTTCCATAGGTTACAGCTTTTTCCATCTCTGATCATCTCTTTACTCCGCTCCTCTCTCTCCCAGCCCCCACTGAAGTCCGCGTTAATGCCTGAGATTATTGCAACTTGATGCTTTTTTCAGCATAAGAGATGGAGCAGGGCGATATTTGCACCTTTTAGATTATCGGTTAAAGCCCCGACACTTTTATTTTCAAGTCAACCATCTGACCAAATACTTTTCCATTCTACACTTTTCTGCTGCAAAGTTGTCATGCACTCTTTAGTAATGTCACACATAATGTGGCACAGAAAGTCTCCACCTATAGCCCAGAAATGAAACCTGGGACCTTCCTGCTCCAAACCCTCTTTCTATGTCCACAAATCCTCTGCACTTCTTTTTAATTTCTTCTTAGTTTGAATCCCATACAAGATGCCCCCGATTCCAAAAGCAGCCTCTCCCCGTGCATCTCTAACATGATTCAGCCGTTCCGCTCGCCTCACTGCTGCTCTGCCTCTCACTGTCACCCATAACTCAGGACAATGGGTGCACAGGCCTTGAGCTGCCCAGGCCAGCACTGTGGGCACATTCATCTGCGCTCAACAGCCGCCTTCAATCCGCAGCTCAAAACACATTTTTCAGACAAGTCGGCTATTGCAAAAAGATGCGCGATGGACATTTCAAACAAGAGTCTTAATGATTGAAGAAGACTTAAATTGAAACACATCAACAAGAATCACAGGCATCCGAACATGTTTGCAGAGAAGGTCCCAAAAGGATATAACTGTTTTAATGCTAATATTCATTTATTGTTTGTATGTAGTTCAGGGTTGTATTGTGATTAGATTTACAATGTTTAATATTCAGTTCATAGTTTGTTTTTCAGAGTGGCGGTATTGATCGCAAAAATCAATACATTTCAGAGCATTTTTGTAGATGTCTAAACTCCAGACTCAGCAGGTTTTCTGCATAATCAAACCCCACAGTGACGCGGGGACACAGCAGTCCTCCGCTAGAGCGACACAGTTTAGCGCATTCGAATTAAAATTGCAACTAGAATTGTAATTATTTGCACATCACAAAGACGGCAATTTAAGGAGGAAAGTGGGACGGGAATCTCAGCCAAAGTGTTTATTCATTCACTCTTTACTAGGAAATAAACTAACTTGACAAGCAACAGACTTTTTATGTTTACAACCTGCAAACCCTGTAGTTTCAACTCTACAAACATATTCAGAAATGCATGTGGTTCTTCTCTTCAGTTTCTTTTTCAGTCTTCCCTCAAATGTTTCAGCTCCTGGATGTTTTTAAAAGGTGCCCTGGGAACTAAAACTTGAAAAGCAAATTGCAAATGTAATCTGAATTCTTAGTGTAAAGTAGAATAATGCTAATCAGAGAGATCAGCCCTGTTTCTACCTCTCCGCACAATCAACTCTCTCTGCTGTTATGCAACTGTTGCCATTTAAATCAGTCCAGTGTGTGTGTTCAGCTTGATTTCTAGGCCAGGGCTGCTGTCACTGAGGCTGCTGCTGCGCGGGATCCCCTCAGAGCTGCTGCGTTCTTTGTCATGTGACGCCAAGGCCCGTGTCATGTGACGGCAGGGCTGACGCAGGTGGGAGGGGCCTGGGCCACTCGCATCACGCATCATTGCTTTCATATGTGCCCTATATGTTGAGTGTGTGCCACGCAGCTGCGGCCTGTCTCCGGATCCCTGCTCCTCGGAGTCCAGTGTGACTGACTCTGACTTGTGGTGACAGCATGACCGATCGCTGTGTCCGCGGATCAAAAAACAGCCCCGGAATCATGTCAGATAGAGGCAGAAAGTGTGATTGTGTGACATAAAAGCACCGGCATGTCTGAGGTCTGACACCGTGCAGGGAACAATGGCATTAAAAAGATCTTCTTTTTGATCATTGGGCTGAGCTGATCTGACACAAAAACAAAATATCAAGCATGGTTTAAAATACTTGAATTGAGAAATATGTCTCTGGTTTCGAGCAGTTTTCACTCATTTAGACTTTTATCCTGATCGGACTCAGAATACTTTCCCTGTTTTATGACATTTCAGTCTGGTAATCAGAAGGTAATCTTGCTTGCAATAAGAAAGTAAAACTGCCAATGGGACAAGTGCTATTTTCTTTTCCCATCAGCAGATTACAACCTGAAATAAAGACAAAATTTAGAGTCAGAAATATCTCAAAGCAAGTCAAATGGTGACACTTTATAATAAGGTTACATGAAGTCATGCATGAATAACATGAAATTAGGCATAAATAATGCATGATTTCATGATGTGTTCATGCATGACGATATCATGACTCATCATGACTTAACATGACTTCATGTTCTTTCATGCATGAATGAATGAAGTAACTACTGTAATGAAATCATGAGAAAATCTTGTTAATATATCATGATCTTAGAATCATGATGAATTCACAAAAACATTTTGATTTTTTTTTAACAAAAACATTAACTAATTGTAATTATGACATTTATGCATTAATATCATGATTCATCATGATTTTTAAGCAAATTTGTTTGCAGGTTTTACCAACATTTACTGCTGTACTGAACTCATCATTTGCTAATCCTTAGTTCCTTCATAAGTTCATGATTGTGTCCCCTTTACTAAAGTGATGCACTTTTAAACCCATAATGCACTGTGGACACTTATAAATTATAATGTCTATGATGTTTGTTTTGTCCAATAAACACCTTGATTATTGTTCAAAGCTTAAAAGTTTAGTACAGAGGACACAATCATCATGAAGATTTCTTAAAAATCATGATGAATCATGATATTAATGCATAAACGTCATAATTAGGTAAAGTTTTTGTTAAAAAAAGATCATGATTAACAAGATTTTCTCCTGAATTCATTACAGTAGTTACTTCATTAATTCATGCATGAAGTCGTCTATGAAAGATCATGACGTTATGTTAACTCATGATCAGTCATTATATCGTCATGCATGACTTCATGTAACCTCATTATAAAGTGTTACCAGTGAAATAATCCAGGTTACGTGACTAACCTGACTAACCAACTAAACCTTGACTTGTCAAAACAATTACCATAAACAGTTATGCTCAGTTTGAGACATTTAAAGCTGGGGTACCTGACTTTTTCTTGTTGCAAAGTTTTTTTTATTTATTTTTTATTTATTTTTTTTATTACAACTTTAAAGTAGAAACGTCAGGCCCAAAGGCACTGACGGCTGGTTCATGAATATTAAAACATAACATCAAAGATCAGCCTCTTATCAGTGTCCCATAATTTGTTTTTAAAACAGTCCAAAGTCATAGCCATAGCACATAACTGCAAAGTTTCTCCTGTGTTTCTAGTAGCTTTTACTATGTAGATGTAGAGTATATAGTAAACAAACATTGTCTTCAACTATGTTTTATATTGAACAACGGAAGATAGAAGTAGAATCTAAATCAGTGGAATTTATTTTGGGGCTGGTCCCCCACTTTACTTTGCCACTGCTCAAAGATGTACACGGGCTTGAAAAGTGCAGATAATTACTTTCATTTCAAATTTTAAAAATGTATTTGTCAATTAATTTCAAAATGAATTGAAATAGTTAATTCTCTTGTTCTTGTTGTAGAGCAGGGGGTGGGGAGTAAGGGGTGGAAGCACAGGGAGGACAGGGAGGACAGGGAAAGGACGGAGTTCAGCTTCCTGATGGCCTGGTGTATGAAACTGTTCTTCAGTCGACCTGGCCCGTGGATTCCACAGTCTCCTCCCTGAAGGCATTTCCTTGAAGAGACTGTGTAATGGATGCGTAGGGTCCTATTTGTGGGTGAGACGGGTGGAGTACATCTCCTTAATAGAGGGGAGAGGGGCTCCGCAGATCTTCTCCACTGCTCTCATGATGCTCTGGAGGCTCCTTCAGCAGGAGGCAGTGCTGGCGCCGTGCCACACAGTGATGGAGCTGGTCAGGATGCTCTCTATAGTCCCTCTGTAGAAGAACCACACAGTGATGGAGCTGGTCAGGATGCTCTCTATAGTCCCTCTGTAGAAGAACCACACAGTGATGGAGCTGGTCAGGGTGCTATAGTCCCTCTGTAGAAGAACCTCACAGTGATGGAGCTGGTCAGGATGCTCTCTATAGTCCCTCTGTAGAAGAACCTCACAGTGATGGAGCTGGTCAGGATGCTCTCTATAGTCCAGGGGTGTCAAACTCATTTTGGGTCGCGGGCCGAAATTCAGCTCCCACGGCGGGTCGTGGGCCACATATAATAGAGAAAATGTTTCCAATAAATGAATAATAATAAGCTGTGATTTGATCAAAGCCCCAACTTGACTGTAGCTTCATCAATGACAACGGCTGACACTTGTATTGCACTTTACAAGCCTGTGTCACAAGTTCCTGAAAGTGCAGTAGTCATTATTCATTCACTCGGTGGTGGTAAACTTTTATTGAAGCCACAGCCGCCCTGGGGCAGACTGTCCATTTACCACATGGCTATATAATGTGTTGTTCATATCCTGAGCTCTTATTATGTCAGTGCCCTCTGCTGGACACGTGTGGAACTCTTTCCTTTTTTTTAATTTAATGCCCTCTAGTGGCTAGAATGAGCATTCTGGTTATTCTTTAAAAATTCATAACTCCGCACAGGAATGGGCTAGAGACTGACTTTTTTTTTTTGACATACTCTGGAATTTATGCTCTACAGGGCAGGGGCCGGATTAAATCATCTATGTTTGACACCCCTGCTATCGTCCCTCTGTAGAAGAACCACACAGTGATGGAGCTGGTCAGGATGCTCTCTATAGTCCCTCTGTAGAAGAACCACACAGTGATGGAGCTGGTCAGGATGCTCTCTATAAGTCCCTCTGTAGAAGAACCACACAGTGATGGAGCTGGTCAGGATGCTCTCTATAGTCCCTCTGTAGAAGAACCACACAGTGATGGAGCTGGTCAGGATGCTCTCTATAGTCCCTCTGTAGAAGAACCACACAGTGATGGAGCTGGTCAGGATGCTCTCTATAGTCCCTCTGTAGAAGAACCTCACAGTGATGGAGCTGGTCAGGATGCTCTCTATAGTCCCTCTGTAGAAGAACCACACAGTGATGGAGCTGGTCAGGATGCTCTCTATAGTCCCTCTGTAGAAGAACCACACAGTGATGGAGCTGGTCAGGATGCTCTCTATAGTCCCTCTGTAGAAGAACCACACAGTGATGGAGCTGGTCAGGATGCTCTCTATAGTCCCTCTGTAGAAGAACCACACAGTGATGGAGCTGGTCAGGATGCTCTCTATAGTCCCTCTGTAGAAGAACCACACAGTGATGGAGCTGGTCAGGATGCTCTCTATAGTCCCTCTGTAGAAGAACCACACAGTGATGGAGCTGCTCAGGATGCTCTCTATAGTCCCTCTGTAGAAGAACCACACAGTGATGGAGCTGGTCAGGGTGCTCTCTATAGTCCCTCTGTAGAAGTTGCACATAACGGAGGCTGGGACTCTGGCTCTTCTTAACTTGCGGAGAAAGTAGAGACGCTGATTACTTTTACTCACCAGTGATGTAGTGTGCATGGTCCAGGAGAGCTTCTCTGTGATGTGCACACCCAGGAACTTAGTGCTGGTCACCCTCTCCCCAGCAGCACTGTTGACTGTTAGAGGAGCATGCTGGCTCTTTAAAAGTCCACAACAATAATTTTTGTCCTCTCCACATTTAGAGAGAGATTTGCTTGAACAATTTGGACATGCAGGAGGGATTATGAGAGCTAGAAATGAGTTTGGGCCGATTAAAAAAAAATGTAGAGTTTGTACAGGAAAACTCAGGCTTTAAACTAATCTAGATGATCACTTTTGGGAGTGAGAGAGAGCAATGCTGTAGTGATTAGAATGTATTTGTAATAAGCTGCACTTAAGGAAAATCTGCCGACGTTTAAAACAATCCTTCGTTTAGTCCAACTCAAAATCCTGAGTAGTTTGACCTGAGCCTATGCCCTTGTAACACTAAAGAACGAGTCCGTCAGCAGGTCTTTATTGTAGTTATATATAATGATTTGTGCTGTCCTCTGCTATAACTACTGCTCCTACCTCAACAGAGGCCCGAACAGTAGCTCAACTCTAAAAACCTGCCGTCGGAGCCAAGAGGGCCTTTGACTTTGAGACCTGAGAGTCCCTGAAGGAGACCCCTCGGTCGCGGACTGCGCCCTTCCTCAGGAAGCGCCTCGCTCGGGGCTCTCGGATGTCACATGGGCAGTCACGCCGGGACCCCGTGTGTGCACTGAGTCCTGATAAAGACGTGACAGCGGGAGGCGCCGTAGTCGTAGTAAACGTTTGTCATGTTGTAGTACTATGTTATTAATAAAAGTGGGTTTGGTTAGTCTGGGCCGGCACACGCCCTCTGTGGCTCAGACATGTGTTCTCCAGATGTGTTCCTCTGCTGATTTACGTCACACGTCTCCTCCGTCTGCAAAAACACCCCCTTTCTCACTTTCTCCCACTCTCTTTCAGAGCTATTATGATGAGCACAATGCTTCCACGTTTGGGACAGGAAAACATAGCGTCCATTGTACTAACTGATGCTTTGGTATAAATAGAGTTATTCATTTGCACAAAAGCACCAGTTGTGTTTTGTTTGAAACAAGAAAGAACAATTCTCTACTTATTTGTGCATTTTACAAGTATTTGGGCATGGGAGTGGGGAGTTGTTTTAGGGAGTGAAGCCCTTTATCTCCTTGTCCTAACACTGCCCTAAGTCTTTAGAGACACTTGTTACTCTCTCTCTGTGATGTTTCCTCCTCTCTCAGCCATGGACTCCGTGGTGCTGTTGATCCTTCCGCTGCTGTGAGGAAGACTTTGCGACACCTGTCTCCGATGTGACCATGTACAGTGTGGACGACCTCCTCATCTCTCATGGATACAAGCTGCCCAAACAGTCCAGCTCCGGCCCCCCAGCCCGCCCCGCCCCCTCGGTGTCCCCTCCCTCCTACAGCAGGCACCAGCAGCTCCTGGAGAGACCCCGGACGGTCAACGGCTACTGCAGCTACACCATCAACAGCAGCCACCCCCGGGAGAGGAGCCAGTCCAGGCAGGAGCGTCCCATCAGTGACATAGGGTACGTGTGGGCACAGCAGATATATTTGCAGATATATGTAACAGTTTGTGGGTTTATTTGTCAATATGAAAGGATTAAAGTAAAAGATTTTAGCATCAAATTGTGGAGTATCTTTTTTAACCTCTGCCCACTCTTATCTCTGTGTTAATTCTGCTATATTTTCCAGTGCGTAAACTAACTGTTACCTCTGAGGCGTCATGTTTGTTATAATTGTAGAATCTCCCAAGTGGAAACCTGTAGCTGCGTGTGAGCTTCTAGCTCCATCTAGTGTCCATGTATTGACACAAAACAATGTGTTCAGTTGAGCAATCCTGTATAATTGTTGCTGTTTTCTAGGTTCTGTGATGTAAACCGCAGTCTTCCGCTGCAGGCTAAGGATGTGTCCTACTGGAGGAGGAAAGCACAGGACTTTGCGATGTTGTTAGACTACACAGACTACAAAGAAGCAGCTGGTGGGGGCCGACAGGGAAGTTATGCAAGGCCAGAGAGAGCTGAGGAGGTGAGGGCCCCGGGGCCCGTGGAGGAGTGTCCCAGGTCAGAGAGGCCCCGCTGCAGGGAGAACCAGCAGCTCCTTCCTTGGAGGACAACTGAGAGAAAGTGCCAGAGCCTAGGCGCAGAGGAGTGGCACCCCGCAGGAGAGCAGAGGTTACTCAGTCGGACCCCTGAGGGCATGGTCCTGCCCCGGACTAAAGCCAAAACACAGTCCCTTCCCAGGATGCAGACCAACTGCCGTCAGTATGTTCCTCTGTTTCATCAGAGCACCTACAGAGCCCCACGCTGGCCTGACAGCAGCAGACCAGCCAGTGCAAACCAGCTGTTTATCACACCAAAGCCTCGCTTCACCCGCCCCCCCAGACCCCCGTCATATGAGATGCACCAGCAGATCAGGGGCAGCTGTGAGCTGCTGTCTGGGAGAGACTCTGTCAGGGAAAGAACACCACTCCCTCGACTAAGGACTGCAGAATCTCATCTGGACTATTTTGCACAGGACTGTGGACCTCCAGGTTACATCCCTCCCCCGTCTTATAAAAGAGCGCCCATAATGGATGGGGTCTGCAGGGATTATGGGGAAGTCGCCATCAACTACAGGTACAGTCAAATGCACTCCTAAAGGGAGTGAAAGCCATTGCATAATATTTAAATTGACTAAAATCAAGAGTAGGGAAAAATACCAACATTTCACTCTTTAAGGATACGCAGGTCTCCTTCAGTACTGTTCATATGATGGTTTAGTACAGACAGGTACTGTTCATATGATGGTTTAGTACAGACAGGTACTGTTCATATGATGCTTTAGTACAGACAGGTACTGTTCATGTGATGGTTTAGTACAGACAGGTACTGTTCATATGATGGTTTAGTACAGACAGGTACTGTTCATATGATGGTTTAATACAGACAGGTACTGTTCATATGATGGTTTAATACAGACAGGTACTGTTCATATGATGCTTTAGTACAGACAGGTACTGTTCATATGATGCTTTAGTACAGACAGGTACTGTTCATATGATGGTTTAATACAGACAGGTACTGTTCATATGATGGTTTAGTACTGACAGGTACTGTTCATATGATGGTTTAATACAGACAGGTACTGTTCATGTGATGGTTTAGTACAGACAGGTACTGTTCATATGATGGTTTAATACAGACAGGTACTGTTCATATGATGGTTTAGTACAGACAGGTACTGTTCATATGATGGTTTAGTACTGACAGGTACTGTTCATATGATGGTTTAATACAGACAGGTACTGTTCATATGATGGTTTAGTACAGACAGGTACTGTTCATATGATGGTTTAATACAGACAGGTACTGTTCATATGATGCTTTAGTACAGACAGGTACTGTTCATATGATGGTTTAGTACAGACAGGTACTGTTCATATGATGGTTTAATACAGACAGGTACTGTTCATATGATGCTTTAGTACAGACAGGTACTGTTCATATGATGCTTTAGTACAGACAGGTACTGTTCATATGATGGTTTAGTACAGACAGGTACTGTTCATATGATGGTTTAGTACAGACAGGTACTGTTCATATGATGGTTTAGTACAGACAGGTACTGTTCATATGATGGTTTAATACAGACAGGTACTGTTCATATGATGCTTTAGTACAGACAGGTACTGTTCATATGATGCTTTAGTACAGACAGGTACTGTTCATATGATGCTTTAGTACAGACAGGTACTGTTCATATGATGGTTTAGTACAGACAGGTACTGTTCATATGATGGTTTAGTACAGACAGGTACTGTTCATATGATGGTTTAGTACAGACAGGTACTGTTCATATGATGGTTTAATACAGACAGGTACTGTTCATATGATGGTTTAATACAGACAGGTACTGTTCATATGATGTTTAATACAGACAGGTACTGTTCATATGATGTTTAATACAGACAGGTACTGTTCATATGATGGTTTAATACAGACAGGTACTGTTCATATGATGGTTTAATACAGACAGGTACTGTTCATATGATGGTTTAATACAGACAGGTACTGTTCATATGATGGTTTAATACAGACAGGTACTGTTCATATGATGGTTTAATACAGACAGGTACTGTTCATATGATGGTTTAATACAGACAGGTACTGTTCATATGATGGTTTAATACAGACAGGTACTGTTCATATGATGTTTAATACAGACAGGTACTGTTCATATGATGGTTTAATACAGACAGGTACTGTTCATATGATGTTTAATACAGACAGGTACTGTTCATATGATGGTTTAATACAGACAGGTACTGTTCATATGATGGTTTAGTACTGACAGGTACTGTTCATATGATGGTTTAATACAGACAGGTACTGTTCATATGATGCTTTAGTACTGACAGGTACTGTTCATATGATGGTTTAATACAGACAGGTACTGTTCATATGATGTTTAATACAGACAGGTACTGTTCATATGATGGTTTAATACAGACAGGTACTGTTCATATGATGGTTTAGTACTGACAGGTACTGTTCATATGATGGTTTAATACAGACAGGTACTGTTCATATGATGCTTTAGTACTGACAGGTACTGGAAATGAGTTTAGGGTCTAAGCTGTACATTTTCATTCATTACTTCAATGTATTCTTCTGTAGCATGAAGCTTAGGCACAAGCCATACATACAAACAAACAAACAAACAAACACCAGAGTCCCTGTAGGATTATGCTGAACACTGACTCACATGGGACTGTTGATGGATTTGTGTCTGCATCACTTCACTACATGTTTATTACACTACAACTTGTCCCTCTGTTTGGGGTCACAGGGAAATGTTCGGGAATATGATACAATATGATCACAATATAATATAAATCCTACCAACCCTTGGTAATTGGCCCATTACCAAGGGTTGTGCTGATGCTGTGGAAGTTGGAACAAGGGAGACATTTATAAAAAGGCTAATCTTATGTAATCAGTGAATAGGTTCATGTTATTGAATTTGCTTTGATGTAGCACAGGGGCATTTGGCACAAAATAGACAAACCAGTTTTAGCACGGGGAGGGCCCGGGGGCCAAATCCGGCCCTCCAGCACAGAACTTCTGGCCCCAAGATGATTTTGAGAATAAAATTACATGCAAATAATAGATCAAATACCTGCTCTAGAAATGCGGGAAAATACTGTCAGTATTTTTTACATTTCCTGGCAGAACAACCCACTTGGTCATATATTATGTAAAACATTGCCGTTTGTAGAAAATGGTTCTTCAGAAGTTTATTTCATTGTCTACTGACAATAATGACATGCTATGATTCAATCACAAGTCATTTGTCACTTTTCAGTATTTATATTTTCTTTTAGATACAATAATACTTTTAAGCAAAAGTTGCTGTTTTAAATATAACATTACTACAATGTGTTGACAGTAATACACAAATGAGCAATGAGCATTACAGTTATTTCCCTCACAGATAGGTTATGTTTCTGAATGAGCACTAGTTGACTGTCTCTCCTGGTGTCTTGCTCAGGTACAGAGGAGATGTGTACCAGCAGCTGCACAGGACTCCGGACGGCTCTCACTGGTGCCCCCCACGGTCCGGAGGGTGCAGCACCACTGCCCACTCCAGGCAGCTTTACCCTGTCTATGTGACCCAGGACAGGCCAGGAGCTCGGGTCCAGTACATCCCCTATGACCACCCTTCAACACTGGGCGGAAACTCCCTAACAGACTCCGACAAGATCCGCCACATTCGCAAGGAGCTTCCGAGCCTCACCGTGTCCGAGCCAGCCTCCGGCAACAGTGCCTTTTTACCCCCACCCTTGGGACCTTCACTCGTTGGAAATTTGGTCAATGACTCTAATCCTGCATATGGAGAGTATGAAGGCGACAATAGCAGGTGGCACAGACATTTGCACAAAGAAACTGTGGATAACATCCCAGCAACTGACCAAAACTACAACAGGTATCACAAAATCCAACATGGCCCACGCCCAACATCTCCCTTTTCAGCTTTCCATGTGCCAGCGTCCTCCTCGGGCTTGAGATGTAGGTCAGAGCATGGCTTTTTAGAGACCGTCACACAAGTGAAGCAAATCAGGCCAGATTTTGGGTCGGACGACAACAGGAACCCAAAGAGGAGGTTCAGTGAGACCATCTTCTGCCTTGTGTCTGTTCCTGTCCACACTCCTACCAACCTGAACAAGAACGCTCCTGCGGACCAGAACAACAACGAGACAACGAGCCATGCCATCCCCGACACGTTCGCCGTCGGCCTGAAGGAGAGCCGTCCTGTGAGGAGCAAATCTGTCAACCAAGTGCCCATTTGGAGCCACTACTCTACCTTAGACAGCAGTGGCACCTCGTCTCTGAGGAACTACAAAAGAGCACCGCTCCGAAAAGAAATAATTGACGCGTGGGCTCTTCAGGCCAATGACAACAAGGAGATGTACTCTCGCTCATGGCCAGGACACCAGTACCGCAACCAGGAAACTCAGACCGGCTCACCATTAGTCAAAAGTCCCGAGCCTGAGGACAAACCCTCTCAGGCGGTGCCAGGCATCACTGCAGACATTACTTCAACAAATGGCTACCTTTTAAAGGACCAGAGAAACCTCCAACTTTCCAGCAATAGTGCTTTTTCTCCACTTAATCCGAGCCAACGTCCATGTGAGAAGGCTTCCCCTTCAGAGCTAGTTTCCCCTTTGAAGGACTCCAACACGGGGAAGCAGCCTGTTTCCAGTCCCACACAAAACTCTCCGGCTCCTTCAGAAGACCGCACCGAGCAGGTCAGCTTTGGCCAGTTCCTGTTAAAACCTGTGGACCGGCGTCCGTGTGACGCAATCGGAGAGTTAGAAAGTATTAATAAAGTAATGGGAGACACTATTAGCAAGAGGGCCAGCATGAGTGTGAACAGGAATGGGAAGAAGAAACACAACATCCATCGGTCAGGGGCGCAGTCAATGGAGGACATGCATTTGGAGAAACCCTGTTACTTCAATGTGCGTTCAAAGTCCTTTACCTCAGCTGCTGATGTGGACACTGAAGGACGCTGCTCCTTTGACAAGCCAGACAATGAGCGCGTCCCTCCCACACAAGAGCACACTTGCTTCACACTGGACAGTGAGCTGACTCAACAGGAAATACCAGTCCCTCAAGAGTCCATGCTTCGAGATGTTGGTCTAAAAGTCTATACCGAAACTGGCCCTACGGAGCCCACACCGCGCTCATGTTCTGTTCCTCCTTTTCAATCTTTAGACGAGCTCGCATGGGTCACAACAACCGCAAAAGATAGCCAGGAGCACAAGATGCATAAAGAAGCTAGAGCCAAAAGCAGCCACAAGCACCACACGTCCGGGGTGAGTCTGCGGATTTGCCGAAGCCGCAGCGAAAGCAGCAGGTCATCTCACAAGCGGGAGTGCTCACCGCACGTCAACAAGCTCAACAGGGTGGGGTCCTGTCCCAACAATAATGAGGCGAGTGTTGCGGATGAACACCTGGAGAACCTACTCGTCCAAGAGAAAACAAACTCTTTGCCCGCGGAAGACTTTAGCCACCTGTATGAAGTGAAATGTCCAGACGGTATCCCCGAAAACGAGTCCATAGAGCAACGAGCAGCTCGAATTCTGGGCATTGCCATTCCGGTGGGAGCGCTGGGTGTTGAGAAAGTAGAGGAAGTGCACGAGGGTGAGTCGAAAGTTGACAGAGAAGAGGGAAAAGCAGAGAAAGATTCCGATAACTGTATTCTCTCGCTATTCGAAACGCATAACCAAGATCCAACTGCGAGCGTTTGTAGCGAAGAGGCAGACCAGCAAGTTCTGGACGATGCTGTTCCAGTGGGAGTCTTGTGTTTTGAAAAAGGAGAGGCAATACAAGATGGTAGTGAGTCCAAAGTTGAGCAGGATAAGGAAGAAAGAGTGAAAGATCCCAGTAACTGTGTTCAATCTGTGCCAGCAGAGATCATTTGTAGTGAGGAGATAACCCAGCAAGTTCTGGACAACGCTCTTCGAGTAGGAGCCTTGTTTGTCGAGAAGGCAGAGTTAAAGCAAGATGGTGAGTCTAAAGTTGAGGAGGGAGAGGAAGAAGTGGATCCCAGTGACTGCATTCCATCGGTAGCAGATGTTCATGACCTAGAACCAACAGAGAACATTTGTTGTGAGGCGACAACTCAACATATTCTGGACTCTCTAAGGACAGAACAAAGCCCATGTGCTGAAGTAAGTCCCGACTGCTCCACGGAAACTCCCAGCAGAAAGGAAGATGCTGTGAAAGAAGGCCAGAGTAAAGAGCTGTTGGAAGACGGGGTAATGTTAAGGAAAGAAGAAAAATCAAACGGGAAAGTTGCAATACGTAGCAGGGAAGAAAAGTTAGAGGAACACTGTGGTAATGTGGATTCTCAGCAAAGGCAGGGGACGGAGTTAAAGGAGGAGATTCTTATTGCACTAGTGGACGACGAGGGAATCAAAGAAGTGGCTGAACTGGCGACAGGGGATCCAGGGAAGGTCGAGCCGAAGGTTCTGGGAGGTGTAGGAAAGGAGGGGCGAGAGAGGAACGCATCAACAGGTGGTGAAAACAGCCGGGTCGGGCCAGCCAAACCCCCCAAACCCAAGCAACGCACCAAGCTCCAAAAGCCCGCCCTGCTGCCCAAACCGCGCTGCGTCCCCAAGAGAGAGATCCGCCTGCCGGCCCACGGCGCCACCAGCACGGAGGTCCAGAACAGGAGCGATATACCCGGTAAGTGCACCATGGAGGTCGTTTATAATGTGGTCTCACAGATTTTACCTAGCCTGCTAGTTTAGGATCGAGAAAAAGGCTTTGCTATACTTAGATGCATAGTAAACAAAATGTTTTGTTTTATCCACAAATGTCTGCTATTAGAATATGAATCATAATAAAGGACAACATAAATAAATCAGACATATTTATTGCCATTTTCATTGAGAAGTTTCTGAAAATGTAATCACTCTTACTCTTACTGAAAACAAAATCAGGTACAGGGCCTTTAATGCAAGATGGATTTATCAATACCTTATATTGGTTTATTCAAAGTGACGCATTGCAGCTGCCGTGGTAAGGCAGGGCAGTCGGCGCCGCAGGAGGATAGCAGACCGCTTTCCATGGACTTACAGTTGGCAGAAACCTATCGATATCTATTTCTAAAAGTTTCAATTACATCATTAAACCAAATTGCCTTTTTGGCCAGCAGCACACTCTGAAAGTTTCAAGCACTGACACGGCATCGTTCCGTCGCCAGAAAACTTTATTGCATTTTGTCAGACCTGTAAGCTAATCATTCGAACGATACTTCGTAATATACAGGAGCTATTTTTATGCTTTAAGATATTTTGTGCAGTTCCCTGTGGTTATAGTATTCCCTGTCGCCTCTCTGTAACAGTAAAAAGTGACAAAGGCAGGATAGTTGAGCTTTGTGAGTTCAGTTCCGCTTCAGTTTGACATTATTTCAAACATTACCATGCAAGTACCATTTTAGATTAGGTGAACTGGGCCATAATGTCCAGAATGTGACCTATTTGAAAACGCACGCACACTGACTGAACTGTGTGCTCTCCTCCTCAGACAACTACGACCCGAGTCGAGTGGAGAGAGTGTAGCCCTGGCTCAGAGGAACACCTTCTGTCACTGTGGAAAAGACCACCGGTCCTCCTCGGTGCTCCTCGGTCCTCCTCGGTGCTCCTCGGTCCTCCTGAGTCCTACATGAGCTTTTCAGTGTCCCGTCTACACTTTGGCCTCTCCTTGAGCTCGTGTGGAATATGAATGTACAAGCGTTTCTGTTCATCGAATATCACATCTCAGTGTAAGAAAAAAAAAAAGATCATAGTATTGCATCACAATCAGTATTATCCCACCCCTATTGTACATAAGACGTAAAGGATTTTCTATCAGACTTATCAAAGTACTATTCAGCTGAAGAAATGTATATTTTCTTATCAGTGTTACACATGATACATTTTAGAGATGTATGTGTCCCTGCTCTTCCTTCTATCCTTTTGTGTGATAGAGAATGTAATGAAATGATCAACACTGTGCTCCTCCACTTTCACTCTCAGCAATATGGTTGTCCTACACAGTGTGGTATTTGTACGGCAGTCCCATTAGTCCTCACCCTGATGTGCTCTCATGTACTTTAAAGTAGAGCGGCGAGATTTTCTTCTCAAATTATCCGATTGCGATGAGATTTCCAATTTATGTTCATATCCAAAATTCTTTTCAAAGTGCACACTTGAGAAAAGACTAGAGCTCATGCATGCATTCCAGAACATGTTTGTAGACGTCTAAACTACAAAGATAGTTTTACACAAACGATACCCTACCGAGATACAGTATTTTTTTTAGAAAGGAAATGATCCTGCCCTTATTGTGATTTGATAATATGTGATATAATCTTGCAGCCCTACTCACGAGACCTTTTCTTGGTTTTACTGTAACACACTAGTTCAAGATCGTCAAAAGCACAACACAATATGTATAGTCACAACAAACCCAGTGCCAAGTCGAAACATCTGGAATGGAGACGCTCATGAAATCCAAACAAAAGAATCATTTTGAACCCTAGCCCTCCTCCTTTGGTGGATCCGGAGGTGTCTGTGTTTTTTGTGGCATTAGTCAAAAGTGTTGCATATCCGTGCTATTTGAGTGTCCAGTTTTACAGGTGCTGGTCGGTGCAGTGGTGTTTCCTTGTGTGGACTTATGCTGTGGACAGTGTCAGGTTAATAGGTCGAATGTAAACCATTGAAAGCATCATCACTCATTCAACTTATTTACTCCAAAATATCTTTTATGGCAATAATTCAAATAAGAAATCGAATATTGAGTGTGCTATTTAGAGTGTACAAAACAATACTGGTAAAAAAGACATCATCTTTATAATAAATTAAGACATATCAGTGTTTTTTGAGTTTTATGTGCAACTGCAGTTGGTAAAACTCTCATCTCGTATGGCGAAGCAATATTAGTAACGGCAAGTACTTACCAAAAGGACCTTTCTGCTATGCACTGGGCGTACCGCTGTCTGCCAGGGGCGGCTCTGGCTAAGGGTTTGGCTGTGGAGATGCGGGTTTGGTACGTGTGGGAGTCTGCTGGCAGATGGAGCTATGGGATGGGAGCGTGCCGCCTGATTGGTTGTTGCCGGTGTTGGCGGTGAGTGTGGCAGTTTGCTGGTGAAAGTGGCTGTATACCGACGAGTGTGGCTGTACGGCGGCGGCTAAGTGTGACAGTTCGCTGGTGAGTGTGGCAGTGTGACGAATGTTGAGGGCCGTTTCTAGCTTTGTAAAAAGGAATTTAAGTAAAACCTTCAGCTGTTTCATAGGGCTGGACGAACAAACAAACAAAGATCGAACAAAGACGAACAAAGATCTATCACCATTTTTTTTGTCATATTGATCTGTTTTTTTAATATATATATAATAAAATGTAGCAGCTTCATGAACTTAGTCACATCTTTTATACAAACCTCAGCTGTGGCATGGTCGTACAGTGGTTAGCACTCACCGCTAGAAGGTCCGGGTTCAATTCCCACCTGGACGGGGCCTTTCTGTGTGGAGTTTGCATGTTCTCCCCGTGTCTGCGTAGGTTTCCTCCGGGTACAGTTTCTCCTGCCATCAAAAACATGTACAACAGGTTAATCCTCTGGCCCGGCCCACGTTGGCAGCTCACTGCTCCTACAGGTCGCCCAGCGACATTGAGGATGGGTCAAATGCGGAGAATGAATTTCCCTACAGGGATTAAGAAAGTACAGCTTTACCTAAACCTTAATTTAACACACGTCTGTCTCATCCAAACTTTGAAAACTAGGCTTCTGTTTCTGCCAAAGAAATGGCTGTAATCTGACGATTATGAAGTTCCATGACAATTGTTGACATTGACCAAAGTAGAGAATGTGATTTTGATTAAATTTCGATTAATTGCCCAGCCCTAATTCTGAACTTTTCCTTCTGTTTTTGCAAAATAAAAAAGAGGTTGAAACGGCCTGTGAGTCTGGCTGCATTTTAATGGTGATGGTGAATGTGGCAGATTGCTGGTGAGTGTGGCCTGTCCCAGGGGAGCATGGTTGGTTCCAGGGGTGCATGATTGGTTCCAGGGGAGCGTGGTTAGTTCCAGGGGTGCATGATTGGTTCCAGGGGAGCGTGGTTAGTTCCAGGGGAGCGTGGCCGGTTCCAGGGGAGCGTGGCAGTTTGTTGGGGAGTGTGGCCTGTTCCAGGGGAGTGTGGCAGTTCGGGAGTGTGATCGGTTCCAGGGGAGTGTGGTCGGTTCCAGGGGAGTGTGGCCGGTTCCAGGGGAGTGTGGTTGGTTCTAGGGGAGTGCGGTTGGTTCTAGGGGAGTGTGGCGGGTTCCAGGGGAGTGTGGCTGGTTCCAGGGGAGTGTGATCGGTTCCAGGGGAGTGTGGCTGGTTCCAGGGGAGTGTGATCGGTTCCAGGGGAGTGTGGCCGGTTCCAGGGGAGTGTGGCCGGTTCCAGGTCGGTTCCAGGGGAGTGTGGCCGGTTCCAGGTCGGTTCCAGGGGAGTGTGGCCGGTTCCAGGGGAGTGTGGCCGGTTCCAGGGGAGTGTGATCGGTTCCAGGGGAGTGTGGCCGGTTCCAGGGGAGTGTGGCTGGTTCCAGGGGAGTGTGGCCGGTTCCAGGGGAGTGTGGCCGGTTCCAGGGGAGTGTGGTCGGTTCCAGGGGAGTGTGGCTGGTTCCAGGGGAGTGTGGCTGGTTCCAGGGGAGTGTGGCTGGTTCCAGGGGAGTGTGGCCGGTTCCAGGGGAGTGTGGCCGGTTCCAGGGGAGTGTGGCTGGTTCCAGGGGAGTGTGGCCGGTTCCAGGGGAGTGCGGCCGGTTCCAGAGGAGTGTGGTCGGTTCCAGGGGAGTGTGGCTGGTTCCAGCGGAGTGTGGCAGTTTGTTGACAGGTGCTGTCTGCTGGCAGCTGTGGCCAGGGCCAGTTCGGCTGTTGCGGGAATCTCCATCATTGTGAACCCAGTACCTCTGTGTCTCTGCTCACTTTTCTACTGCAGAATTCATACAGACCACTGGTGCACATATTGATTTAATATTTTCTATTTTCATATAGAGATATTTACAGCTTCTTTTGTATGTGCTGCATTTTCTCCTCTTTGTGCATGGTGTGTGAAGTCACACAGAAGGTGTGTTTGGTACTCTATAGTTTATCCAATAACAATGTTATATTTGCTATATTGTATATTTTATTTCAAATGTTATACTTACGCATATTTAAAGAACAATGTATTTTTAGATTCTTGTGGAAAAAGAACTGGAGGCACAGTATTATCTGGACACATGTAGACAGTGTGCACTTGTACAGAGCAGTGCTGCAGTCTTCAGAAATAAAATTATTTGCATGGTTATTCCTGTCATCTTGGTCTTTTTCTTCGGTTCTGCGTTTTGTGCTTCCCACAGCTTTTTAGAATCTATGAGTTCATTTCTGATCTGACCATAGCAGGTTGATTTTCAAGTATCATAGTAAAGCCAGAGATGTTCGTCTGTGTACGATGGCAATAGAACTTCATATTTGAAAGATGACACAGACGAGCTGGAGTTTTCATCTGCTTTATTGGATTAGAAAGACCAGACTGCTCTACTGCCAGTGGACTAACTACTCCTGACTTGTGTCCTCCAAAGGCTAACGTTACATCCCGGCTCACAGAGAAAACGGTCTTTGCCAAATTAACACACATCATCTCTGGGCAGAGCATCAAACCAGATCTGCACTTCCTGCATTCCTGGTGCATTTAAACACATATAACTCGTTCAATTACAAAGTAGCAGTTAACTCTAAACCAAACCTCAAGTGGCAAGAAAATGCATGAGTTCCAAAAACATTGATGGCATATTCAAAATTACATTCAAAATCTTAAAATCCACTGATGATTTTACAAGATTGCAACAGCAACCTAACTGAGCAACTCAGTCCAATCATTTCCCACTGAACAGTGAAAACACAAGGCATACATGAGTCCTTTTAGAAGTACATTTTACACATTAGTTTAGTCTGCTCAAACAAAGCCATTCTCTACCTAATAATTAAGGAATAAGTTATATGTCAGTGCAAAACAGTGAAATAAAAGTCCTTAAGACACTTAGCAGTGGAACTAGTTGTTCTCAGGCAGGTTTGGGTCACGCAGCACCTTCAGATTTGTCCGGTGATTCCGAGATGTGGGGTGCAGCGTACTTGAGTCTGAAGCCACCTGCACACAGACCATAGCATTAGCACGTGAGGGTCATTAGTGTCTGGGATGACATTTCCTTGCATTACCTTGCTGTGAGGAGTCGATGGAGGGCTGAGGACAGTCGTGAGTGTAGTGGCCAGTCATCCCACAGTTAGAACAGGACACACTGCCGTTCCTCTTATTGAGGCCACCCCCCAGCGCCGCCACAGGCAGCAGACCCACAGGGCTGGGGTAGGGGTGAGGGTACATGCGGTGACAGAACGACTGTGCTATTTGCTGCTGAATGCCCAGCAGGTCGGCGTGGGCGTGCAGCGGGCCGTAGTGGGCGTACATGGGTGGCAGGGTGGTTCCGTTGGGCTGGGGTTGGTGTGGAGCTTGTGCCTGTGGGAGGTAGTTTGTGAGGGGGAACAGATGTGGCATGCCCAGCATTGGCCGAGCCCCGGCACTGACCTGGTGGAAGAACAGAGGAGAGGCGCTCACTGGGCGACCTGCACACTGACAGCCACACACGCCACAGCCAAGCACCGGCAGGGCCCGCTGCCCGGGACCATCTCCACTCCCATCAGCACTGGGGCTAGAGGACGTACAGCCGCTGTGGGCCATGCTGGGAGTGAGGGCTGGGCTCGGGCTGGGGGCTGGCCCCGGGGTGTGTGTGGGCACCACTAGAGGAACAGGGGCTGCTGCCACCTCCAGGTTTAAGGCTGGGAGCTTGGTTTGGGACGTCTCCACCAGGGGCACACTACCCCCTGCAGATGGATCTGGGCATGGCAGAGATGGCTGAAGATTGGCAGGTAACGAAGGCATGCTGGTGGACAGACTGATGGCTCTGATGGGGGTGGGCAGTGGAGCCGGGGGGACACAGGGAGGTGTGGCTGTGCTTCCTGCTACATGGGACAGGGATTTGAACCTCTGAACCAGTGGTTGTATGCCAGAGCTATCTGAAGCAGGAAGACTCATGGGTGAAACTCCAAATGTGGGGAGAAGATCTCCCTTCTCGGGCTCCATCACAAGGCCAGGACCTGCCATTGCTGGTGGTAGATGCATCCTCACTGGCCCAGGACAGGGCTTCGAGAGCGAGGGGGCTCCAGGAGGCAGAGGGGTGACTCCAGAGGGGAAGGAGGGGGCTCCAGGGGGGAGAGCGTATGGCATAAAGGGGAGTGCACTGGCGTCTGTGCAGTCTGCCCTGATGGGCTCCATTTGACTCTGGAGACTGTGAGAAGAGAGTGGAACTGTCCCCACGGTCTCTGCAGAGTGGGCCGAGCGACTCTCAGCATCTGAAATAAAAAATACATTTTAGTTTGCAACATAAAAAGGAGCGACAAGGAACATTACTGCCACCAGCATAGATGATGATGCACAACATGCTGCCAATGCCAGCTGTGCATGGTTAAAGTGAACAATGTGGATTCATCGCTCACTTTGGAGCAATGAAGTGAGGCTAGAATCTGCCTCACTTACTTTCATTTAGTTGAGTGTTTTCAAGTTGCACACATTTGGTCCGAAAGCTATGGTCAGATTATGACTGAGGACATAATTACATGGTGGGACATGTCTCCAGGCGCTGTGCTGGTCCTCCTCACTGTCCAGGCTGTCTGTGGCTCTGTGCTGGGGGCTGGAGGCCACACTCGAGCGCTCTGAAGAACTCTCTCCAACGGTGTCAGGGCCGGACGCCGCGTCTGCTGCACACAATTCAATGCACGCAATTTGACATTTTTATTTTTGAATTATCAGTGCATGTTTACAAGGGGTGTAACAGTACACAAACAATACTGAGTCGTGGTTTTCTTATTTGTTATTGCGCTCTGCCTGTCATCACTCTTTTAATACTTTTTATTAATATAGTTTGAAAAGTTAAAGAAGTCGATGAAGAAACAATCTAGTATTGTAGATAAATCCACAGATGTATTTTTTATAAAGAAATTCGAAGAGATCTAAATGGGTCTCTCGAAATTATTTTTACTCGCTGTGTTTTTAAACAATAACATTTTGCAATTTTCTGTGGGGCTTTTTTTGGACCATAAAAATACCATGCCGTGTCCTTGAATTAGTTGAACTGGAATCTAATTTTAGTGTACGGTTCGTTACACCCCTACTGTACAAGCTTTAAGGTGGACATGTCCACTTTACCAAAGCAACAGCTCTCCTTCAGGTCATCTCAAAACTGACACACTTCAACTCACCGTTCCACTGGAGGGTTGCTGCTAAACTCCCGTTGGGGGCTCCCTTGGGCTTCACTTTGCCTCTACAGCCAGACAGAGAGAGGAGTTAAAACCAAAATGTCATTTTAATCATATGACTAACACAGGGTAAAAGTACTGATGGTGAGATGAGGCCCCATGAGGTGTTTGTACCAACACTTCCAGATGATTCATTTACTCCATTGCGTATGTGGACAAACAAATGTAATACATGCAATGCATTTGTGTGCATCATAAAGCAAATACACCACAGCGGTTTGCTTTGGTAATAATAAACCAGAACACATCAAATAGAAAATAAAACGGCAAATTAATCATGTGGAGAGAAAGATCAGGTCCAGGCACTCATATTTTGCAAAAGTATAAAAGGCTTTATTAATGGGCCAGAAACATTAAAAAGCACACCAACGCGTGTCGGCTTGCGCCTTCATCAGGGTGTGTGTGGAGACAGAGAGTCTGACTACAGGTGTGTAGCCAGGACAATGAGACACATGCTGTCATAGTCCTTTTGGACACAAGGGGTAGACACATTAATGCCCCTGTGGGTGCTTCTATGTGGGCCTCACTAAAAGGAGGCTAAGGGACAGAGTGGCTGAACACAGATATGCCATTCGCTCTCAAAACCTAAATTATCCTATGGCCAGACATTATATGGATGTCCATAACAGCCATGACTACACCCTAAATGTGTCAGGAAGGTTATCACCTTAAATGCCAGGGGTGGCAATAAAATCTTACGCCTAAAGCAAAGAGAATCATATTGGATCCATGCTCTTAATGCTACAGAATACCCTGGCCTGAATGAGGATCTGGACCTCTCTTGTTTTTTGTAATCTTGTTCTTCATGTTTTGTCTTGTTGCCACTATATTGTGAAAATGAAATGTCTATCCCTTGTGTCCAAAAGGACTATGACAGCATGTGTCTCATTGTCCTGGCTACACACCTGTAGTCAGACTCTCTGTCTCCACACACACCCTGATGAAGGCGCAAGCCGACACGCGTTGGTGTGCTTTTTAATGTTTCTGGCCCATTAATAAAGCCTTTTATACTTTTGCAAAATATGAGTGCCTGGACCTGATCTTTCTCTCCACATCCCATTGCCTCCTTCCATGAGCACCATTTTTTGCTGGATATCAGAAGCTCCCTGTCCTAATTTCTGTTAGGCAAATTAATCATATTCTGTTTGATAGTGATTTTCAAATGAAATAAAGCTAGATCTTCCAAGTTTCTTCAAATCAGGGCAAATTTGAACCCTGAACCTATATAGAGCTAATCAGGAAGTTAATAATGAGGCTTAATGATTGTACTATGGACAAAGAACGCAGAAATAGGGAATTATTTTGTCACTGCTTTTCCTTTTTTCTCAAATAAGTGATTTTCCTTTAATTCTGATGTCTTTGAAGCGAGGCTTCATCAACCTTTGATGCCCTCACTAACCCACGCTCATGCACTGATTGCAAAGAAGTACACAGAAGGTCATATGACATGAGGCCTACCTGTGCGTGGTCTGTGTGCGGCCTGTGCTGAGGCTCTCCCCGCGCTACAATAAACAGAGAACAGTTAGTCAAGGGAGCTTTTCTTCTACTTATTACCAATAATTACTTTGATAACAATAACTTGATCACGCGACTAGGATGTAACAAATCACTTAGTCTATGTGGACCACTGACCTTTGCAGCAAGGCTTTCAACCGGGCTTTCCAGGCTGCAGGGAAGCAGAACTCTGGTTAAACATATGGGCTCATGGAATCAGAAAGACTAACGAATGACATTACTCACTAGCAGTAAGAAGTACAGTGTGGGAAAACTACTCGCAGATGTACATTTATTTTACAAAGTGACTGAAGTCCTAAGCACTATTCATCTTTCACTAGTTACTCCTTACCTCGGACTCTTGTTCCTGTGCTTCTTCTTATAGTCCTCAACAAAGGGCTCTAAAAGAACAAGAGAAAGAGAACATTTGTAATTCAAACTGCAGACCGTTTTTGGTAAAAGCTGGAGAGGTGTACAGTACTGTATCTGGGAAGAGGAAGAAGAAAAGGATCTCAAACGCCCCCTTCAGGGAGACACAGTCACTACAAGTGTCAGGGTTAGTTTTGTTTAGTCAGAAACAAAAGCCAACTTAACAGTTTCGTTTCTGTTCAAGGCTAACACTAGTCACACACACAAAGATGCACAGAAATATAATGGACGGCTTTGTGCTAAAAGGGTGGAGTCAGAAGCAAGTCAAATGGAATGCCACTGATGCCCAAACACATTTGAATGCCACAAACGCAGGAAATAATCAGCACCTAATTCATTTAAGATTTACTAACATTTCATCAAAGAGACTCTTCAGCAAAAAATGCAAAACTGCAGCTGAATGTGTTTTTTGTTTTTTGCTATTTTCTATGAATGTATTTTAGATTTAAAGCCAGTTCAAATGCAATTGAATGCCTTTTAATGACATTTAAGGCACAATTCGTTTCATCCATCCCCGGTCTCACCTTCGTCCTGACTCGAGCCGTCCGACCCTGGCTCATGGAAGGCCTGTCGAGAGCCTGGACCTAAAAGGCGACACATGGACATTCGAAGTGAAAAAACAGAAAGAAAAACAAACGCAGCTCGAGGCAGGGCATAAAGCATTTTAATGTAAGTGAGGAAAGTGCGGAGAGACTTACACCTGCCACCGTCAGAGGTGAAGAAGCACCACACCCTTGTGCTCTGTGTGAAGACCGGAGGAGCGGACAGAAAGTGGTTCCTACCAGAAAATGGAAAACTCTTAGCTCTCGACCAGTTGACTGAATGACCGTTTCAGAGGCACTCCCGTGTGTGTCCCGGTACCTGAGCTGTTCCTCTGTCCTCTTGTTTTCCTCTTTCTTCAAAAGTTGAAGGAGTCCTCTCTCAAAGGACTCATTGCACTGATCTTTTGGAAGCTGCGGAGGAACAGAAATGTTTCATGCCATTGGTATGTAAATGCTTAATTGAGGCTTAAAGCATTCTTTTGGGTACCTCAGCATTGTAATGTTATCATTTGAAATATGTCTATGTAAGGATAAGACAGTAAGGATTGGGACACAGGGGCCATAGGTGATGTTTATAACATGACAAGTGTCCTTCATTCTCTACATATAAATGCAAGCTTATGAGTCAAACTTATATAACCAGTCGACCCTTTCGACTGCACCCTGTGTCCATCATTTTCTACGCCCGAGAAAAAAAATGAAAAACATAAACACAGCCCTCGAGTCTGTTCAAAAACAATCTGCAGTTCAGAGGAGACGTCTGCCCGGAATGTGGTCGTACCTTCAAAAGGAAGTTCTCAAGTTCTGAGTGGGTTTTGGTGACTCTGCTGCAGGAGGAGTCAGACCACGTCACCTACAACATGCCAACACAGTCCATACATGAGGTGCAGTAATGTTAGCAACGAGGGACAAACATGCGTTCAGTTTCCTTCATCCATTCAGAACATTTTATCTAAGCTTTTTATCCCCCGTGAAATCATTAAATGCCATTATAGATTGATTTATCCTAAAGTCAGTTTTCATTTCATGCCATTTCTTTATAATGAAGCATAATGATGTATTGTTCGTGTTTCTTTTAGTCTATGAAAATAAAGTGTCTGTCTGTCTGTCTGTCTGTCTGTCTGTCTGTCTGTCTGTCTGTCTGTCTGTCTGTCTGTCTGTCTGTCTGTCTGTCTGTCTGTCTGTCTGTCTGTCTGTCTGTATTTACAATGAACCCTATAAACAAAAGCCTGACCTAGTACATGAAATGATGATAACCAAATGAATATGTAATTGAATCGTGAGTTTTATTACCTCAAAGTTGTACTCCCTATCAACTTTTGTTCTTGAGATGCTCCTGAGAACTATTCTCTCAATATGGACTGCTGCAAAAGAGATTTCAAATAGAAATGAATAAGTTATTGAACGTAATCAAAAATAATTAATGACCATACCCTCTTTCTGAGGAGCCTCACAGTTGACCCTGTGACTTTGACAGGCAGTGTGTCCACTTTCTGCCAGATCCACTACTGACATTGGCACTTGTTCCTGTCCCTGGGTCGGCAGCTCCTGGACAACAACACACACTACTGTCAGACACAAGGGACAGAAGACGGCCGCATCATGACAAGTCTAAGGTAAATAAAGCCACTATCATGGCTAACAAAAACAAACACTGCAGTTCAAAAGGGCGCAGAGCTGCTGTCACACTCCAGTGTTGGCTATGGTGTGACCCTATCCTGACCTGGGCCAGACCAGACCAAACTATACTACACTTTCTCAGCACTGCCCCAGAAACACACGCAAGCTACAGAGGGAAGACTGCAGGATCTTTGGATAAGATGGGAGGACGCAACAAATATTAATCATAATGAAATTACAATATGTGGAAATGTTATGCTAACTTTAGAAAGTTGGATTATTATTATTATTTATTCTGAACCAGGTTAAACAAAGTAACTTAATCATTTAAAGCAAAAGATAAAATGTCTTAATAACTTTAGTTATGTAAACATGCATGCTAAACGTCAGTTAAACTGATAAGCCCTGTTAGCTAACATTATGCAGTGTGGTCTGACTCTGTACTATGTGTAGTAACCAGGGTCTGACTCTGTAGTACTACTGTGTTATTACAGTAACCAGGGTCTGACTCTGTACTATGTGTAGTAACCAGGGTCTGACTCTGTAGTACTTATGTGTTATTACAGTTACCAGGGTCTGACTCTGTAGTACTTATGTGTTATTACAGTTACCAGGGTCTGACTCTGTAGTACTTATGTGTTATTACAGTAACCAGGGTCTGACTCTGTAGTACTTATGTGTTATTACAGTAACCAGGGTCTGACTCTGTAGTACTTATGTGTTATTACAGTAACCAGGGTCTGACTTTGTAGTACTTATGTGTTATTACAGTAACCAGGGTCTGACTCTGTAGTACTTATGTGTTATTACAGTAACCAGGGTCTGACTCTGTAGTACTAATCTGCTACTACAGTAAGCAGGGTCTGTAGTACTTATGTGTTATTCCAGTTACCAGGGTCTGACTCTGTAGTACTTATGTGTTATTAAAGCAGGGTCTGACTCTGTAGTACTAATGTGTTATTACAGTAACCAGGGTCTGACTCTGTAGTACTTATGTGTTATTACAGTAACCAGGGTCTGACTCTGTAGTACTTATGTGTTATTACAGTAACCAGGGTCTGACTCTGTAGTACTTATGTGTTATTACAGTAACCAGGGTCTGACTCTGTAGTACTTATGTGTTATTACAGTAACCAGGGTCTGACTCTGTAGTACTTATGTGTTATTACAGTAACCAGGGTCTGACTCTGTAGTACTTATGTGTTATTACAGTAACCAGGGTCTGACTTTGTAGTACTTATGTGTTATTACAGTAACCAGGGTCTGACTCTGTAGTACTTATGTGTTATTACAGTAACCAGGGTCTGACTCTGTAGTACTTATGTGTTATTACAGTAACCAGGGTCTGACTCTGTAGTACTTATGTGTTATTACAGTAACCAGGGTCTGACTCTGTAGTACTAATCTGCTACTACAGTAAGCAGGGTCTGTAGTACTTATGTGTTATTCCAGTTACCAGGGTCTGACTCTGTAGTACTTATGTGTTATTAAAGCAGGGTCTGACTCTGTAGTACTAATGTGTTATTACAGTAACCAGGGTCTGACTCTGTAGTACTAATCTGCTACTACAGTAAGCAGGGTCTGACTCTGTAGTACTTATGTGTTATTACAGTAACCAGGGTCTGACTCTGTAGTACTTATGTGTTATTACAGTAACCAGGGTCTGACTCTGTAGTACTTATGTGTTATTACAGTAACCAGGGTCTGACTCTGTAGTACTTATGTGTTATTACAGTAACCAGGGTCTGACTCTGTAGTACTTATGTGTTATTACAGTTACCAGGGTCTGACTCTGTAGTACTTATGTGTTATTACAGTAACCAGGGTCTGACTCTGTAGTACTTATGTGTTATTACAGTAACCAGGGTCTGACTCTGTAGTACTTATGTGTTATTACAGTTACCAGGGTCTGACTCTGTAGTACTAATGTGTTATTAAAGCAGGGTCTGACTCTGTAGTACTAATGTGTTATTCCAGTTACCAGGGTCTGACTCTGTAGTACTAATCTGCTACTACAGTAAGCAGGGTCTGTAGTACTAATACTTTACTCCAGTTACCAGGGTCTGTAGTACTAATACTTTACTCCAGTTACCAGGGTCTGTAGTACTAATACTTTACTCCAGTTACCAGGGTCTGTAGTACTAATACTTTACTCCAGTTACCAGGGTCTGTAGTACTAATACTTTACTCCAGTTACCAGGGTCTGACTCTGTACTATGTGTAGTAACCAGGGTCTGACTCTGTATGTGTTAATACAGTTACCAGGGTCTGTAGTACTAATGTGTTATTACAGTTACCAGGGTCTGTAGTACTAATACTTTGTTCCAGTTACCAGGGTCTGCGCGGTCCTGCGGAGCACACTTTGCCGCTGCTCCTCCGCGGTGAAGTGGATCTTGTCGAGCTGGGCTCGGAGCATCTGTCGTTGGTGAAAGTGGAAAGCTGGGTGGAGAGACGCCATGGTAAACAGTAGAGCTAACTGCTCCAGAGCAGCCGCCTCGGAGCCCCCGTCCACAGGAGCCTCTCCCCCGTCCTGACAGCGCGACACCCGAGACGGAGCAAGGCAGTAGTTGGAAGTTTTGGAGAAGTGGGCAGGCTCTACACGACCCAGAGTCTGAAACAGTAATCCAGCACATTCCCTGCTGTCGGAGCCGAGGAGCGACAGGCACACGAGCATTTTGGACCGAACCACTGGGTCAGTCACGTCCGTCAAATTCCCCAACTCACTCGGAGTGTTCGCCCGACACTCAAAGTCCCTCAGGATATGATAATCTTTCCGAGCGAGGTCCTCGAGGTAGGAGCCCAGGAAGCGCAGCTCCAGGGGTTGGCACATGTGTAGCAGCCCGCACATGAACTCCAGTCTCCGGACAGGGTCCAGTTGGAGGCCGAACCACTCGAACACCGCCTCCTTGTTGAGTCTGTGGTGTGGACCTGCGGGGGCACACACCGCCCTGGGGACAGCGGGCTCGTCCTCGGACGTGTTCAACAGTAGCTTCATTTTCGGCATGGTTAGAGCTGAACTAACCGGGTCTTGTCCATGTGAGACGGCTGTCCGCTTGCTGCCCGCCTCATGAGAGCTCCAGACAGAGCTCCAGAGAGTGGGTAGTGTGAGTAGTGTCCTGGTAGTGTGCTAGTGTCAGATGTGTCAGAGCCGAGGAGAGACAGCTGCAACCTTTTCCGGTCTCCTCTTCTTCGGACTGTTGTTCTTTCCGGCGGGGCTGCGCACAGGCCAGAGGAGGCACTGCCGCCCCCCCCTGGTGACAAAGCGTCATTACAAATGACTTCAACAAGGCCCTGTCAAAGAAGCAAGTCAATACATAAGAATGGAATCACAAATAAATATATGAGAATGGGCACACAAACAAATAGATGAATACATAAACAAAAACGAATGAATAAACAAATAAAATATGTAAATATGTAGGGGAGACTGGGTATGGTCGTAACATGGGGAGAATTGTAACACCACCAATTCCACCACTTAAGGATAATATAGGAGTCAAATAATCATATTAGTGTTTACCCACTTCCTCCCTGATCCCACATCGTGATTGTCAAGGTTGTAAACGGGTTCATGCAGATTCTATAGAGAAAAAAATTATGTTGGTTTTGAGCGCCCGAATGATCCTGGAGCTCTGTTGTCGGAGGCTTCGTGCCCCTGGTAGGGTTTCCCAGGGCAAACAGGTCCTAGGTGATGGGTCAGACAAAGAGCGGTTCAGAAGCCCCTCATGAGAGACCAACAGGCCCGGTTTGAACCATGAGGCCGTCCTTCTGTGGACCCACCACCTGCAGGAGGAGCCATAAGGGGCTGATGCAATGTGATATGGGCAACTCCAACTGCTGCCCCCACGACCCGGCAACGGAAAAGTGGAAGAAGATGGATGGATGGATGGATGGTAAGACTGTATTTTGCTTAGTGTTATACTATTGCACATAAAACCATATGACTTAGATTAGATTAAATTGTAGTTTCTCACAAACCATTATGCTAACACAGCTAGCGAAACAATGGCTGACAGGGGTGGGGATGGTTTATTGGTTTAGCTTTTTGGTCGCGACAGTGCATGTTAATGAACAAGCCACACCAGATCGTAGTCTTGGGCTACTGTCCATCCGTCGTCCCCCATGCGCACTCTCAAACACACTCTCATTTATCCAGGCCTATTGTACATGTTTTTAGTGGTAGGGGAAACCTGAGTACCCGGTGGAAACCTACGCAGACGCAAGGAGAACATGCAAACTCCACACAGAAAGGCCCCGTCCAGGTGGGAATCGAACCCGGGACCTTCTAGCTGTGAGGCACGAGTGCTAACCGCTGTACTACCATGCCGGTGGTTGTAACACAATCATCCCCTATGTACAGTTAATAACACTTACTTGTTTTTAATAGTTTTACAGAATGGCTAGACAGTCAAAAGGAAAGACTGACAGATTTGTGCTAATGTTTAAAGAAAAAGCATCTGATGTGGTCAGAAAAAGGGCAAGTCAGATCAGTTATGAAGACACATGAGATCTGCCATGTAAAACTGAGCAGAAACTGCAAAACACAGCAGAAGCTGAGAGAACAGGGTCCAGTGGTCATCCCAGTGGAGGTTACTGAGGCATCAACACAGTTTTCTCTGAGGTGCAGGAGGAAGTGTTGGCGGATTATTTGACTCAGACACAGACCTGTATTATGGACTGACTCCACCTGAGGTTAGCATGACAGGCTAGAGAGAGAGACTTTGTTCTGGATTGTTCTTTTATTTAAATAAACCTCTAATTGAAGCGTATCACATGATGTGGCCTCTGTTTTATTTCTTTTGCCCCCCAGTAGTGGGGTAGGTTGTAACAAAGGACCACCATGTATTTGACATCAACTCACAAGGTCTGTGATATTCTTGCAGAGGCTTGAATTGGTGCCATTTGAAGTTAACAAATAAAAGTTTGAGAGCTCAAATATTCAGTGAGTTACAGGTGCTGGAGCAAAAAGTGTTGCAACCATACCCGGTCTCCCCTATACATCGTTTTATATATACACTGCCTCTCTAAAGTACTAACACAACCATACACATAATATATTTTTTTTACTGAAAGTTCACACACAAGCAACAGACAACTGTGAAGTGAAAGCAAAATGATACATGATTCTGTTTTTGTTTTGTTTTTTTTTAAATAGAAAACCGAGAAATAACTATTCATACAGCATGCATGAATACTTTGTGGAACCCCCTTTTGCTGTAATAACAGCAGCAAGTCTTTTGGGGTTTGACTCTACAAGATTTGCACATGTAGAGACTGACATTTTAGCCCATTCCTCTTTACAAAACAACTCCAGCTCTGTCACATTAGAAGGAGAACGTTTGTGAACAGCAGTTTTCAGATCTTTCCACAGATTTTCAATAGGATTTAGGTCAGGACTTTGACTGGGCCATTCTAACACATTAATATGTTTTTATTGAACCATTCCATTGTAGATTTATCTTTGTGTTTAGGGTCATTGTCCTGCTGAAGGTGAATCTCCGCCCCAGCCTCAGTTCTCTTGCTGACTCCAGCAGGTTTTCCTCCAAAATGTCTCTGTATTTGGCTCCATCCATCTTCACAACTATTACAATCTCCCCAGTCCCCACTGAGGAAAAGCAGCCCCACATCATGATGCTTCCCCCCATGTGTGACACTGGGGATGGTGCACTCAGGACAATGAGCAGTGTCAGGTTTGCTCCATACATAACGTTTTGCATTTGGGCCAAAACGTGAATTTTTGTCTCATCTGACCAAAGCTCCTTCTTCCACATGGAGCTGTGTCCTCCATATGACTTCTAGCAAACTTTGGGATTTCTTATGGCCTCCTTTCAATAATGGCTTTCTTCTTCCACTCGTCCATGAAGGCCAGATTTGTGTAGATACGACTTATAGTTGTCCCATGTACAGATTCCCCCAGCTCAGCGGCAGCACTTCACAGCTCCTCCAGAGTTATCTTGGGGCACTTGGTTGCATTTCTGACCAGTGCTCTCCTCGTTCGGTCTGTTAGTTTAGGTGAACGGCCGTGTCTTGGTAAGTTCTCAGTGGTGCTTTACTCTTTCCATTTCCGAATGATGGATTGAACAGTTGCTCCGGGAGATGTTCAAATCTTGGGAAATCTTTGTAGAACTTAACGCTGCTTTAAACTTCTCCACAGCTTTATCCCTGACCTCTCTGGTGCTCCTTGACCTTCATGATGTTGTTTAGTGACCACAGCTCTGAGGCCCTCACAGAACAGCTGTAATTATACTGGGAGTAGATTACACACAGGTGGCCTCTATTTACTGTTTTCTGTCTGTTTTGTGGACCCCCTCGAAAATGAGATGCTACATCTCAAGGGGCTTTCCATTAATAAACAAACAATATTTAATGGTTAGGCCAAGGAGTGAACCTTCTGCAGTCATTAGGAATGTTTTAAAGGCAATTTAATGCACTAAATGCTGTATGAATACTTATGCACGCCCCACTTTCACTTTTCTATTATTTTTTTTTAAATAACAGAATCATGTATCATTTTGCTTTCACTGTTGTCTGTTATGTTTGTGTGAACGTTCAGTAAAACATTCTAATTAAAATCTTTATGTTTAGGGTTGTAAACATGACAAAATGTGCAAAAGTTCAAGGTGTATTAGTACTTTCGAGAGGCAATGTATGTATGTACGTAATGAATGTATGAATGTATGTGTGTGTGTGTGTGTGTGTGTGTGTGTGTGTGTGTGTTTGTGTGTATGTATGTATGTATGTATGTATGTATGTATGTATGTATGTATGTATGTATGTATGTATGTATGTATGTATGTATGTATGTATGTATGTGTATGTAAGTAATGAATGGTACCAGCTCTACCAGGCCACAAACTATAAGATTCACAGCATACGATAATGTGGATCAGGCAAAAACAAAACAATAATCCCTATTAAGAATGGCTGTCTTGTGTCAGTTGCATGTAATACCTCTGTAACTGGTTGGAAGCGTTTTCTGGGTGTTAAACAGCACGTGTCTCATAGGCTATGACAGGGAATGAGAAACTTTAACGCAATCAGGTTTTGCTAAAAAAAAAAAAATGTACCTAGTGGCCCTTTGGTTGACTTTTTTTACTTCCTTCCACACAAAAGACAGGATTATGAGTTAAATATCCCATACATCCACTGTGCACCCTCCTCTTACTCTCAGGATAGAAGACTTTCTCCATAAAATTGCTACTTGACCAGTATAAAACAATAGTCATTTACCACCGCAAGCACTATCCCATCATTATACAACTAAATAATTTGAAAAATATAAAAATCTGTCACATACTATTAGCATTTTTCTTTGCAAACACGAGTGACACATCTTTATTGTTGATAGGTTTTCTTCTTTCTGCTCATGATGCTATATTTATGATGTTCTGTGCCGTCTGTAAGCTCATGTATGAAAAGTTGTCGCTGCTGGGCCCCTCCCACTGGCCCGTCCCTTCTCCACAGTAGTTGTACTGAGGACGTCTGTGCGATCTCACTTTCCTCTGTCAAAGCCTGCGGAGCATACAGGGTAAGAGTGGAACTCCTTTACTTCCAGCTGCATGTACTGCATGAATGTCCTCTTGAGGAGGCTGTAAACCTGAGTCTGTGTGCACTGTGAGATGGACAGGTGTCATCAGTAGGCGGGACAGACAGGACAGGTGTGACGTGCACCAGATATGACCAGTGTGATAGCACAGGTGTGATGTAGGACAGGTGTGACCAGTGGGGCAGGTGTGGTGTCGGACCCGTCTGGCCAATATGGCTGATGTATTGTTTGCTGATTGACATACACAGATTGTCATATTTTGGTCCTCCAGTTGAAATGAAAAGCTGCTTGTAAATCCTATAAAATTGACGGAACTAACAATAGAAATAGAATTTCTGCCAGTAAAAGTATTTGCAGGTTATGGGCACGTTTGCTCTCTGTATTTGTTAATATAGATCTTTCTTTCCAGATTTATTTAGTTTTGATTGAACCACAAAACCTGCAAAATTAGATTTTTTATTTTTTTTCTTAAAAAAAAAAAAAAGAAAAGCTAATTCAAAAAAAAGGGAAAATATCCAAAATGTCCTCGGAAAATGTTGTATCTAATTTATTTATCAAACAAAAAACATCAATTCAAACCTGGCTCTTTCCATTCTTAAAATGTTGTCAACAAATAGCTACAAGCTTTTTTGTTGTCATTTTTTTTACACATAAAATAGATAATTTCTATCTGAAAATATTCAATACCATACATCTTTATGTGAATAATACAGCAGAAGTTTCAAATTGATTTCTGTAATTTTTTTGTAGATTGATCTTCAATATTATCTAATTATAATATTTTTGAGTCTGGTTCATCTTGCGTTACTATTATGACAGTGTACTGAATGTGCAATATGACAATTTGAGCCTATATTAAGTACAAGACTATTATTGTCTATGCCCATTGTGTGACGGCAGTATATGCAGCTTCTGTTAAGTGCCTTGCCCAAGGACACAACAACATAAACCATTCTATTGAGAGACAAAAATAACTTTACAGGAGGAAATACAGGCACTTGTTACGGCAGCAGACATTGTGCAGAGTGCGGGTCTGAAATGACATCAAACGCCGTGTCGTTTTATGAAGTGGTGACACTGGTTTCGACATCTGCACACAAGGAATGCAGTGCGGCTGCGCTGAGGCGACCACAGCGCGGTGACTCTGGCCGCGCTCTCGCTCATTAGTGCGACGCGCACACATGACTCGGACGCACGTTCGGCCACAACCGCTAACGTGCACCTGGGACTGCCGCAGGGAGCTGTCACTCTCCTTTGTGTTTGTGAAGGAAAGAGGAGCAAACATTTCCAAAGAACCATCTCAAACTAAATATAGCACTGCTCGGAGCGAAGGCGGCGCTCCCGGATTTGTTTTGGGGCTGGTTGGAACTGCAGGAAGGTCCCGGGTACTGTATGTTAGGGCAGGGGTGGTTGTGTTTCCCCCAGCAACAGAAAGCATCGGTGGAGTAGCTCAAATATAACCAAACATAATGAGTGAAAAAGTACCTGGGGATAACGCTACATGAGTACAGTGAGTACAAAGTCAAATTTTCAGTCGCGACAGACTTTATGTGTCACATGAAACTTTTGCCACTTCATAGAATAGTTCACTGTTTTTCCATACTGTGATATGACTGTGAGCTTAGACGAGTTGATGTGTACCTGTCTGGCCTGTGTGCCCGTGGAAGAGCGTGGTCGCTTCCAACTTCTCCCCCGTTTGGAGCCATAGGAATACATTGGGAGAGGCCAAATGCTAACAACATCTTTGGTCTTTGTGCGTGACTGAGCGCACGCACAAAGACCAGACAGGTACGCATCAACTCGTCTAAGCTCAGGTAAGAACATGTCTCAGCATGGAAAAACTAGAACTATTCCTTTAAAGGTTTACTCACTGTGGAACGAGTAACTTTTTTTTTCTCCAGTAAGAGAACAGATACTTCATTGTAATAGAAAAGGGAAACAATGCAAGTATCAAGGTCATTATTGGTCCAGGAATTAAACCTGCCTGGATCTTTCACTCAGTATAGTAGTAAGTACAGCAACATCTGATGGAGTGAGTTATTAACGGACAGAGAGGAAGAGCCTGATCCAAGTGGAGGCCAGTCTTCACACGGCTCTCCACTTGTATCTCATCTGTGATTTGGACTGCACCACACATGACAGCTCCTCCCAAACACGTACTGTAAGGACAGGGCATCTCATCCAGCTCTCATCAGAGTCTGTCATTACTCAGATGAGATGGATATGGCCTCAGAGGTGCGGAACTAACCGCTCGCCTCATTTCAATTTAACAAAGAGAAAGAAGCACATCAAATCCCTGCACAAAAGCTATTGTTCAACTGCCTTTTATACACAACCTTTGAATAATAAGACAGGAATTTGGACGGCTAACAGCCTAGTAAACATGTTTTCACAGAAAGAAACAGGTATTAGCCGAAGTAGTTCCTTAAGCTGAAATCATGATCAAGTTGCCTTGAGTTGCCTTGTGTATGAAATGCATGGTGTAAATAAACTTGAAATCAACCCACCTCAGCAACAACTCATGTTAACGGCTTCAGGCAGTGTTTTTGTATTTCCACTGAACGCCTCTCGACTCACTTTCGGGTCAAACCCACCATTTTAGAACCACAGGTTGTTTTTTGTGTGGCTTCGCTGGACGGGACACACAATATTGCCGCATCCCGGTGCCTTTCTCTACTTTTTCAGCCAGGACCCTGGCCTTCTGGACTTTTAGCCTATTGCACATGTTTTTACCACAATGATTGAACATGGCTGAAACAACAAATAAATTTATTGATTATTAATTGATTTTTGTAATCAATTAACTGTTTTCTGGTTTACACAGAAAAGAGCCAAACTGACAATGCAGAGTGTTTTGGCAAGGCAAGTTTATTTGTATGACACATTTCATGTACATGTACAACTCAATGTGCCTCACAGCAACACCAGACACAATAAAAAATGCAATAAAAAGCATTTAAACACAATAAAATGACATTAAAAAATTCCCTTCCCTAAAAATATGTATATCTATATGTTAAGATTTGTTAAAATACAATCAATTGCCATAGGCATTAGTAAAAAGGCGTCCTTTCAGCCTGGACTTAAACATTGTCAGAGTTGAGGCCTGTCTCACGTCCTCACTGAGGCTGTTCCAGACTTTTGCTGCGTGAAACTGAACCGCAGCCTCACTGTGTTTGGTGGTGACTCTAGGAACCACCAGGAGACCCCTCCCTGAGGATCTCAGGGCCCGAGATGGTTCATACGGCTGTAACATGTCAGAGATGTACTTTGGTGCCCGACCATGAAGGGACTTAAACACAAGCAGAGCTGTTTTAAACTCAATTCTCTGAACAACATGAAGCCAGTGCAGAGACCGGAGCACTGGACTAATATAGTTGTATTTCCTGGTTCTGGTCAGGACTCGAGCAGCAGTGTTTAAGATAAACTGCAGTTCTAACAGTTCGTTTAGAGAGGCCGTTACAATATTCTAACCGACTGGAGACAAACACATGAATTAATCTTTCCAAATCTGTTTTTTATTTCGGCAATGTTTTTTTAGATGGTAATAGGCCGCTGATGTAATGGACTTAATATGACAGGTCTGAGTCCATGATTACTGCGAGATTTCTAATTTGACTTCTCGGTCCCAGTGAAAGGGTTTCAAGATGACCAATGATTATCTCAGTTTTATCTGTATTTAACTGGAGGAAATTGTTTTGCATCCACACACTGATCTGTTTGATACAGTGACACAGTGAATCTACAGGCCCATGTTCACCCGCTGTCAGTGAAACATACATTATATCATCTGCGTAGCTATGATAGGACACGTTGTTACTGGATATCAACTGACCCAGTGCGGAAGCATGTACAAGCTGAACAAGAGGGGCCCCAGAATCGACCCCTGGGGAACCCCACAGTTGTACATTGTAAACTTCATCAATATCTGTCTGTGTCCTGGGACAATCATCCAATCAGAAAGCAGAATCAGCGCCACTCTTATGCTGTAGTACCAGATCATGTAGTTTAAACCAGTTTGGAAATAAAGTCAATCTCAGCTCCTGTCCCGGATAAAGTCCCAGTCAGTGCCAGTGCAGCCTCCAGTCATTTCAGCTCAATGGCAGCACTCTGGAGGTTCTTTGCTTTCAAATGAGGAACGGTCCGGGCAAACTCATGCTTGTGTTCATGTGCAGCTTTGAGCAAAGTTCAGCTGGAGTGACTTTTTTTTTTAAGCACTAAGAGCCTCCTATAAACATTCACTCTAACTTTACTCCATCAACAGCAAAACATGCACCTTTCACAGCCAAGCAATTAATCAACTCATCGTAAAAACAGATCTGTAGGTTGATTGATTACCAAAATAACCACTAGTTGCAGCCCTGAACATGGTGGTGAAAGTGCTCCATACTTTGTCCGTTTACTATTAGAGTAATAGTGTGTTGTCCTAATTGGGCACCACTCACTCACTCTGCAGCGCGGGGTTTGCTCCGTCAGGGTCTTGATAGTCCATTCTGATTCCTCAGTCGCCTGTTGTTTTATCTGGCTCTGCGGTTACTCTAACCATGTTTGTTCTGCTCGACCAAGCCCAGCCGCCAAACAAAACATGGTGCGTATAAAGGCTGCTGTTTTGCTGGGATTTCACAAGGAAATCAAATCTCATGCGCGGCCACACGTGTTTGTGCCAAGTCAACATTACAGCAGCAGACAGCTTTTTTACGGGCGAGCTTTATGGACAGCTGCGACGCCCAGACGCGCGCCACGGCTTGGTGCTTTCACAAAGATATATTGGTTCTGAACGCACGCTCCTGCTTTGTTTCGAACTTTCTCTGGCATTTATCACCAGAGACGATCTGTCACAGCTCTCAGGCCACGCTGCACTTTGTCGCCACACCGAAGGCGGGGGCAACAGGCGTTTAAACCGAAGCCACATTTGCAACTGCGTCTAAATTAACCAGCTAATGTGGGCTCACGAGAACGCCTTATCTGTGTTGTGGGGACCTGTAAAACACAATGACACGGCCTATTCACATGGGATGAATTGAATGATGACAATGAGACGAACAAAAGCACATCCACCCACTTCCTATCAACCGTCTTTACAGCAACTCCTGAGTGAGGCGTGACCGTGATAAAAGGTTTTATTTGATCATCAGAACAACGTCGTGTGGCTTCTGGAATTTCAAGAACAAATGCTGACATACACTCAACACACATGTAAATCCAACGCTCTTGTTTTTTGGTCTCGTTTTTAATGGGGGTGAAGTCAAAGACATACAACAGCTTCTATAAACACAATTTCTCTCAATTATTGTTCACAAATCTGTCTGAATCTGTGTCAGTGAGCACTTCTCCCTCCTCTCCGACGGCATGGATATTGCACAGGAGGCTTAGGCTGTCTACAGTAAAAGGACACTCTGAAATGCTTTATTGGAGGGTCAGAAAACCAGTCAGTGTCTGGAGTGACCATCTGCCTCACACAGTGCAGCACGTCTCCTTCATAGAGTGGTCAGGCTGTCGAACACAGGTGTGCTTTTTTAATGGCACTTTGAATGACATGTCCCCCATTGCATTAGTGTCTCCAACATGGAGACACTAATGCATGCTTTTATCACCAGTCGTATCCACTACTGTAATGCCCTGCTTTCTGGTCTTCCCAAAAAGAGGATCTCAGGTCTACATCTTTTGCAAAATTGTCCTGACAAAGACCAGGAGGCGGGACCACATTACACCGGTTTTAGAATCGCTGCATTGGCTCCCGTGTGTTTCAGGATCGATTTTAAAGTTCTTTATTGGTTTTTAAATGTCTTAATGGTCTTGGTCCTTCTTATCTTTCAGAACTGCTTTTACCTTACGAACCTTCACGGCCCCTTCGCTCCTCCGGCAGGGGCCTCCTAGTTATTCCTAAAGTCAACAAAAAGACTCATGGTGAGGCGTCTTTCCAATATTACGGCCCTCGCCTCTGGAACCACCTGAGGAGGAGCTCAGGGCTGCAGAGAACGAAAATGTTTTTAAGAGCAGCTCAAGACCCACCTTTAGCTTAGCCTTTAACTGACTAATCTATTTATTTAATCCTAATATAAAATATATATGGGAGGGTGTGCCAGGCGTATTGTTTTGAATGTTGTAATCTGTAAAGCAGAAAAGATGATCACGATTTTTTTCCGCTTGACTTAGATTTTCGATTTGATACTTTCATAATAAAATAAACATATGTAACCGATTCATGAACTTTTGACTTTTATACAAACCTCAGCCTTAACAAAACAAATGCTTTCTTTTGGTTTCATGATAATGTCTTACACGTATTCCGCTTTACAAGCCTGTGTTAGCAAGTTTCTCAAAGCGCTCCCACCACCACCAAACTCACTCACTCACTCACTCACTCACTCACTCACTCACTCACTCACTCACTCACTCACTCACTCACTCACTCACTCACTCACTCACTCACTCACTCACTCACTCACTCACTCACTCACTCACTCACTACATTCATCCAGGCTTTCCTGGTGTTTCCCAAACAGGCTCCCATCCAAGTACTGACCAGGCCCTTCCTGCTTGGCTTAGAGATCTGACAGGATCGGGCAGAGCAAAGGCGGCATGGTAGTGCAGTGGTTAGCACTCGTGCTTCACAGCAAGAAGGTCCCGGGTTCAATTCCCACCTGGACGGGGCCGTTCTGTGGAGTTTGCATGTTCTCCCTGTGTCCGCGTAGGTTTCCTGCGGGTACTCTGGTTTCCCCTATCACTAAAAACATGTACAATAATTGTCCTAATCTCAGTGGGACTTTCTTGGTTAAATAAAGGTCAAAATAAAAAATAAAAAATAAGAAATAAAATGGCCTTTAGTTCTGGTTCTGGACAGCCAGAAAATGCTGTAAACTTGACGATTATAAAGTCCCGTGATGATTGTTGAAATTGACCACAGTAGACGTTGAAATTTTGATTCATTGCCCAGCCTTATTTCGGACGCTGTTCCAGTTCCTGACAATGTCCAGTCACTTGGCACACATTGAAGAGGAGAAGACCAGCATTCCACCATGAACTACCTGATCACCTATGAAGGAGATGTGCTTCAATGCATGAGGCAAATGGTGTCACAGCAGATGCTCACTGGTTTTCTGACATTCCCAACCCTCCAGATAAGCAATTTCAGAGTGTCTTTTTTATTGTAGACAGCCTTAGGCACACCTGTGAGAGGGGATGGATTCTCTGACAAAGGGGAAGTGACAGATTTGTGAGATATATTTGAGAGAAATAGGTCTATTGAGTTTATAGAAAAAACTGTTATGTCTTCACCCCATGAAAAATGAGAGCAGAAACAAAAGTGTTCCATTTTAAACTTCTGTTGATGCAAATGTGTTATGTCTCCTATGTAAACTGGCCTTATTCCAAACTGCCTTTTTGAGCTTGAACCATTTCCTCGTTGTTTAAACAAAGCATACCTGGAGTAGTGTTTTCTTTCTTTTGCCCATATCCGAGCGTGCTGATTCTGCATATTTAACGAGTGTCCCTCATATTCCTTCTAGAGTCTCCATGTTTTTAAAGGCCCTGTAGCCAGTTTTGAAATGCCAGGGACTGTGCTTCTGTGGTCACTGTGGAGCGCGGTGCTGCTCGCGACCTCTGCTGTTGAGGATGACAGCGTACGAGCAGGTAAGGCGTCCGACACATGAAGGAGCTTTTCACTGGATGACCTTATCCTCGTGTGAACTGGGCGCAGGCTGCAGCACTGCCCAGAATGACCTGGTCTACATCGTGGACGGCTCCTGGAGCGTTGGACCCGAAGACTTTGAAATCGCAAAACAGTGGCTCATCAACATCACCAGTAACTTTGACATCAGCCCTCTCTACACACAGGTGAATCAGTGCCACTTGTTTGATAGAACACAATAAGAATGTCAAACTATCTAACTTAACAGGCTCTGACTGTCTGTGCTCAAAGCTCTGTGGCTCTGTGTCCTCCAGGTGGGTGTCGTGCAGTACAGTGACACCCCGCGACTAGAGATCTCTCTGGGGAGACACCAGGGGGCAGCAGATCTCATCCAGGCCCTCGGCAGTATCGACTACATGGGAGGAAACACTCAGGTAAGACTCACCACTGATGTGCGCTTTCTGTGTACTTGATAAGGTGCCATCACCCTGAGCCAGTCCCAAGATCTGAAAAAACAAAATACAGATGTTCTATAATGGCAAAGGTCTTTTTTTTGTTTAATCTATCATCATTAAAAACAAACCTGGAGTTCTTTCATTCGACATTTTTCAGTAATACAGACATACTTCTCCAGCAAGAAGATTACAAAGCGCAACCAAGTCCTGCAGGTACTTTCTGACACATATTCTGTACCTGAAAGTAGTTGCACTTCTTAGAGAAGTTTTATCATATGGTACTTTTTACTTCTACTTGAGTAATATTATAATGAAGTAAGAAATGTATAAATCACACTTTTATGCTCAAACAGTCACTCACAGTGTAAGAAGTATTTTCCCCAGGTACTCATTTACTCCTATGTAATTATTTTTGATCACTGCTTTTTTCTTCTTCTTGAGAAAAAATATTCCAAAGTAACTTTACTCTCACACAGCTACTCTACCCACCTCTGACCTGGAGTAGAAAAATTACTTATTCATTCTTACTGCTGCCTAGAAACGGCCAATTGAATATGACCAGTCCAGCCTCTCACTTGCTACTGTCTTCACATAAACATTCATTAAAAATCTAAAACATAAGATGTCACTGATAAGGCACCCCAGAAGAAGTTTTGAAGCCCGAAACCTGCAAGATATGTCCACTTTAATGTTGACTGCATACAAAGAGAAAGAGGATGTTTGTAGGTTATAACTTAGAAAAGGGTGAAGCTGAAAGGAAAAACAGGATGCCTGATCGTGCTAGCCATAGCGTTGGTAATTGTATTTCTACTGTGTGTACAGACAGGTAGAGCCATCAAGTTTGCCGTGGAGCATCTGTTTGGCTCGTCGCAAAGAGGCAGCCAAGTGAAGAACCGCATCGCAGTGGTGGTGACCGACGGCAAGTCCCAGGATGATGTGGTACGTACTGCAGATCTCCATGCTCCGAGGTGTGGCTGTGTGGATGTGGAGTGAGGAAGAGGTTGTGGGGGCAGCTGTTGGAGCTGCCCAAATCACACTGCACCAGCCCCTATGGCTCCTCCTGCAGGTGGTGGGTCCATGGAAGGACGGCCTCACGATTCTAACCAGGCAGTCTGGTCTCTCATTCTGACCCGTCAACTAGGACCTGTTTGCATGAGAAACCCTACCAGGGGCACAAAGCCCCTGACCCAGAGCTCCCAGGATCATTCGGGTGCTCAAACCCCTACACCATGTTAAGGTGGCAGTTCGAGGAGGGGAAACTAATAAAACTTTTCATATTAGCAGGTCTTTTCTCTCCTTTAGTTGCCCTTCATTGACTACAGGTGAAGCTGAACTTCCCCTAAAATTTCACAGTCCAAACATTTAGGTATTAAATAAATTACATAATAAATTCACGAGAGTGTGTTAAATTTTTTTGAGAAGTGTTTAAGTGCAGTCTCTGTAGCTTCTGACTGGCTAACTGTGCTAACGGTGAAGCTCAGCTTCAAAGTAACACCCTCCAGCTGAATGCTGATTGGCTGCCTCCGCCTTGCCTGAAAGCTCTGCTCTTCTACTGACGCTCCTGCTCTGTGAGATTAGCATTAGCATTAGCATTAGCATTAGCATTAGCTGCTGTCACTGTGAAGCTACAAGAGCTGCTGACACCAACGTGACAGGGATGGACTTTGTTTCAGTCATGCGCGACATGTTTTATGGAAGCTTTCAAAATAATATACTTTTGTGGATAAGAGATTTCTGTGGAGAGAGTAAAAGTGTTTTCTGGTGTTAGCTCCTCCTGCTTTAGCTGCTGTTAGCCACATACAGCTACATCATGACACAAGCACAGCAGCTCAGAGTTGGTCCAAATGTGGGCCTGGTTTGTTTCTCATAGTTTGGACATGGTTTAGTTCTGGTTTACTCCCAGATTTTCTTTGTTTAGTCCGTTAGTTTTGTTTTGTTCCAGATTAAACCCTGTTAACATTGTAGCTGTTAAGCAGTTGTTGTAGGAATACTTCATTTCTGCCTAAAATTAAGCCTATTTCACATTTTTATTTTAACTGTAAGTTAAAAGTCTAAATAAATGGCGTTTGCTCAAAAGGCTGTGTTTAAAATGTGTACAATGTTGGTATAGGTTTTTGCAGGTCCTTTATAAGGTCCATATATAAAACATCATGAGCTTCCCTTGTTTGCAAGAACACCAGCCGCCACTGCCTACACATGATTCTAAACTATAAAGTTAAAGTCTAAAGGGCTGTGTTGCAGGTGGATGGGAGCGAGGCGGCGAGGGCACAGGGCATCACCTTGTTCGCCGTGGGGGTCGGGTCAGAAATCACCACGTCAGAGCTGATCACCATCGCCAACAAACCATCCAGCGCCTACGTCCTGTACGCGCAGGACTACACCAACATAGACCGCATCCGAGAGGACATGCAGCAGCGACTGTGCGAAGGTTCATTTCAGTCAGTTTGTGTTCTCACTGGGAGTCCATAATAATGCTAAATACTGGAGTTATTACTGTACTTCCATCCCAAAATCTATTCTTTTAAGCCAATTTTGGGTTCAGTCATTTTACATTTTCCTCTTTTGGACTTCTGTATAGGGCTGTTAATCATACATCTTGTTTATTGCAATTACAGCAGTCCTGATTTTAGACCCATGGGTAGATAAACACCATAATATAAGGCCTACAATCAGAATCAATCAGCAAATGTAATCCATCCTTTTTGTTTGATGTGGATTCCCATAATTATTGAGGCATTAACCATAAACAAGGTCAAAACATCTGTTCCTCTCCATTAATATGAAGCTACAGGATGTCATGATGTAATGTGAGCCTATTTACTGCCTTTTTTCTGCAGAGTCTGTGTGTCCCACTCGGATCCCTGTGCCGTCGCGTGATGAGAAAGGCTTTGAACTCCTGCTGGGCATGAACATCCCGGCCAAAGCCAAGAGCATCCCGGGATCGCTGTCCACAGAGTCGGCCTACGCTCTGAGCTCAGGCGTGGACATCACAGAGCCCACTCGGTGCGTGCCTTAGCGACTTCTCGGTTCGTAAACTCCTTGATATCATCTTAACCTTGAAGCCTCTCTGCAGGGACATCTTCCCAGAGGGCCTGCCGCCGTCTTACGTGTTCGTGGCCACCGTGCGCCTGAAGAGCGGCGGTAAGCTGACGTTTGACCTCTGGAGGGTGCTCTCCAAGACGAAGGAGGTCCAGGTGGCGGTGACTCTGAGCGGCCAGGACAAGGCGGTCGCTTTCACCACCACGGGCGTCGCAGAGCTGGAGCAGAGGGTCAGCTTTCCGACCGGCTTCCAGGTGTGACGTTGTTTTCCCTCGCTTTGTGCGGATGCTGTGTCTCAGCGAGAGTTAGCGTTTTGCTTCCCCCCTCCCCCTGCTAGGCCCTGTTTGACGGAAAGTGGCACCAGCTCAAAATTGTGGTGAGGCCTCTGCGGGTCAGCGCTTTCCTCGACGACCACCTCATTCAGGAGCACCAGCTGCAGCCCGTGGAGCCCATTTACATCAACGGATACACCCAGATCGGCAAGAAGAGCAGAGCCAATGCCACTGTCACTGTAAGAAGCCTTTAAGAGCATCAATGTTTAGAGAGGATAAGGAGGCAAAACTGTTTCCTATCATATCATAACAATAAGGTATGGTTTATCAATACCGATATCGGAAAAAAATACGTTTAGGTACTGCTGATATAGAAAAAATAAAAAAGTCTCAAATGCAGGTACCAAAACCAAACAGCTTTGATGCTGTTGGTCCAGGGACAGCATGAAAGGAAATGACTTGGGGCCTCATTTATAAAGCTTGCGACTCACAAAATTAGGCCAAAAGTTTGCATAGCCGCTTCTCTGCACCAAAGGTGGTATTTATAGAAATCAAATTGAACATGAAACATTGCGCTCCTTTATGCAAACTGTATACCTGCCGTCCAAGGTCTGCACTTCTCAGAAACACTGCAGAGAGACGAGGAGAGGAAAGAGCGAGGGGAAGCCAGTTTGAGGAAGTCAGGTTTTATCGCTTTTGAAATCATTCATTCTAACGTCATTTTCTTCAGAAAGGTAAGAGGTAAGAATTCTTTATAGCCTCATGTTTTGGTAAATTTCATACAAAAGTCAGTTTGCATTGCCTTTTATGGTCAAATGGAGGCGGGCAGAGGGCGTGTTGTGACGTCCGCAGCTTTCTGCTAAAGGGGAAATCATCGAAAGAGAGACTGCGGTCTGGTGTGCGGTCAGGTGTGTGTACTGGCACATACGCAGGGCTTTAGAACAGAATTATGCATTTTCTACGCACTTTTAAAGTCAGTCTCACGCACAGTTTTTTAAATGAGACCCCTACTTGTTTCAGCTAAAAGTTGTGGTAACACTTTATAATAATGGTACTTGAGCTCATGCAAGATTTTCATGAACTTATGTATGAACTAATGTATGATTTCATGATACATTCTTCATGCATTACTAAATCATGACGTCTCAGGAACAAACATGATCACATGTTGGTTCATGGACGACTTCATCTCTGAATTAAACGTGTAACTACTGTAATGAATGTACATGAAAATCTTAATAATTCATCAGGATCATGAGGATCACATAAGAATAACATGAATTCAATAAAACGGCAATGAATTGACAAAATAATCAACCAATCAGGATCATGAGGATCAAACATGAACATCATGACTCATATGGAGGAAATCTACCTGCAAATGATGTCCCCTCAGCTAAAGTGGTGCATTACTTTAAACTTTTTAACCTGTTAAAGACCATATGCCCTGACGAAGAAGAAATGATTTCTGGATTGTTTTTTGGTTGTTGTTTTTTTTCAATTTTAATTTTTGTGTGAAAAACACAGTTAAAAAACTTTTGTAACAAATTATTACAATTAATTGTAATAATTGCCGTAAATTGTGTCCTATAAAGTTATACTTTGTGTTTTTGCCCATAATTTGCAAGTAAATTTCCTCCATATGAGTCATGATGTTCCTGTATGATCCTCATGATCCTGATTGGTTGATTATTTTGTCATTTCGTTGCCGTTTTTTTTTAATTCATGGTGTTCTTATGTGATCCTCATGATCATGATCATGATGAATGACTAAGATTTTCATGTACATTCATTACAGTAGTTACACGTTTAATTCAGGGTCAATTCAAGTCACCAATGAACCAACATGTGATCATGTTTGTCCATTTTTCACACATTTCTTGACATTGGAGATAAACCGTTCTGTTTTCTGCTTCTGGTTGGTATCAAAATAAATATATAATTCAGGTATCGGTATCGGAAACCAAGTATCGCAAAAGTACTGGAACCGTAAAATAAAAAGTAATGGTACGCAGCGCTACATAACATCATAACATATATGAACAATTCTCAGATCATGTCATAGCTAGCACTGCTTTCATTTCACATTTTTATTCAAATCATGTTATTTTCCAACTGTTTTTTTTGGGGCATTCGACTCTTATTCCAACTTCACGTGTTGAAATAGAGCTTACATGTATAAAACACACAAACAAAGCACGAGGTCAGCCTCAAATCCAGCTGACAGAGACTTGTGCTGTGCAGGTGGACATCCAGAAGCTGCGTCTGTACTGTGACCCAGAGCACAGTGAGAGAGAGACGGCCTGTGAGATCTACTCTGTGGTAAACACTGCTACACAAAGTCACGATGGTCCAATATGTGGGACTGATGACTAACTGTTTGTGCTTTTCCTCTTCGGTCACGTGAAGGATGACCCCAGGGTAAGTGCGAGACCATTATTGTTTTGTTGTTTTCAAAATGCTACGAAAATATGATGTCCACCTATGGATGGGAGCAAAGTCTACGTCACTGAGAAGGTTAGCGCCCCCTGCGGGTGAAACAGAAGCCCTCGTCCATTGGCAGGGAAGAAATGTGTTCATAGAGGTGACGTTATGGCTTTTCAAACTGAGCTGAACTCGCTGTGATCATTACATCAGTCACATTTGCTTGATTCGCTTATATAATTACAGCTACAGCTTTTGTTGTGTCTCTTTTATATTGTTATTGAATGAAATGTCTGCAGCCGACAATGTAGTTCTGTATGTTGTGAGAGCTAAATATGCTTGGTACATTCTCAAATCTGCTGCTGTGGTAATGTGTGTTTAAGACCCAGAGAATCATAAAGGCCTTATGCTGAGGACGTTTAATAACGACTTCTTTACCGATTAATCAGGTCACAAAGGGCTGATACAGGGAGCAGTGCTCGATGAACTCTGTCGCTGTATTAATTCTCCTTTTGTTTTCACCCAGAGGGGGCGGGGCCTCAGCAAAAGTGTGCAGATGTTGCTCCTATCTATGACTGCTATATGGATCACTATGTCTCTGTGTGGTTAAAACTCTGTCCTTCTGTCATAATGCCTCTGTGCTGCCCTGTCCTCAGTGTCCTTTGAACCGGACCACCTCAGTGGAGCCGGATGACTGTAACTGTGTGGTGGGCGCTGCAGGGCCGCGCGGGCCCCCAGGACGCATGGTAACTCCATGCAGCTGCTCCTTATCAGTATACTCCTATATTTACTCTGTGCCCTCAATGAAAGGGAAAACAGGCCGATCTGATGTGGAAATGTGGCTATTTGGCCAATCTGTATTTTGGTGACCTCACTGTAATACCACACACTTCACACATGCTCTGCTTAGATTCCACTAAATATATCTTCCATACATACACTGCAGCAACACTAGTGCCCCCCGCCTGGCTCCTCAGGTGATGAGTCTTGTGTGTGCAGGGTTTCCGAGGGGAGAAAGGCCGGGAGGGCCCCCCTGGCCCTGATGGGAAACCTGTAAGTTCACCCTCTCTTCTTTTTTTGTCATTTCCATTTCCAAGGGAAAAATCATGACTTTGTGGCATGTTTGTGCAGGGCAAGGACGGAAAAGTGGGGGATCCTGGGACACCTGGAGCACCTGGGAACAAGGTCATATCACTTTCCTCAACATAGTCCCTCCCCAAAACTAAAATCAGTTTTGTTATAACTGCAACAAGTAGCACACACTACTTTGAGTGTAAAAATACAGACTCACCGCTTTACCAGAGATCGAGTCTGATAAGAGTCGACATTAACTACATTTCCACAGCAGAACATACGCGAGCAAACAGGAAGCAGAGTAAACAAATCACAAAACTCTCCTACTGTCGATGTGCTTTTGGTCATTTACCGCCGATTAGTAAAAAGCTGTCTCTCCTGTGCGCCGCCCGGAGATTGTTACTGAGGGACTTCCACATCCGAACAACACGTGACCGCAAATAAACAAACTCAAATCCATTTGAGTTTGGCAGCAGCTGCAAAAGCCACGCCCTTTCCAGACTGATATTCCTGTGAATAAAATATACAGGATGTTCACTTCAGCACTATTTGTATTACAAGAAGTTAATCCGAGTCATGTCTGGTCTGAACTGAACAGGGTGAACCAGGGCCCCCAGGACTACAAGGAGAGTCCGGCTCTAAAGGCGTCCAGGTAAGTTTAGAGAACATCAGTCATCCATTATTATTGTGTGTCAATAAAGCTCAATGTGATCCTAGGGAGACCCAGGGGAACCAGGTCTGCCCGGAGAGCTGGGACCAAGTGGATTTAAGGTAACAGCAAAACCAATCTCTGCCAACTTTAATATGACCAGCAGGTTTGAAGTTGTGTGTAATAAGTTCGCTGTTTAAGCAGGGACTGTGTCAAAGACTTTTCATACTTCTCAACCGTGTACAGTCATACAAAATTTGGTTTACCCAGCCGTTTTTCTATATTTATATTTAGAGGAGGAATGACCTACTTACAGCAATAGGCAGATGTTACCAGGAAGCTCATTTATTCAGTTATGTTGAAATCGGTGAATGTCATTGTGTAAAACTGTCCAAATCCTTGTTCCTGAAACTTTTGCACTTTTTTCCCCACATTCTTTGACCTTTTGAGAACCACCACCAGGCCTGGATCAAGATCGAAGTCAAACCCAGTCTTCTAAATGATTGAATGAAAGTTTTTGACGCATTTTAAAGCGCTTTTCCCCGCCTCTGTGTAGGGTATCCCTGGTGAGAGAGGGGAGACAGGGCCTCCCGGCGAACCTGGAGCGACCGTAAGACCCCATTCACCAGCTCACGCCCAGTTCAGTGTGTTCATGTGTTCACTGTGACGCCGGTGGGTTTACTGTGTGTCTGTGCACAGGGAGACCCGGGACCGGTGGGGAAAGGTGGACAGGCGGGACCCCCAGGCCTAAAGGTCAGTCTCAGATGTAATCAGAATCAGAATAGTTTTTATTACCATGGTAGCAGGTTCACAAACTAGGATTTTTTTCTTCATGCAACACATAACACAGAATTTAGATAAAAATAAGCTTTAAAATATAAGGCTATAGGGGCCTGCATAAAGCATACTGTTCAAGTGGCGGGATCTATGGGTCTGGATAGATTGTAGCCTCCTGCCTGAGGGGAGAGGAGTGAATAGTCCGGGTCCGGGGTGAGAAGAGTCAGCAGTGATCCGACCCACACGCCTTCTGGAGGTGACCAGGACTTGTAGAGATGGAGCTCACAGCCAATCACCCTCTCAGCAGCAGCACAATGCGCTGCAGTCGGTGCTTGTCCCGCCGGGGAACCACACGGTGATGGAGGAGGTGAGGATGGACCACACGGGGATGGAGGAGGTGAGGATGGACCACACGGTGATGGAGGAGGTGAGGATGGACCACACGGTGATGGAGGAGGAGAGGATGGACTCTATGATGGCCGTGTAGAACTGCACCAGCATCTTGGTCGGCAGCTTAAGTTTCCTCAGTTGATGTCCTTGAGGTGGGGCAGGACTGAGCCCTCAAAAGACTTCATGACCACAGCCTGTAGTCACTAAGTAAGGAACAGGGACGATGGTGGACGTTTTGAAGCAGGACGGTACATGGTATGACTCCAGGGAAGTGTTGAAAATGTCTGTGAAGACGGGAGCCAGCTGTGTTTCATCCGGGGGCATTCCGCGGTTTCAGCTTCAGGAATTGCCAACGCACTTCCTCCTCACTGATGGAGTAATGTACAGTAAAAAAAAGGAGACATTTATGGTTCAGCAACATCTCAACATGCAAACAATTGTAAAGTAAAAAGTCCCATCGATTTCTTTCATAGACATAAAAAAAGTTGGTATCTTGCCAGTGCAAAAAGGGCCTCGCTGAGGAAACATAGACTAAGGCGTGCTGTGCTACAAGCAGTGCCACCTCTCCCTCTTCACTCTCTTCTTTGCAGTAACATCGCGCTTCTTATTAAGCAAATTACAAACTCTCCCACTGAGTTAAACACTGTCATGTCTGAGAAAGGTCCCAAGTGCTTGAGGTCTCCACGCCGCAGAAACGTGGTCAAAACACCAGACCCCACACCCCTCTGCCACCCACAGTAGCAGAAAATGGTACGGTCTGTCTGAGGAAAAGGTCGGGGGGATGGAGCCTGTTCAGTCACTCACTGCACCAGGTATGAAGCTGAAGTTTGCACAGAGCGTCCCTCGACTGCGCAAACGTCTAGTCTACAGTCTATATTTAGAGACACAAGAGTGGGCGACTTTAAAGGCACGATGGAGGCTAGTAAGCTATGTGAGTCAGTACTTAGAGGCCCATACCAGTTCTTCTGATTACAACAATGAATGAGCAAGCCACTGAATTTATATTTTTTTATTTTTTTTTGTTATTTCAGGCAAAACACAAAACAAAACCAACAACAACCTTAATTTCAACATAAAAAGCAAGCTCCAATTTTGCCTGAAAGGAGGTGGGAAGAAAAAACATTTTTAATCCCACTCCCATTTCACATTCTCCGTTACATCTTCATTTAATTAAAAGCAATGGTAAGGAAACAAAAGCACACATCAACACTATTAGACAACATATGAATGTAACATTTAAGACCCATATAGATCTGTCTATATAGTGACCAGGGGTCTCATTTCTAAAGCTTGCTACGCACAAAACTTTGCATAGCAGCTCCTCTGTTCCAAAGGTGCAATTTATAGAAACTAAACTGAACATGAAACATTGCGCACCATCACTTGAGAGACGAGGAGAGGAAAGAGGAAAGAGCAAAGAGCATAGAGCATAGAGCGAGGGGAAGCCAGTTTGAGGAAGTCATGATTTGTCACTTTTGAAATACAGTTGTTCATTTGAACTTTATTTTCTTCAGAAATGACGAAGATAAGAATGAAATGAGATTGAGCATATTCCCACCACATTTGTGCAAAACATGTAATGTACAGCAGGAACCATATGTTCCTGCTTTACGTCACTGTCTGACTTTAAACCAGAATTAACAGGTCATGTCTCTGGCAGGCTACTTAAACTAGCGATCATCTTCATAATTACATTTACAGTGCAATCCCTGCAAAGTGTTTAGGTTTAGTAGGTCAACAGAAGATCAGTACGATGGACGATGATATCGTCTATTGGAACAACCCAACCCAGACCCAATGTTTATATAACAGTTTAAATCTGTGGATAGTTTGAGTTGAGCATTGCTTGAGTTGCATATCCAGTTTGTTCCAAAGTTGTAACTCTTCCGAGTGGATTGAGCTATTGGCAATGTAAATTATTAGAATGTTATTAGAATGTTAGTTGTGCTGCCAATCAACTTTTCGCTTAATGAATGACCCTCTTAATATTATGCTAAAGTCCATGGGAAAAATGAATAGGAATTTAACCCCATCAAAAATGTACATAAACAAAAAAAAGGAGACACTATAAATTTAAAGCTAGTGCTCTATCCATGATTCTGATTTCACTCCCAAATTACTGGCAAGAATTTCTTTTCTAATAAACATGTCTGTTTACTATTTTATTACTATTGTTTTAAATAGCCTCTTTTTTATTAACCTGCAGCGTCTTCGTCATTGTGTCGGTTCGAGTCTGTATTAATCAAACATGTAAAATATGTCGTAAATGGTCTCTGAAGAGCTTATCCCAGTGCATTCATCTGCGGAGAGGAGCCCACATCTAACAGACCATTCAGGACCTTCCCGACACGCTGACAATTACAACGCCGTGTCCTGCATTGTCCTCTGGTAAAGCCGACTTGTCTGTCTAATTAAGGGCCCGCTCTTGTGGTCGACCCGCACTCCTCTGTATGTGCCATGTGGCCAGACGCTTCAAATAAAAAGCTGCTCCTCCCAGTCTGTCCCGGCTGACCCGCTAACGGCATTGTTCAGAATATTAGGCATGTATATTTCAATCTTTAGGTCAAAGTAAAGTTCAACCTCAAGTCAGGGTCAGGTTGTGGGTTTTGAAGGCCCTTTATCTTCTGCTGCTTGACTTTTTGAGCCGGCTCCTACTGCAAAAGTTTGTCCTCCATTTGAACTTGTTCCTCTGTAAACGGATGTAGCATTAGTTATGCAGCTTCGCCTACACGACGTCCCCAAGACATGTTTCCCCTTGTGGGACGTTAATCTTGATATTTATGAGTCACTTTCTCCAGTTGGTTTCCTGCATCAGCCATAACACACGGCTTTATGCAAATGCAAACATTTTCATTGTGCAGGTGGTGTGTTTTAGAACAAATTTGGGTTCTAAGTTTTGTGAGCTGAATCCAAAAATCATATTGATCATTTCTCCCCCTCAGTCATATGTTGCTCAAGGGTATTATTGTCTTCATAATGTGTTTGTCCTGGAGCAGGTCTGTCCACAGTTTGGGGGAGACTGGGGCTTGTTGGAACATCGTTTACATTTGTGCAGATATTTTGGAAGCGGCTGAGCTTACAATCGAGCGTATGTTGGTGACGTTTTAAGTTTAGAAATAAAACAGACACTTTTATTATTTGATACGTAAGTTCACTTCTTTGAAAAATGTTGTTGAAAGTGGCCCCATGGCTGAGGTTGTTTTTTACAGAACTACAGAAAGTCAAAATCACGGCCTCAAGGAATACAGAGATTGGAAAATCACTCAAAAACCTGACCTGATACAGAAAAATGAATGTTATTTTCATATTTTGCATTGCAAAATTGTTCAATATCAGAATTTTAGACTCCTCACGAAAAGTATTTTTTGCACCCCTGTGTTATAAACTAACTAGTATTTATATTCATGTTGTAAATCCTGATGCACTAGTACTAAATGGAACATTTTTCTTCCTCAGGGGCTGAAAGGTGACCCTGGACCTATCGGTCCAACTGGACTTCAAGGGGATCTGGTAAATTTGATTGTCCACTCTCATTACAGCTCCTTCTGCAGATAAGTCACTGATGTTACTCTGTTTGTTAAAACACAAGGGTTTCCAAATATCAAAGGAAAGCTGCATGTCAGCAGTGGTCAGGCATCCAGGTCTTAAAAGACAAGAAAAGCATGTTCTATTTACACAAATGTTTCAGAATTGGCCTGTTCATAGTTCTTTAATTACAAACAGCGGCCAGACTTAATGTACAGGACTCGGTATTAAAGGATAAGAAACAAATGCTCTTTGTGTGCACAGAAACATTCCCCGACAATGCTGGCTCTGGCTGGCAGCGCTGAATGAAGTGGTTTCATGTTTATGTGGATCCTCTGTGTACTGTTCAAGTCGTTATGTTCACACCCAGTCTGTGTACAGGCACTCATTAAAGCAGCAGCGGTCACCAGCGCATGGCCTGAGCCAGTCCTGCGTTCTGATAAGTGCAGTAGGCTGTGTCAGCTAAAGTCACTTCCATACAGGAGCAGAGTGATGCAGGTGGAGATACTGTTGGAAGGAGAGAAGGAAGGTGTAGACAGGGCAGAGTAGTTGTAATGTACAGTACAAATGCAAAAGCAAAAGCTTCATTGATGTGACTAATGTCGATGATTTATGCATGGAATAAAATACTTGATACTGTATAAATATTAAAGGTGTTGCTCTGTCCAAAGGGTGAGCCGGGAGCTGTGGGTGTGCCAGGTCCCATAGGTGCCCCGGTATGTTCACTCTCCATAATCCTTGTTCAAATGTGCATGGTGTATGTTTCTGACAGTTCTTCTCTTTGTTTCAGGGAGACAGAGGCATACCTGGACCTCCAGGGCCCACTGGTGTTAAAGGCATAGTGGTATGTGTTCTTGTGTAATGTAGTATATTTATAACTACAGCGAAGGTAGAGAAAACCTAAATACTGTATATATTCTGAATTGTAACAGGGAGGTCAGGTGTTGGTTTTATTTTCTGTATGTGAAGCTATATCTATGGTACTGCTCTAGCTCAGTTAATTCCACTCTTTTTCAACAGGGAACACAAGGCCCCCAAGGACCACCAGGAGAATCTGGCCCAGAAGGCCCCATGGTAGGTTCTATCGTTGTATTTGAAGCTTAAACTCTTCAACCCCAACCGTCATCCAAAGTGATGAACGGCCTTCCCAGAATATGTATGAAACAAAAACCTTAGGAGCTAAAACTGATCCCTGAGGGACCCTTGTATGGATTGTGCTTTTGTCAAATGTGTACCTCCGAATGAAACGTTTGATAGTGATACAGTCTCTTGTTTTCTGGTCATCAGGGAAAGTCTGGAGATCCAGGTGCAGCAGGATCTTTGGGTCTGCCTGGAGAAAAGGTAAATAAAAACATGACTTTTACAATTGTAAAGATGTTTGGGCGATCATTTGGCTCCCATGGTTATTGGGCACTTCTGTTCTCAGTATTGTTATCGATCTGATGTTAGTCTGTTTACTGTCACAATGCAGCTCAACTATTTGACAACGTAGACATTTTTCATTTAAATGGAAAGTCATTGTGACCTTTACAGGGATGTTCCGGTGAGCCCGGTGCTCCAGGCCTGCCCGGTAAAGTGGGGCTGCCGGGAATCAAAGGTCACAAGGTGAGTGCAGAGGCTAAACATGTGTGCACGTGTGGCCAACTGTGTTTTTAGGCAAACATAGAGTTCCACATTTTAACAAGTCACTCTTTCTGGAATCTCAACAATATGCACATGGGGACCACACATTGTAATATACTGTTGTACACACAGGAGGAGAACACAATATAGTGACAGCAGAGCACTTCAGTGTACACAGAATTCAGAGTAAAGTGAACTGCCGAGGGACGAGAGAACACTGGCCTATAAAGAGTTTGGACATGTTAGAGTGCTCGATGATGATGAAATGTCAAATGTATGGTTTTGTTATTTTCAGGGACATGTCGGGGAAACAGGATGCAAAGGCACACAGGTATTCTCTATTCTGTCTTTTTCCACAGTCATGAATTCCTCCACATTTATATGGTTCTACTCAAATATATCCTTAGTCCTGAAATAGGCTCAGTGAGGTCAATTCCCAGTCCACTGAATGTTAAAGGAATAGTGTTGGTCCATGTACGGAGCCCTGTGGTACCACTTACTTCTAATCAAATCAATCGTGACCCAGAGATGAGTTATTTTTCTGTTGTGTGGTTTTCAGGGGGAGCGAGGCAATGATGGAGATCCTGGTGACCCTGGCCTCACTGTAAGTATGGACACTCTAAACCTGACACCCTCCTAGTGTTCGAAATGATCACCTTCCACATCAAAATCACTCTCACTTAGGCATGGCCTTTTAAAGCTGATGTACTTGTGTGTTGTTGTTGTTGTCAGGCTGATGTACTTGTGTGTTGTTGTTGTTGTTGTTGTCAGGCTGATGTACTTGTGTGTTGTTGTTGTTGTCAGGCTGATGTACTTGTGTGTTGTTGTTGTTGTCAGGCTGATGTACTTGTGTGTTGTTGTTGTTGTTGTCAGGGTGAAGTGGGCCCCGTAGGAAGGAAAGGAGAGGTTTGTGTCGTTTACTCTGAATATAGTATCATTACATGTCACCATTAGTCCTCACCACTAGCTATGGGCTCCTCAGAGAGGTTACCCCGGATACATGGGCCCCAGTGGAGCTGTGGGGGCCAAAGGAGACTCTGGCCACACAGGGGCTGTGGGCCCCAGAGGTTTTCCAGGCCTTGATGGACCCTCAGGTCAGCCTGGACAGCAGGGACAGCCCGGATACCCTGGAAAACCAGTGAGTGCCTCTCCTCCTTAACAATGCGATGCACTGTTCCACATCAGTGACGCTTTGGTGTTTTTAGGGCAAACCACCAACAGATGACCTTCTGCTGAAGCTCTGCACCCAGGCTCTGCGCAGTGAGGACATATTATTACCAGATAGGATCATCTCTCTCTTAGTGACTACTTTTATTGAGTAGTTTCCGTCAGACACTTGGAATATCATTGGAACATCATAACTTGCAACATTAATAAGCAGTGTGTTTGTCTGTAGGCCAGCTGCCCATGCTGCTGCGGACCGTCAGCCCCCCAAACAGATGTGCCCCCTGTATGAGCGTGAAGGGACCAGTGGGAGAGCCTGGCACACCAGGTCCCAAAGGCTCTATGGGAGCACCGGGGTACCCTGGCGCAAACGGAGCTACAGGTTACCCTGGTCCTACAGGCAGGCAAGGAGATCCAGGCCTTAAAGGTTTGACTATTTTAATTATTTAAATTAATTATATGGTTAGAACTAGAAAAGCATTCTAGAGGCAGCAGTGGCATCAGAGTTGATTGTTTTCAGTCATAATTTGATTTATATAATATAATGTCACACTCCAGAGTCTCTCTAGACCAGTGGATTCTATTCAGGGGGGCGGGCCTCCCCAGGGGGGGCCCACGGCTTTGTCACAGTCAGAGTGTCACGTCATAAGTGATATTATTTCAGCAAATGTAATGGTTAAAAATCATCCAATATGACTGACAAAGGAGAACAGTTACATAAAACACTCACATATCCTTGTAAATACTTAAATAAATGCTTTTTAGCAATTATTTTTACATTTGGCACATTTATGGGGGTACGGCCTGACTAGAGCATTCGCAGGGGTGGCTTCAAGGAATAAAGGATGGGAACCACTGCTCTAGACAGTGTAACGGTCTCTGCCGTTTATTTGCAACACTGTTTGAAACGCTGTAATGTCTCCAGGTGATATCGGACCTAAAGGGCAGAAGGGCAATAAAGGAGAAGGACACCAAGGGCCCCCAGGAGAACCCGGACAGCCAGGTATGTACACCTGACTAAAACCTAGTTTACCAGGAAATAAGAAAATATGCACTTCACACTTTTTATAGTTCCTATGGTTGTCAGGACACTGCACATAATCTGAAATTGCACAAAATGATTGCACTAACTTCTTTTACTACAGGCCCTCGAGGTCTTCGAGGCTTTGAGGGAGCTGGTCATCCAGGAAGCCCTGGTGCTCCAGGAAAGCAGGGAGCCCCCGGATATCCTGGAAAACGTGGAGGGCCCGGTCTGCCAGGGGTCTGCGATGTGTCCATGTGCTACCAAAGCTACAACCTCAGGGACCACTACAGCAAGGGCCCCAGCGAGTGACCTCAAGGGGGCAGAGACACTATCACAGACAGAGGCATCACTGCTGTGTGCAGGCTGGCTTTCCACCCCAAACACGGAATGTCTTTTCTACGCTGACAACAGCACGGGGACAACGCAGTACTCCAAGGACGTGTGATGGAGCAGGCCTATTCAAGCCAGAAAAATGAAGTTTGATTTATTTTTGTAGTTTTTGTTTTCTACTTTTCCAGTACAACCTACAACAGCACCAGATTGTCTCATTTATTTGACTTTCACAGTACGTTGGTCCATGCCCGTCAGTCCCATCATGTCCCATGTTGTATTGACACTGCTTTGGCTCTGCAGATACTGAGAACAGCTTCAAGCAGCTGCAGACAAAAGACACTACACAGGCACCAAAGTCCTCTCCATCTCAGACACACAGTTTCATGGTCATTTCAAATGTTGAAGAGCGCATTATCCACGATGCAGTGAGCGGCTGCTGACATTCTTGAGTCATTTGGACGATTTATTATTGTGCCCTGTGCATAGGACATCTAGAACTGGAGGGCACAAACATCATGTGACTGAGTGACTCTACATCACTGCACTCAAAGATGACTTGTGGAGTGGAAGAAAACGTATGGACTCTAATGGTTTTCATGTACTTGCATATATTTGCATCCATGTTCATGTGACTCAATGATAGGGCTGGGTATCATTAAACAACACCAGTTTGGTATCGGGAGAAAGGTTTAGGTACTGCTGGTATTGAAAATCCTTATTTTTGCCACATTATTGTTCTGTTTTCTGGTTCTAGATGTGTCGAAACAGTATCGAAACCAATATCATTCTTGCATCTGTATCAAAAACCAAGTGCCGTTAACATACTGGTGTCCAAAATAATGTAACCGTACCCAGGCCTGCTCAATAGTTCTGACGACAAAGTGTGATTCTCGCGTGGTCGGGTGTTTCTACATAACATTTCTTGGTGAAACTCTTCTCTCTGGCGCTGTTTTAGCAGTTTGCCAGTCGCTATCATTGTTTACACTTTTGTTTTGAACTCCTTCCTCCATCACAGCAGAGACAGATGTACGCCCTCTGCTGGCCTTTTGCTTAACTACATTCTATAACATTTGAAGTTGTTGTGGTATTTTCTATGTAGATACATGCATTAAGTGACTGTGTAAAAATACCAAACAGGTCCAAAAGTATTTTCCAAAGCACATTTCTTTTGCAATCTACCCATTATCTTTTATTTGACTGAATCGTTTACAAAATAAAATAAAAGGTTTGGATGCAGCGAAATGTTGACCTCCATTTTCCCTGCGACGCTGGGGCCGGGACAACACAACAGTCCCGTCACACAGAGGCAAATGTGAGGAAGCACGTAGGCCTACTGTACATGTGGGTGAGGCCGGCTTCCCAGCTGCTGATGAGTTACTGAACGCTCTGACGGGGAAGGGGAGTGCGTGGATACTCCTGTCGTCCTAATGAGTAATAAGTACGTACCATCATTTTGTTTTTTAATAAACAACTCAATTATTATACAAAACATTATTCCCGGCGTCTGACTTGCCCAGTTCAGAATGTGACTGAGTAGAAATAAAGTGCGGACACTGTGTTGATTTTGACGACATACCTTTTGACCAAAATGTCTTTTCCTTTTAGTCACGATTTTAGACAAATAAATCTCTTCAATGTTGGTCTATAGTCGACTAAATCTAAAGGTAATATCTGTCAACTTTACATGAATAATCTTTAGTATAATCCTATTTAACCTCTTAACCTCCGCCTTAACCGAGCACAAAAGAACTGTTACAAAAAAGTGACAACAAGAAAAGCGATGGATGAAAAAGTTACAACAACACAGCGACAATGCGAGGAAAATCTGTAGATCCGCTGTGTAGGTCTTAGCTTTCAAATGAGGCGTTCCACCGGCCTATAGGCTGTAACCTCAGGTCAAGAAGCTCTTAGATTTGGGTACAGCTGAACTGAAAATGTGCTTGGTTAAGGTCCGGAGCGGTTGGATATGAGGCTCCTTCAAACTGTCATCTTAATAAGTTTGGATAATTTTAGTCTCTTTTCATTCTTATTTCGTCATGTTTTAGTCGACGAATGAAAAATCCAAAAAAGAATAAGTCTTTGGGCCACAGGGAGCAGGTCTGGGGGCCTGTACGTACACCCAATCATAATTTATGAGTAAAAAATGCATTGTTTCCAGCATGAACCGGCGTCCACTCCCCTGTTGAGGTTGTAAGGGAGTTAGGGAAAATTTGGGGTTTGTATTCTTTGTATTATTAATACTAGACATAATGCGGTAATATTAATATTATTAATACTAGACATAATGCGGTCAGTAACTCTTGTTACTAATAAGCATCACTCATTAATGGCATTAACAGTCTGGCTCTGACTACCCAGACTGTTTATGGTCAGTTTGTGCGCTTCTTTCTTTCCTATGTTTGTGTTTTTCTTCTTCTGTTTTTACACATATAGTGGAGCAAGACGAATGGAGCATGTGTGGGCGTTTATGCGTAGGTGCGACAGAGGGGATTTTTTTTTCTTTTAATAAACATCATCTGTATACAACTTACAATTTCAAAAGTCACTTTAATAAAGATAACTTGAAAAGATGTTTTAGTCGACAAAACGGTCTGGATCTTTTAGACGTAGTTTTAGTCTCAACACAACTTTTTCTACTTTATTGCCTTTGGACACAGAAACAGACCATTTACATTAAAACAAACAAAATAGAATGCTGAGACTCAAAATCAAAATAATAATGCAGAAATGTAGAAAAGAGGAACATAAAATAGTAATAATAGGAAGTAGCAATAAATGGTAAGGTTCAATACTTGAATTAAAAAAAAAAAAACATAACATACATCACCAACAGAAGATTTTTGACACACGTGACCATCTTCTTAAAAAAACATCCATTTTAAGTTGTAATCGAGTCGTTCATCCTTCCATCAAATAAACATGGTGTGACTTTTGTGTCCATTGTGAAACTCTGGGTGGAGATGATGATAGTTTTTCTCCCCACCCTCAACAAGACATGTAGAATGTAGCGCTGAGCGTCATTAAAGGCACACTGCGTAACATTTTGGACTAAACTGTAGCCATCAGTACAAAACACGCTCCTAATGACCAGCTCGACAGAAAATGCTACTTCTGCAGTGAGAAATCAAAGAATGTATTTGGATGGGAACCTAGCCTGTTTAAATCTCAAATTCTGCTGACTTTAGTCGACATCTCCATGGAGACGAGCTGGAGACGTACCCACTCCCGGTAAAGTTATGTCATGTCTTAGGAGAGCTGAGGTATTTGAGGTATTTTTCCATGCTGAAAATATCTGTCATAAAATAAAGGCTTGTATTTCAATTTTTTGGGGTAAAAATTCTACGCGGTGTAGCTTTAAGTATGCTGGGATATACATCTAAAATGAACAGGAGGGGATCCAATGGGAGATCTGTTCATAAAAAAAAACCAGAAAATCCTTTTTGTTGTATTTTCCCAAAACATTTTCATTTCAGAAAATATGTGCGAGATCTCCAAACCAAGTCACACTTCCAGTCAAACTCTCTCCAATTTTGGCTATTTATCCCTTCATGACATTAGGAGTCACTTTCCACCATGAATCATCTGCTATAATTACATTCATCTCCAGTTCCTCACACAACTTTTAATTCAGTTTTAGTCTCACTGTAGTCAGCAAAAAAATCACTTTGACTAAACCTGATGATGAAATATTTTAGTTTACGAAATCAGCACTGCACCCAGCCTAAAATGTAATGAGGTAAAAGTATTATGAAATAAGAGTATCTGAGTACTTTTGCCACTCCCCGTGTGTGTTTTTCAGTTCCCATCCTTAAAGATCACTGATGGGGCCATGTTTTCACACTAGCACAGAATGCGAGTGTGCAGATGAGCCACACTTCCTTCCTCCTCTGACTGACTTCTATGAAGGGATTGAGTCACGTCTCAGAACGTAGCCTGCGTGAGGACCGAGCTGGACCGAGAGTTACCGACTGTCCTCCTATCCGACAGCCTTGATGCAAACCGCGGAGATGAACGCAGATGTCTACAACAACGACTACTATGGGAATGAAAGTGTCGACGAAGTGGGTCCAGACGAGAGTTGGGTCCAGCTCTACAGTGACCGCTTCCTGGGCATCGTCTATTCCCTGATGTTCATCTTCAGCCTCTCCACCAACATCCTGGTGCTGGTCATCATCCACCGGTGAGCAGAGGCCGGCAGTACTCGCTTACATTTACTCAACTACAAGCACTTGAGTCACTTTCGGAAGAAACTGTACTTAATACAGTAGTTATATCATTCAGTGCTTTTCACTTCTACTTGAGCAATATTATCATGAAGTATCTGTACTTTGGATGTGGTCTATTACTACTGCGTCAGGGCAACAGTTGCAATAGGAAAACTGAGGGGTCTGATCCCGGCTCGATTTGTGATAAATGCATTCAATAAAAACATTAACATTCAAATTGAAAAGACACCTGAGAGAAGGACTTCAAACTAATTCCAGAATCACAGATAATTCCGATCATGTTTGCAAGTCTAAACTAAAAGGTTTCTACGCGTGAGAAGATCCCACCATCATGGAGACGGGACAGATGAAGTTATATTAAGATAAGATTAATTACTAAAACTAAAACTCACTAAAACTTTGATCCAATTCCAATTAATGTTGTGGCAAGACATAATAATAATAATAATAATAATAATAATAATAATACATCTGTGGTTTGCAGATGTGAAGAAGAAGAAATTTCCCTTGATAGCACCTGTCACAGATAAAAGACTCCGGGATCATCTCACTGCATTCGACTGTTCCTTCATGGTTTTAGTCCAGTGACTCCAAACTCATTTTGGGTCTTGGTCTGAAGTTAGTGGTCAGGGTGTGCCATGGGCCCAATACTATCACAAACATCAACATTTACATCTACATTTGACTTATATATTTGATGTAAATGAATGGTAATATAAGGACCCAGGTGTTGATTGGATTAAAATACAGAATAACAAGATGCCTCTATTAAAGTGATGAAGGCAGTGCAGTGCAGCAAAGTTCATTGTAAACACTTCTGGACTGATCAGACCCGGGACCTTCTAGCTGTGAGTGCTAACCACTGCACCATCACGCTGACTCCAGTTTGAAAGCTTGGCTCACAACAACTTCACTACTGTAATACTTTACTCCACTGGCTCAGAAAATATCACTTATAAACTGAGAGTGGCCTTGAGCCCAGCTGGTGCGCTCCAGGGGGCGCAGCCACATGAGTCTGTTTTAGACTCATGTGTCACACGCCCCACATAGAAACAGCTTGTGACAAAGAGTCATGCCAGCTCCTCCCGGAAGATTCTCAGCACACCTCACTCCCTGTTTGTGCACAAGGGGAAGGATTTTCTGAGAAAAGCAATGAAGCATTGAATTGTCTAAAGTGCAGCAGATAGTATAGTTGTGTAGCCGATAGTCTAGTGGTTAAAGCTACTACTCTGCAGGCAGCGTCAGCGCGGCGTACCCAGGGTGTGCAGGGCCAGCACATGCCTCCATGGGGCCCTGAGATTATTTGAGTTAGGGCCCTTCATTAATATTAATGATTGTATTTAACTTCTCCTTTGAGATGGCGTTAAAAAACTAAGGACATTTCCCACACATCATTAGTTCAAAAATAAATGTTGGCAACATAAATGTAGCCAGACAAGGCTAAGTAAACACATTTCATTATTTTGTTAACTATATCGAATGTTGTACTCAATGGCCACTAGCTGCTCTGCTTTTTGGGGGCCGCCATTGTTGTAGTACCTCCATATCGCCGCTAGTTTCCCATTGAAATGCATTGGACTTTAGACACGTGAAAAACAACTTTGGAGCCTTGTACATCATTTTCTTAAACTTTCTACAGCTAGATATTCCTCCTGTGATAACGCTGGGTTAGTTACAATTAAAGGCACCAGGCTGGTTTTCGTAAGAACATTTTTTCGAAATTTCGTACTAATGAGGGTCAGACTGTTAGCATTGGAGCTGCGCGACTGACACGTCCCATAAGGGCGGAGTCTACAGTGAAGATCCCGCCCTTATGCCCTTTTTAGGAACATGCTTCATCAGAACCGGGGAGGGGGAGTCTGTAAACCTGCCATGATTTCCCCCTCGAACGTGGTCATTGTGGTAAATGGGGAGGAGTGAGCAGGAGACGTCTATTCTTTGTTTGTACTGCAGCTTTCACTGCATTATTTTCATACATTTTCTGTAATGACATCATTGAGCCCTGAGTGTGTGTTGTCGTGTGGACTGACAGCGTGTTGTGTTGCAGATTTGAGAAGCTGACCACTGTGACCAACCTGCTGCTGCTGAACCTGGTGCTGTCCTGCCTCCTCTTCATCGTCAGCCTGCCCTTTCTGGGTGCAGACTTGCTGCTCTCAGACTGGCCGTTCGGTGACCTGATTTGCAAGCTGGTGGGCATTCTGTACTACCTGGGCTTCTACAGCTCCGTGCTGTTCCTGACGGTGCTCACCTTTGACCGGCACCTGGCCGTGGTGTACTCTCTGAACGCGCAGCGCGTGAGGAGCAGGACCTACGCGCTGGTCTCCTGTGCGGTTGTGTGGCTGGTCAGCGCTCTGGCCAGCATCAAACCCATGATTATACATAAGTCTTACTACCAGCAGATGCATGAGCGGACCTACTGTGGGGAGGTGGGCGGCTCTCAGGTGCTCTGGTCAGTGGGCTTTTACACCCAGCTCCTGCTCTTCTTCCTGTTCCCTCTTCTGGTCATCATGTACTGCTACACGCGCATCGCCTGCACCGTGCTCTCCTCCCAGATCGTCACTAAGTTCAAGACGGTGCGCCTCATATTCGTCATCGTGCTGCTGTTCTTCATCTGCTGGACTCCTTTTAACGTAGCCCTGCTCATGTTCGAAAGTGCCACCACCCCAGAGGACCGCGATCGATGGCGAGAGACGGTCAACGTCACAGAGAGGTTCACGCACCTCTACTTCTGCATCAGTCCCATCTTCTACACCTTCGTGGGGAGGAAGTTTCAGAATTACTTCCGAATGTTATTGGTGACGCGGTTCCCAAGGTTGAAGAGGCACATTTCAGTCAGTCAGATTAGTCCGACCAACATGTCGGGCTAAAGCGACCCCTATAGTGGGGACTGAATTCCATACGCTGATCTTTTACTTATATGACCTGTTCTAGTTTTTATCCTATTTTAATTGTTGTTGCTCACCTATTGTTGTATTTCTGCTGCTTGTTGTACATGGGATGCCTCGTGTTTATTCTATTTAACTGGTTGAACATTTTCCTGTCTGTTTTTGCACAACTCTGAGTGATCTTCTTGAACGCCGACTGTAACAAGTGAATTTCTCCATTGTGAGATCAATAAAGTCTTATCTTATCTTATCTTATCTTATCTTATCTTATCTTATCTTATCTTATCTTATCTTATCTTATCTTATCTTATCTTATAGATATTACGTTGATAGAACCAGATGTCATGTTCAGTAAAGTGCCACTGGATAAGACTGATGTGATGTTACGTGTGCTCGATGTTTGTACGTGTCCAGTATTTCAGTGTAAATAAAACTGAACAGAATCAAAGGCCTATGTCATCAATCAATCAATCAATCCATCCATCCATCCATCCATCCATCCATCCATCCATCCATCCATCCATCCATCCATCCATCCATCCATCCATCCATCCATCCATCCATCCATCCAATCAATCAACCATGCATCGAAATACTTTTGATGCTCAACTCAGTTATAGAAAAAAGAAAATCCAAATGTTTTTGACTTAAAAATAGTTTTGTTAAATCCAGATTTGGTTTAAACAAAAGACTAGAGCCTGACTTTAAAAATGCTGTGGCCATTTGCACTTTTCAAAATGAAAATGTAAGCTATAGTTGGGGGTGGGGGAGGATGAAGTCGGGGTCAAGCAGAGAAGTGTCCTCCCTTATTCTGTTCTTAGGTCCATCTGAGGAAAACATGCTTAAAACTGGCCTGTTTTAAATGGAAAAATATCACAAAAGAATGTAGGCTTATAGGGTACAATAAAATGATACAATGATAAACATTCCATTAAAAAGTATTGGAGGCAATAGACAGTAAATATTGGCCTTGGTTAGAAAAGTCTTGCCCACTTGTTGCTAGTCAGCCTTCCGCATTTCTCTGTGTGGATGTTTGGGAGTAGGTTTGCCCTCCTCAAAGTGAAGTGAGCGCACACGGCCTGCACCAGCACCTGAAGGCCTCCTTATCCGAGGTCAGTTATGCCGACCCATCAAAACAATGCTGTAACAGAGACCGTCTCCTTCTCCGGTTATCGTGGCATCCACGGGCACTATGCATACGGCTGGATGCCCCCATTATTGGTCTGTTTGTCATTAAATTAAACAGTGCTATGACTTACATGAGATTTCCAGGAGTGTGACCTAAACAAACCAGCACATCCCACCCTTCGGCAAATTGAAGTCCCAAACCTCTTCAGACAATGTAACTTTTGGAACTCTTCTTCAAAACAAGAACAATGAACTGTGTTGTAACTTAGGTCCTCTGTCTTGCAAAATAATAGAAACAAAAGATATTTAAATCATCCCCCAACTTTAAACAATGATGATGATATATTTACGTTTGAACTATTGAGACTAAACTACCCAGAACTGTATAACCCCTTGTATTTGACCCCTTAAACTATACTGCACTTTGTGGTGCTTTTGTTCTTTTATTGCCTGTTAACATTGTCATCTGAACAGACTATTACTTTTGCCATACTTGTTTTGTACATGGAAAAGTATTTTTTTTAAATCATTATTTATTTAATAGAAACAAACAAACAAACAAAAAACATCCCAGTCTTATCCTTCACCCGTGTCATAGTGTTGCATTACTGCCACCTTCTGGTGCAAACTGGTCCACACGTATCAAGTATGTGCTGCTGCATCCTTATTCAATCAAGCACATAACACGAATAAGTAATTCCAGTAAAAAAAAAGAAGAAGAAGAAAAAAAGCGATGCAATAATCTTGGACCATAGTGAAGAAAAGAGGAAGAAAAGAAAAAAAGATTTTCGAGTTCAAATAAATTTCAAAGTTCAAATATTTTTTTTCGAGATTTTGAAACATGCAGATTTCTGAGAAGAAGAAAAAAAAGTCGCAAATTTGGTAGAAAAGTTCGGTGTTTTTTTTATAGCTCCATGCATGTCCCTTGTGAACGCGCAGACAGCTCCACTCCACGCCACTAGGGGCAGCACTCTGGAGTCTGACGTGGTGCTCCGGGAGGTGAGAGGTCAGTGCTTACCACGTGTGTTTGTTGCTGTTGTTGCTGCCTGGTCGCTGTGAGTTGTCACTTCTTTCCTCTGGTCTTGTTCTGCGTCAGGACGTGATTGTTTACTCTCTGTGACCTCCTGGGTGGGTTCGGTCTGAACTCCGCTCAGCGCGGACACTTCCTGTCTCTGATAACTCCGTGTGTTTCATGTGAGAGCTCGTGAGTGTCAATTACTGAATTAGCCGAATGTATATTTGCCTTTTCAGTCCGTGCCTCTTTAAATGAGACTGAAGTCTGCTCGGTTTGCTGTGACCAGACTCTCCAGTCTCCAGTCTCCGCCGCAGGATGAGGAACCTGGCAGTGGTGAGGAGCACCCGGGGCTCCTTGGTGCAGCCCGGGGCCCCTCAGTGCATGTGTGTGCGCGGGGACAGCGGCTCTCTGCTCCTGGCCTCGGCCTTCTCCATCACCGAGTTTGACCCACACACTGGCAAGGTGAGCGGCTGTGCGTCAGGGTCAGGGGTCAGGGGTCAGCCACTATCCAAGTGTCGTGAGTTCATGTTGGAACAGTTACTCAGTCTAAAATGGAGGATTATTATGTGATAGACAGTTGTGTTGACACGTCACTTGAGCCAGATGTTTTTAACCTGTTGCAACTTCATTAAATGTAGCACAATTTTTGATGTAACAAATTTACATTTCACAAAAAAACAACCTTATATTCGGGGAGAGCAGATAATTAACCGTTTCATCTTCATGTATGAGTCCTTATTTATCTTATGTATTTGTCATTGTCCTGAGGATTATTACAGGAGTGATGGCAATTTAAAGTGTCCCCATTTTCTCCCCTAAATAATGCAATTGTCTGTGTGTAAACTGTAATATGTGGCAGTAGTGAAGCTAAAACAGGCCTGTGTCCAAAATATTACATCTGGTATTAGGGATGGGCCAAGATCTCATGCTGCAAGATCAAATGCCCCAAGATTTTTCAGCCCTGAGTAGATGAATATTGTGGATATTTCTTTTTATTTTACTGCGCTGCATCCATTATACTCACTGTAGACGGCTTAAAGGTATTTAAAGGTAAATTTAGTCAATAGTTACAAATCCATCCATCCATTTTCTTCTACTTGTCCGTTGCCGGGTTGTGGGAGCAGCTGTTGGAGCTGCCCAAATCACACTGCATCAGCCCCTTATGGCTCCTCCTGCAGGTGGTGGGTCCACAGAAGGACGGCCTCATGTTTGTAACCGGGCCTGTTGGTCTCTCACAAGGGGCTTCTGAACCTGTTTACCATGGGAGACCCTACCAGGGGCACGAAGCCCCCGACAACAGAGCTCCAGGATCATTCGGGTGTTCAAACCCCTCCACCACGTTAAGGTGGCGGTTCCAGGAGGGGTGTTACCCACCAATGTTTACGTAATATATTGGTTTGCACTTTTAAATAGATTTTTATATCGTTAAACTGTTGAGCAAAAGGAATTATTTCATCTTTATTTAATATTAAGATAGTGTCTGGTTCTTGTGGAATTTGTGTCTCTGCCCGCCCCTAGTTGATAATAATAATACTAAGAAGAAGAAGAAGAAGAAGATTTGATAATAATGTAATTGATAGTATTTCCCTAATGACAAAATGTTGAAACATGAATTGAGTTTTAATGCCGTGTCTGTGACGGTCATGTAATGGGCTGTACCGCTGGCATACCACACAAACTGTCTTATGTTTTTTCTAATAATGTGAACATCATACACTTATAAAGGCTCCATAAACAGCACATTCTAAACATCAAGGAAACTATAAGTTCAAAATTAAAAGAGAGTTTATTTTTGACTCTTCGATTGTAGCCGACCTGAGTGTATCGTAAAGGTTGTATTTTCTAATTCTACGATGCCCTAAATGTGCCCCCGGCTGTGCTTTCCTGTAGGAGCTGAGCCAGGCCTCTCTGACGGCCGAGGGCTTTCTCCCGGACGATGGCGGTGGCACAGTGGTTGGACTGCAGGATCTGGCAGAGCTGGAGTCGGCCTGTGTGGCCACCGCCGCGGGCGACGTCATACTCTACAACTTCAACTCCACACAGGTTTGCTCGTGTTTGTTTATTCAGCCACGCAGATGCTGAAACAACATGGTATTATTTAGTGACGTCCGTCCTCTCCTTGTGTCTAGTTTGAGTGTGTGGGGAGTGTGGACAGTGGCCTCACCTCCATGAACTGGAGCCCAGATGAAGAGCTGGTTGTTTTCACCACAGGTCAGACCTCGATGCTCCATCTTTATTCCCTAACCTTTACACTTCATTGTGTGTCATTAATGCATCAAACTGGCAGAACCTTCACTAGCTTCATGTTTCTGTTTCCAGGTCAGGACACTTTCATTATGATGACAAAAGACTTTGAGCCAATCATTGAAGTGGGGATTCATCAGGAAGACTTCGGTGAAGGTACAGCTGTAATACTGTGAAATAAAGGGACCAAAACTCTCAACAAAATTAAAGCAATATGCTACAAAGTCTCTACGATGTTTGCTTTGACACAACAAAGCTATTGTTTTACTGAACTGATACAACTACAGGTTAAATTGGAGACTTCTGATAAAGCTGTTCAACATTTTAACCTGATGAGCTGAACTGCAAACCCATTTGAACTGGTCTTTACAAAGACTTGAGCATCACTGACTCTTGTGGAACCAGCTTTGGGATGATTGCTCTTAAACCTCAGAACTGGATAAATGACAAACACCACCTCATGTACAAATGTTTTGTGATTGTTTACGCCTTCAGGAAAGTTCATCACCGTGGGCTGGGGGAAGAAGGAAACTCAGTTCCACGGCTCTGAGGGGAAACAGGCTGCTCAGAAGAAGGCAGCGGTCAGTAAGAAAGGAAGTGTCCAGAGTGACAAAGTCTGCTGTGTCTGACCGTGCTCTGACCGTGTGCACAGGAGCTGCAGCCGGCCCCTGACTGGGACGACCGCAGGCCCAGGGTGTCGTGGAGAGGAGATGGGCAGCTGTTTGCTGTGAGTGCGGTGTGTCCTCAGAGCGGAGCCAGGAGGGTGCGGGTGTGGAGCAGAGAGGGCGTCCTGCAGGCCACCAGTGAACCCATCAATGGACTGGAGCAGCCGCTCTGCTGGAGGTAAAAGCTCATGCACTAAGAGAGAAACAAACTGGACATAGAATGGACCAGCACAGGAAAAAAAATCAGCGCTTCCACGTCACAGTGAGAAGGTCCCGAGTTCGATTCCCACCTTGACTGTGTGGTGTGTATGTTCATTAAGATCCACTGTCGCGACCAAATAATAATCATGAGATCTCACACACTGCGATTCGTTTTTAATATCTTGACTTATACTGCGCCTCAACCACTGAAAAAATATCCAGCTCTGTTCTGAATAGACAACCAGGTGCTTCATGTCCACGGGTCACAACGACTGCAGACAGACCGCCTTAACGCCTTAGCACAATGGTTCCCAACCTGGGGGGCACCTGGGATTGCAGGGGTGGCCCAGACCTTTGCCTGGTCAGAGGGTCATGTCACAAATGATACTATTTGAGCAAAATGAATGGTCTAAAATCACCATATATAAGACTGACTGCAGCTGCATTAAACGCTCCAATTTCAGTTTATTTGTTTGAAATAAATACTTATAAGCAATTATTTTCATGCCACAGTTTTGGACTGGGGAGATGCGGCCCGACTACTGCACGTGCAGGGGGGGCTTCAAGGAAAAAGGGTTGAGACCACTGCCTTGCATTGGTTTACATGATACTATGAATTCTTCTGTAGATTATTGATGACTTGTTTGTCCCTCAGGCCTTCCGGAAGTCTGATCGCCAGCACCCAGCGGCAGCACAACAAACACTGCGTGGTGTTTCTGGAGAAGAACGGCCTTCAACACGGAGACTTCTCTCGGCCTACCAGCAAAAACCAAACCAAGGCAAGCGCTCCCTCACAGCGTCAGCATGGATCATACACCAGCACTGAAGGCACTGAAGGCTTAGCATGTCTGTGCTTTCAGGTGAAGGAGCTTTGGTGGAACAGCGACTCCACAGTGTTGGCGCTGTGGTTGGAGGACATCAGTGCTACTGGAGATGGAAAGATCCGCACCCACTGTAAGACGGCACAAATGATGGTCTGACTCTGACCCCCTGTCATTCATATCAGTATAAACATTGTGGATAGGCTGGTTATCGGTACATTATTCCATAACAGTACTTTACGATACTTTTTTCGATATATTTGTCATCTAGAACCAGAAAACAGAACCATAATGTGTGGGAAATTGGGAGATATTGTGGCAAAATTGTGGAGCAAAAGTAAGACCAGAAAATAAGAAAAATTGGGGCAAAAAGGGAAAAAACCAGGACTTCCTTTATTACGTAAACTTTTCCGAGACCAAGGTGGTATCGTTTAACGGTACCCAGCCCTCGTTATGAAAACTGTCTCTTGTGTGCGACTGCAGTTGAGCTGTGGACATGTGGGAACTACCACTGGTATCTGAAGCAGAGCCTGGACTTCGGAGACGACCCTCTCACGGCCCCGGTGTGCGCCTGCTGGGACCCGGTGCGAGCGCTGCAGCTGCATGTGGTGCTGCGGGACTGGACCGCGCTCACGTACGAGTGGGGCTGGAGCACGGAGCGCAGTCTGGGGCAGGACGACTGTGATCACGCCAGTGTGGCCGTGATCGACGGACGTGAGTAGTTTCAAAACGGCACATTTTTTTTCTCTCTTTTGTGAAACATTGTAAAGACATTACAACTTTCATGCTCTTATAGGTGCATTATGCAACTTTTTATGTGGAAAAACACGTTGATATTTGTGTGTATTTGACCATGTCGTGACCCAGCGGCTGTATGAGTGGTCAGTATGGCGGCGCTACTTTCCATCACAGTGGACGCTCCAGGATCAATTAGAAAACCTACGAAACAGTTGATCCTGGAGCGTTGTAGAGACGCCACCGTCTGAATTTAAAAGCCGTTTCTAGTGTGGCGGTTTTAACTGGTCAATTTTTATTAGATTGTAAAAAACACATTTTTTTCCTCCAAAATGTCTTTGCGTACTCTGTGGGCACACTGACTACTGTTTGGGAACCACTGGTCTAAACAATCAAATGACCAATGCATAATAAGACCCCATGTGGACGGCACGGTAGCGCAGCGGTTATCGCTCGCGCTTCACAGCTCAACGGTCCTGGGTTCAATTCCCACCTTTCTGTGTGGAGATTGCATGTTCTCCCTGTGTCTGCGTGGGTTTCCTCCGGGTACTCCGGTTACCCTGGTTACCCTTACCACTAAAAACATGTACAATAGGTCTGGATGAATAAGAGTGTGTTTGAGAGTGCGCATGGGGGAAGGATGGAAATGAACCCAAGGCTACAATCCGGTGTGGCGTGTTTACATGCATGAGACCCATGTGTTCATGAGAATGCACTGTCCCGACCAAATAAACCAATAAATAAAAAATTTAAATCTAGACCAGATCTGTTGATTCCTGAGAATAAATAACAGCTTTTCTGATTCATTCATTACGTGTAAATATTACAAAACCTAGTTTTGATTCAATGGCATTAATCCCTTAGCCTTACCTCACTGTATGTGATTTCATGTTCAGATAAAATCCTCGTGACCAACTTCCGCCAGAGCGCGGTGCCCCCTCCCATGTGCTCCTACGAGCTGCAGCTGACCTCTGCCGTGAACCAGGTGACCTTCTCCTGTCGCAATGAACTGGCCGCCTTCACCGCTGATGGAAACATCTCAGTGTTCTGTCCTGGTATGATCTCACTGAAGGATAATATTCTACTTTATCTTCTCAAACGAGATACATGTACATCTTTGACAGCTTTTATGGCTTTATAAAAATCCTGATCTTGTGCCTCATGTCAGACTCGGGAAACCAGTCCAGCAAAACCAACGGCTTCAGGAGTGTGTGTCAGCCCCTGGTCTTACAGAAAACCTACAGGTAGATATCTGATGTTTGTGTGGTTGAATAGACACAGTATCAGGCTCGCTCTCCTCTTTGTGCAGCATTGACCTTGTCCAAGAGCGCCCCCTGGAGGTGCGTCACTTGCTGTGGCTCAGAGAGGACCTGTTTCTGGCCGTGAGGGCGTCACCGAGACCAAACTCCTCCAAACTGCTGCTCCTCGGCCCGTCGCAGGATTCGGAGGAGACACTCGCTGCTAGGTTTGTAAACATTTAAAATGTGAATATTTTGTACAGTCAGTGTTTTGCTTCATCTTTAGAAATATAACTTTACAAATGAACTGAGAATGTTTATCCAACACCACAATATCACAGTAAATGATGTTTGTATGTAGCAAATACTTCTTTCTAAAGCTTCTCCTGGCATTACTGCATGAACTGCAGTGTCTAAATGGATGCTTTGTAAATGTGTGCTTGGTGCAGGCGTGAGCTGGAGGTGTTGGGGCAGGTGGTCAGTGTGGTCTACAGCGCCCACACAGGCTCCCTGGCTCTGCAGCTGCAGGACGGACACCTCCAGAAGCTCCTGTGGGGTCAGTCTCAACACTTTACGTTTATCTAGTAGAAGGGACGGCACAGTTACTGAGAGGGAAACATTTTGCCATTTTACGTTTATTCGCAGTTATCGACAGTGAGGAGGAAAATATAGAGAATTTCTCAAATCATTTACAGCACTGTCGAAATGTTCACAAAAAGAAACATGGACATTATTTAAGCATTGTTTTAATTGAAAACCTATTGAATATTTAGCCTCTTATCTTTAATATTTATGCTTTTACTCTTATGTAAGAAACAAAGTTGAAAAGTTAAAACAGTTGTGGGCGCGAAATTTCTTCTTCCTAAGTGATTTGACTGAAAAAAGTCACAGTAATGCTCAGGACTGGTTCCAGTACTGTTTTTTTGTTGTTGTTTTTTCAAATTTTTTTAGCTGGCGCATGTGGACCTTATTTCCCTGAACTGTGCAATCGTGTAACTCACTGAAGTAGAATGTGCTTTGTTCAGACTGCGCCGAGCCGTCGGTGGTGGACTGGGAGGACTCCAGTGGCTGTCCCGTCAGCTTCCCTGTGGTGTGTGTCCAAACTGCACTGTGCCACATCGGGACAGAGGTAAAACACCCAAAGAACCCTCAAATAAACAAACTCTACAAAAACTATGAAGAGTTTTTTGAGGATCTGTACTTTTCCTTATTATTTTTGTTGAGAACTTATCGCTTTACTCCACTACATTTGAAAGATAAATAATATAATACTTCAATGCTCCAACGGAAAAAGTGAAAGCATATTCTGTCTAAAATAATCCTTAGACGATTGGTCCCTGCCCTGTGGCCGTTATGGGGATTAATTTGAGGACAATCTTCATGTTTTTGAAGTAGGAAGTCAGTCATAACACTTATTCAAAATACCTTTTTTCTTTTAAAATCTCTTATATGTTTGAATATACTTTGAATGGAGTAATATTTGAGCAGTAGTACTGTGGTAGTAGTTGCTGTGTATGATAGAATTAAGAGCATTTGCCGTTTTTGCCGTCGAACTACTGCTCCTGAAGACTGAAAAGACTGATGCAAGAATCTGAGAGACAAGAATAATTCCTATAACCTTGAAACTGGTTTGTACACTGTGGGTTTGCTCATGTGCAAACCGATTAGTACGTGCAAAAGTGGATCAGCAGTAGAGTTATTGATACATTTTTTACTCACACAGCACAGTCTCATTTACATATCAGATGTGGGTGCCTGATATTGTAATACAGGCAACATCAAATGGTAAATTGAAAAAGTACAAAATAGATTTTATTTTTCAGCTTGCACCCGCTTTAGCACCTGCTTTAATAATTGACGCCCTTTGCTTTTTGTTTGTAGGAGTTTGTGCTGGGACTGACTGACAGAAGCCATCTGTACGCTGGGAACACTAAGGTATGTGATACTTGAAAACATGTTGGACCTAAATCTGACATGAAAATCTGACCCGAAAAAACTAAAGAAAGAAAAAACATTAAAATAAGTGCAATCAGTGCAATTTGAATGAAAAGGAGCAGAGAAGATGATAAGTCTCGCGACAGCTGCCCCTTGTTACTCCACTTACTTCTATAAGATGGTGGCTTTTATGTGTTTCTTGAACGCCAAAAGAGTTCCTGACTCTTATTTCTTTCTGCATTCCATAATAATCCAATTCCAATTGTAATAATTCTTCATTTACTAGTTCCGTAATAAGCAGTGATTACCACAGAATCAGTGAAATGAGGAGGTATCATTGGCAAATAAAATACTCTGCAGTTTATCCGATGCTTTTCATTCATGTATAATATGAACAATAATGGCCCAAGTATCAAGCCTTGGGGTATTGATGTCACACAGGTCTGATTCTGCGTCATCTTTTAATTTGTGATCAATTTTTTAGCAATAAAATCCAATCCTAAATCCATAATTTTCTAGTTTCCAATTTCAGATGTTGATTTTGAAGTGATGCATGTATACTGCTTGGGCACATACAAGTTGACAAAGAGTGTGTCTGTTTGAAACAGGGCCGTGGGAAATAGTTTGTGTTTTTGTTTTCAGCTTGCGTCGGGCGTTTCTTCCTTCTCCGTCTGCAACGACTTTCTTCTGGTCACAACTCACTCACATCACTGCAGATGTCTCCAGCTCGCCTCCCTCGCCGTCAAGGGTGCGCTTTTAAGCCCCTCACATTTGTTCTGAGTGAAACAAAGCCTCGAGCTGTGTGTGAGCTGTGTGTGAGCTGTGTGTGAGCTGTGTGTGAGCTGTGTGTTCCTGTGACAGATGTGCAGAGCGCCCTGGCCTCAGAGGGGAGTCAGAACGACGAGACGCTGCGCAGAGTGGAGCGAGGCGCGAGGATCGTCACTGTGGTGCCTCAGGACACCCGGGTCATCCTGCAGGTCTCTTCAGGATAATAACACTCTTATCGATGCCTGCTCCCGCGGCTCCTATAGTCTGTCTGTTCTGTGCACAGATGCCACGGGGGAATTTAGAAACTGTGCATCACCGCGCCTTGGTGCTGGCTCAGCTCCGCAAATGGTTGGACAGGTCTGTGCTGCACTTCATTCATGTATTTACTCGGCTACACACTCACAACTGAATAGAACTGGAGTGTTGGATCTTTTTCCAGGCTCATATAGACTTGTTTACATGTAGTACATTCTGTATTCGATAAGGGGGGATTTGCTTGCAGCATCAAGGTGATGAACAATTTCATTTCAATTGTTATAATTGCATTAACTCGCTGGATCAATGTTAACCTCTTAACCCCCACCTTAACCGCTTTTCATCCAGTTCGGCTTTACCCCAATCTAAAAGCTTCTCAAGTTTACAGCCTATAGGCCAGTGTAACGCCTCATTTGAAAGCTACAAAATGGAGCTAAACTGATCTCATTTCTTTCATTTTTCTGTCACACTTATGCTTTTTTTGTTGCGTTTTCATCATATTTTTATTGGTCTTTTGTTGCTCTTTTGTAACATTATTGTTGGGTTTTTGTCACTTTTTTGTTGCATTTTCATACTCATTTTCGTCTTGTTTTTTATCGCTGTTTTGACGTGTTGTTTTTTTTCAAGAATCTTGTGGATTTTTGTTTTATTTGGGTAAACTGGAGAAAAAGCACTCAGTTAAGAGGTTAAAGGGACTATACAGAGTTTAAAAATGTTAAAGTTGTTTAATTAAGGACTCAGAGAAACCTATCCCTAAAATGGCTGCCATTTTTTTTTTAGTTTTTACAGATTACTCAAAAATACCGAATGTGCCAAGTCAACACTTCAGGCATGTTTTTAATGAGGGAACGACATAATAACATGATGTAAAGCTTGAAAATTTTGCATAATACCCCCCCTTTAAAGACGTTTTAGCTGATTTAAGTTCAATTCGGTTTATTTCGGTTTATTTCGGTTTGGTCATTTACAAATGATTCAAAACATTCAAAACATACAAATCAAGCAATGAACACAATAAATGACCAGGCGCAGGCAGAAGCTAAAGCTTATTGTGCCTGCCCTTCACTTTTAAATCATAAGTGCAGCACATTAATGGTAACAACCATCCGTTCGCTGAATTAACACAGGTGGACCATTGTCCGCTCCAGAAGCATATTTAATAATTTTCATTTTGTCAAATATTTTTCCATTATTATTCTCTTGTAAATATTTTTGAACTGAAAAAGAGACGTAGCTTGTTTTTAAGCTGCATAATTAATTAATCTGATGATCTTCTTTTGTAATAGGAAAAATGGATTGGTTCCAGTTTTATAAGTACGTTAGGTATGGTGTGACAAGAGAACCATAAAGTAAATGTAATGCTGATTTGTTCAAAATATATTGCAATTTATACAAAATTGCAATAGTTTTGGATACTTTCTTTTGCGTGTTTAAAATATGTGGTTTCCCATGTCATTTTACAATCAATAATCACTCCAAGAAATTGTATATGATAAACTCTTTCTATTTCATTTTCATTAATATTGAACTTGATCTCATCATTTATCCCCTTATTACTAAATACCGTACATTTTGTTTTCAACTTGATTTCTTGATTTCTTTTTACCCACACAAAGTGAATCCCTCATGTTTCTGACGTGGGTTTTGTGGTGTCGTTTGTGGTAATAGTCTGAGATTCCGAGAGGCTTTCCTGTGTATGAGGAAACTAAGAATCAACGTGAATCTCATTTATGACCACAATCCAAAGGTAAGATCATGCCTTTCTGTTTGAAACATTCACATTATTAATGAAAGGAGGATATTTTAGTCTTTTTTTCTCTTTCTTTCTCTAGTTGTTTTTGGAAAATGTGGAGACCTTTATCACACAGCTCGGCTCCATCAACCACATAAACCTCTTTCTCACCGAGCTCAAGTGAGTCTCAAACCAGATCCGCACAACCCACCAAGCCTGTCCTGCAGTCAGCTCTAAACTGCATTTATGTATTGTTTTACAGAGAGGAAGATACCACACAGACCATGTACCCAAGGCCAGAAGACGCCCCAGCGCAGCCGTGCAAAGTGCCGGGGAAAAAGGTGGATGTAATCTGTGACGCCTTAAGGAACACGATGGAGTCCATGGATCCAAACAAGTCAGCGGCTGAGGATTTACAACAAGAGCTTTTTTTTGGTCAACATTATTAAACTTGTGTTGTTTTGCAGGTATTGCTTGTCCATACTGACCACTCACGTGAGAAAGACGGTCCCGGAGCTGGAGATCGCTCTTCAGAAAGTGCATGAACTCCGAGGTAAGCAAGTACAAGCACGTCAAAGCATTACCATTAAGTATTTAGTTATTTAAAGATGTGAAGGTTCAGTTTATTTATGGAAAACGCTTTGGGGCAGTACTCTGTTTTTAAATGTGCTTCATAGTCAATGCAAAAAAGACAGACCGCACACAAAAACATACTACACGGAATAATAAGTATCTAGTACTCACGCTGACATACTTTCTGGTTTGGGCTGTACCTTTACATTCCATCGCAGTGGCCTGTGTGACACTCCAGGATCAATTGTTTGAAAGGTTTTCATTGCTGACCACCAGAAAACCTCCACAACAAGTGATCCTGGAGCGTTGCAAAGACCACCATGATCAAAAGTAAAAGTACCATGCTGACCACTCATACAGCCACTGGGTCACTACAAAATGCACCTTTAAATAAGAAGGTGGTATCATGGAGAGATTTATAAGCAAGCAGTGCAGTTTCAAACTGAATTCTAAAAGCCACTGGAGTAATGTGCTCTTGCTGCTGGATTCTGGACTAATTGTAGCGTGTGGATGAACGACTACTCAGGGCCGTAATAAAATGAGCTACAATTGTCCAGCCGTGACATTTTAACGCATTTCACGTTGGCTTGGTATCGATTTAAATGCCAAGTCTTTGCAAATGGACGACAGCCTGTGTGTGTTTGCAGTGAACCCGCCTCCTGCTGCCGCTGAAGCCGTGAGTGCAGAAGAGGCCCTCAAGTACCTCCTGTTCCTGGTGGACGTCAACGACCTGTACGAGCACTCTCTGGGCACATATGACTTTGACCTGGTGCTGATGGTGGCTGAGAAGTCTCAGAAGGTACATGCATTTATGAAAAACGTCCTGTTGTTGTGTCGTCTTGTGTTATACTCACGCGATTTGTGTTATACAGGATCCAAAAGAGTATCTGCCGTTCTTAAACATGCTGAAGAAGCTGGAGCCCAACTATCAGCGCTACACCATCGACAAACACCTGAAACGCTACAAGAAGGCCCTGCTTCACCTCAGTCAGTCTGGTCAGTGTGACGCTTCAAAATGTTATTATTAAGGAATCCATTGGTGTTGTTAGACAAAAGCCTTTCTGGATCACAGAGATTAATATAGAAAAAAAGTTAAAACTGTATTTGTAAAAAATCACTGTCAAAGGTATTTCATTTTGAATCTGCACTTTTGTGTGTGTTCAGGGAAAGAGCACTTCCCTGAGGTGCTGCAGCTCGTCAAAGAGCAGAGGCTCTACACTGACGCCCTGCGGCTGTTTGTTTCTGACAAGACTCTGCATAAGGTACAGCACAAGTGCACGGCTGCTTCATAAACAGAGCCCAGAGGTTGTGGTGCGGTCACGAACACACCTCCAAACCGCCTTCTGTTGTGTCATGAGCGATGTTCTAACACTTGTGTCTGGCCTGCAGGAGCTGACGTGTGCCTTTGCGGAGCACCTGTTGGAGCAGCAGCAGGTGGAGCAGGCGGGGCTGCTGCTGTGGAGGTGTGGGGAGACCTGCTCCGCTCTGCAGAGCTTTGTGAGCTGCTGCAGCTGGAGACATGCCCTGTGTGTGGCTCAGCAGATCCCCCTGCCCTCAGACCAGCTGGCTCTGCTGGCCCGCGACATGGCAGGTGAGGGCGGAGACTCCGGCAGGTGGAGAGGGTGTGGAGAGATGTACCAGGGTCTAATGATTAATGGAACTAATGATCTGTTATTCAGAGAAGCTGAGTGAGCAGCGGCGTTACTCTGAGGCGGCTCTGCTGCTGGACCAATATGCCAATGTAAGACTGTCTTTGGACTTGAGTTTACTTAAGGAGTGGACTGACTGTAGTGTTGTATTAACAGGACTGTGAGGAGGCCATCTTGGCTCTGATCACTGGAGCCGTGTGGGACGAGGCTCTGCGACTGGTCAGTTTCATATGTTGTACCTCTAAATACAGTCTGTGACTTGTGCCCTTTGGCCTGTTGTCCACAATTTGCTGCTAATGAATAGATTTTTAAATTCATAAATGAGTATGTTTTGAACATGGATTAATGTGCTATGTTCTCTCAGAAACTGCACTGACATCAAGAATGCCAGAATACTGTGTTAGATTCAGCTGTTTCACTGTTGTTCAGCTTATATGAAGTGTTTGTTTTATGCTGGTTTCTGTTATTTTTATATATCTCTAATTAGTCTCCAGTTACTCAGGGCTCTGTTCTTTACCGAACTACACTTTTATGTCCTGCAGATTCACACACACAACAGACAGGACATCACTGAGACCAACTTTAAACCGGCACTGCTGGAAGGTATCCTGCTCTGCGTTCATCACCAGTGCTACAATGCTCTACTGTTTCAAAGCTCAATATCATCACTTGAGTAATCTCTTCCATTTCCAAGTGTTTGACTAATCTTATCTACTTCAATAAATCTGATTTTCCACTTGAAATCAGATCTCAGTGTTCTTTTGATTTGCTAATCCTACTAAAAATGTTTTGTCCTCTCAGCTTTCAGCGCACAAACGGCCTTTCTGGAAAGTCAGGTTTCCACGTTCACGCGCCACAGGAACAGGCTGGCGGTGGTGCGGGAGCAGAAGAAGGCCAGGATGGACCTGCTCGGTGATCATCTCTCTAGAAATGTGCAAAATATAATCACATGAACGTAATTCCCTTCTAACATGCGCCTGCATCTCACCCCAGATGAGGAAGGTCTGGACTGCGCCGACGCCGAGCTGTACAGCGAGGCCAGCAGCGTCCTGACCGGCTCCAAGTACTCCCACAGCAACTCACGCATCTCCTCGTAAGACACGCACTTCCTCCAGGGGCGTGCTGGGACCCGGGAGTCCCTGATTTAGACACATCACTACTTCTCTTTTGTTTTTTGCTGCAGCTGCTTTTTCCGTTCCCTTTTTTATTTCTCTTCTCTCAACTTGAACTACAGCGGAGGGATGTTCCACTTTAACACCCTTAAACCCCTCAAAATGGTATCTTCCGTCACACTGAGTGAAAGTGTGATGCAGAAGTTGTTGTGATCCATCAGTCATTATTTGATGGATTTACAAGACAATTACCAATGTTACTTAATTTAAAGCCTTTAGGCCTGGACTTGCACAACTGTGGGAGTCTGTTATTAATGATTTTATTCTGACGGCCCACAGGGAAACGTCCCGCCTCTCCCAGTTACCCAGCACTAGGGCTGAAACAACTAATCGATTAATCGACAACTAATCGATTACTAAAATAGTTGTCAACTATTTCAGTAATCGATTAATCGTTTCCTAGTGAACACAGACTAAAATAGAGCAAAAATGACATGACAATTCTGTATTTTGGATGAAAACCTACTTTATTTTTAAAGTTAGGGTCTGCAGTGTTTTGTACATTGTAAATTTCATAAATATCTGTCTTTGCCTCGTCCAATCAGAAAGCAGAATAAGCACAAAGAGCCTCCTACAAATGTTTACTTTAAGTTCAACACGTCCTCAAGCGCCGCCACTTTCGCTTTATGTGGTCAAAAAATTGAAAAAATACAATTCCCATGCACCTTTGACAACCAAGCAATTAATCGATTAATCGTGAAAATAATCGGTAGATAAATCGATTACCAAAATAATCGTTAGCTGCAGCCCTTCCCAGCACGACACTGACTTCTTCTCACCAGTAACCATCAGGCACTTCCTCTCATCTCTGCAATTTATTTTCAATTTACGCAGGAGGTCGTCAAAGAACCGGCGCAAAGCAGAACGCAAGAAGCTGAGTCTGAAAGAAGGAAGTCCGATGGAGGACCGGGCGCTGATCCACGCTCTCGGGGAAATTGTTACGACAGTGGATAAAATGAGAGGTGCGTGTGCTGTGTGTTTTGTAACAGCTGCCTCACATATTGACCTGTCCTCTCGCGCGGCTCTGCAGAGGAGGTGCACAGCCTGCTGAAGATGCTGGTGCTGTTCGAGTGTGAGCGTCAGGCGCAGAGGCTTCAGGGCGAGTATTCGGAGGCTCTGGGTCTGATGGAGGCCGCTCTGCCCGAGGTGTGGCCCGAGCAGGAGCAAAACGACGGCGCCCCAGTGAGCAAAACCAAAGCTCAACATCATTCCCACTGAAGTTGTTGTTTTGTACTAAAGCTGGTGTTGGTTTTGCAGCTCACTGGACCTCAGAGCACAGCCAACAGCATCTCCGCCTCCTTCCAGCAGAGGCCAGCAGCTGCTCCACACGCTCCGTCACAAGGTCACACACACACACACACACACACACTGACAATCATTACTCGTAGGCACGGTTCCCCATGACGTCAGGCTAGTTCAGCTGTAAATGAACTCTGGGGATCCCCATTTCCTGTGCTGTTGGATTCCTCTGGGAGTCGGCAGAGTCTCCTCTATACATAATGCAGCAGCAAGTTACTGATGGATGGTGACGGACAATGTGTGATGTGAAGGCTTCAGTGCTCACAAAGGCTAACATGCTTAAGTAACAAAATAAAACATTAAACTGAAGACAAGCTGGTTATTTTTCATGTGTTGATGTTTGAACTTTCAATATACAGTCCCAAAAGGTTTAAGACCAGTTGGCAAAAATCATGTTTTGCATGGTTGGGTTGAAGTAGAGCTTTAAAATGCAACGAGAAGAAATGGGAGTGAGACAAAAAAGAATTGAGTGAAGCTTTTATTGAAAACAACAATTAAACTGAAGTAGGCCGTCAAAACAGAAATCAAAGCTCCAAACGTGGTAAGAGAAGCTGTTGATCACTTCAAAAATGAGTTGCCGTGCGTGATGCAAGCGTTTCCAGGAGGTGAGTGGGACATTTCTCCAAGTGAAGATGTCCTCACGTCAGGAAAGGCGTCTGTCTGGAAATGCATCCATTTTTAAACTCTTCTTGCCATCCATCCCCAAAGGCTCTCCACTGGATTTAGATGAGGCCTACACGCAGTGGTGTAAGTCCTTTGTCCTGCAGCATTGTGAACTGGAGCTGTTCCAGTCGTTACCACACATTTCAGTTTAATTGTTGTTTTCAATAAAAGATTGACTCAAAAATTGTTTTTGTCTCACTCCCTTTTCTTCTTGTTGCATACTGAAGTTCAACTTACACAAACCTTGGTAAGACCCAACCATGCAAAATGGTCTTTAACTTTTGATCGGGACTGTATCGACTTAACATGAGCTTTTAGAACACCCGTCTTTATGAGCACATGAAGTAGCCTCTGGTGGAAACACTACGTACAGTTTTGAACACATCACATGTCAGTTACTTGTCCACCACAAATGTTTTAACAATCTGAATCTATAAATGATTTATTATTTATAATAATATAATATAGATGTCATTTCTAAAGTGAAACTAGCCTCATGCTTTGTAAAATGGTCTATTGCTGCATAGAGCTTACGTCTTTGTTGTGCCTCATTATTATTTTCTCTCTTCTTTAGATGCTGTGATTCTGGTTCCACCAAAGATGAGAAACAACATCAAATGGAAGCTTCCAGTTCTTACATAACCCATGTGTATTTAGGCTTTTTTATTGTCATTATTTGCACATTTAATCATGAAACATTAAAACAATTATTGTATTTTAGCTCCATTTATTGTCCTCTACTTTTGACGCACTTGTGGGTGGGGTGACCCCTGGAACCAGCCCAGATCTTGATCTAGGCTTGGTCCCGACTGCCTATTCCATAGATTACAGCTTCTTGCCAAGTGCACCAGTGTTTGCGGCTTAGGCGTCTGCACAGAACCTTTAAAATAGTGAAGCAGATCGAATCCAGCACTTTTCTTTCTCCTGAAGGCCTGCTCCACACATGGCCCGGGCTGTGGAGGTTGGACAGTCCCAGATTAGTCTAATTACAGCTTGTGTGCGATGTGGACGGCAGACACAAACATCCAGCTGCTATTTTCTCCTCCGTCCTGACTCTTGGGATGAGAATAGGACTGGGTCTGGTCAGACTGGACCAATGCACAATAATCCTCTGCTGGTCAGAGCGCTCACAGGCCCTGGACAGCCTGACCAAAAATAGGATCGATTTACAATTTGGAACTATTTCTATTTCATGTCCTCTGAGATCTGATAAACATTTAGACTTACTCGCAGTCCTTCAGTAGCATTTTCACTAAAAAACAGAAGCATGAGCAAAAAGGCGGATTATTGGGAAATGTTTTAATGCATTTTGATCACATTTCCAACCCCTGTAATTTAAATATTTTTTTATATTGACATTATTTTATCATATCAATGACCCAGATTCACCCCAGTGCAAACGTCTGAACAAGCCCCTGCTATTTCCCCTTTTAAATCAAACTAATGACTAATGACCTCTGTGGCAGTCCCTACAGTGTAGACAGAGGACACCCATATGCTCGCGCTCGGACAAAGGCCCGTCCCAGATGAAGCCGGGGACATGATGGGGGACATAAGGGGGGACAGTGTGATTGACTTGTCCTGCTGCCGGTGTATTCATGAGCACATGTAAAGAGCTGACTCGTGCCTCCTCCACTCACATCCTCTGAGGGACGCACAAAAGGAGGGGCCGCGGTCCGCACAATGGGCCCCTGGTGCTGTTGACATGGGCATTAAGGGACAAAACTCCCCCACATCCCGGGGGCCCCGCGGGTTTCCTGTGCAGTGCTGTGATGGAGGGCAAATCCCCGTGTCTGTCTGTCACCGTGAGGTCCATCTTGTGTTGATGATCAGGATAACGTCACACTTTTACAACTGAAGGGAATTAAGATCACCTCGTGACATCAGCAGGTGCAGTAAGCACATCAAACACTTCATGTACTTGACACCAGAGGTGCACATAATAATAATAATACATTTTATTTGTTGGCGCCTTTCTTAACACCCAAGGTCACCCTACAAGTAAAAGAGGGTATTATCATACTTTATCATACTTAACTGTAAACTCATGATGCTGGAAACAATTGGATGTCACTGCTTTATCATTCAAGCTCCATTTAAGAATCTCTGTTTAGAGAAATGCATAAGAACTCATAGCACACACAAACATTAAAGTATAATTATGAAACACTTGTGAAGAAATAAGTCTGGTGTACTAAATTCAATTTCCAAGGTATTTGCCTAGGGTAAGGTATTTGTCCCAGGTAATTCATCGAGGCAGAGTGGACACTGCTTGAAAAATAAGCAAACTCTGGACTTGGATTCAGAGTGACTCAAACTCTAGCTTTATTTTAATGACTGACTTGTACTGTCAGAACTTGACCTTGCAATCAGAAGACTTGGACTTGGGTGAGGATATTGTTTAAAAATACTCAAATCACAAGGCACTCATGTGCAGTGCTGGGCACCATTAAACGATACCAGTATGATAAAAACAAGTCTAGATACAACTGGTATCGAAAAAAAATAAAAGTATCATAGGAGGTACATAAGAATATATATCTTTAGATCCAAGTTCTGTTGGTGCTGGTCCAGGGACAACATCAAAGGGAGTGAGGTTGTTTCAGCTCAAATAAATAATACACATGAACATTATTGTTTTATTGTTCTATAAATCCTACTCACTGGTTAGATTAAAAAGCCTTTATTTCTACTGCATACCCTTAGACAAGTCATATAAGCCTTGGCTTTGTAAGTCGTCCAGTAAGACATGCTGTAAAAATAAAGGCATTTAATTCTACCCAGTGAGTGACAGAATCACGTCCCTAAAAGCACCACAGTATCATCCATGATCCTCTGGAGCGTTCCTCTTGTACCTATCTGATCCAACAATGAGGACTTGAAGGCGTCTGGAACTCGGAAAAATGCGTGTCTGAGCGCCACCACCTCGTGACATCAGCAGATGGGGGGCGTGGCGTCATGAGCTCAAACCGAACGTGCAGAATTCCTCCAAACATGCACGAGAGAAACCAACCTCAGCTCCAGGTTCGTTCATCACGAGGGAACTAGTTAGCAGTGCAGTGAAAAAGTCACGCATATGGGCCCTTTAAAACTCCTCCTCCCGCGCCTCTGTGCAACATCTGGCGCCAGTCCCTCTCCAGACCGTGCGCACTCCGAGGGCCCCGGCTGTTCCACTCTGTTCTCGGGCCGGGCTCGTGTGCGCATGTCCGCTCCCCTCAGCCTGGGCAACGGTACGGGGGCACACACACACACACACACGCGCAGACACACACGCGCGCGCACAGACACACACGCGCTTTTACACTCTCTCGCTCCTAAATCCGCACAGTAACGGGACACCCAGCGGGACTGCATCTATGGAGCGGCTCACCACTCACTTCCTAAAGCCGTCTGGTCCACGATGAACTTTTGGATTTCAGTAAAATGTCTCTCCAGTTGAGCCGCTTCCTCCTCCTCCTCCTGGGTTTCTACTTCCAGCCGCTGCGAGCTCAGGGTAGGTCCCGTTCCTTTTTTTTTTCCTTTTTTTTTACGCGACATCCTGCTCTATTTCTTTTACGCACGAGCTCCTTTTTAGCCACAAACACATCACACACTCACTTATTGTAATTGTTTTAATTCTCTTTGCTAAACCAACACCACTCCTCCTCCTCCTCCTCCTCCTCTCGCTACAGCCAGAAATTGTCCAACTTTATTTGGATAAACGACACCAAAGTGCGTAAAAGTGACGCCGCGGTGTTTGCGTACTGGAACGTAAGGTCGCTTTATGAGGCGACGCGTTGAAAAAGAGGAATAAAAGTTTGTGTGTGAAGAGGCGAGACCCTGGGTTTGGCTGAAGTGTCCAGAATGAGTGAACGCTAGCCTGGACTTTCCCGTTACTTTCGGCGGAGGGGCTAGCCTGGTGCAGCGAGAGGACAGGGAACTGCTGCTGCTGCTGCTGCTGCTGCTGCTTCCCCGACGTAAACTCCTGCTAAAGCGCAAACATGGGCTACGGACAGGCAGGTTTTGTGTCAAGGAAGGGCAAGGTGAGGGTTTGAGCTGGAGACAAGGGGGACATTGAGGTGAGGGACATTCCCAGGCTGCCATAACTGTCAGAAGTGTACGGGCGGGATGTGCCTTTGGTGGGAAACTCTTCTCTGGATATTTGATGGGTTCTTGGTCCACGTCATGACTGAGATGTTTTTATTATTGGAAGTATAGACCAGTGTAGATCCACACATACATTTACCTGCGCATCATTTTAGAATCCTAATGTACGCAGAAGAATCTGTGATGCACCGACTGACCATGTTCCTGTTCTGTGACTGTGTGTGGAGATGACCACAGATTGTTGGATATGTCCAATCTTATATAGCATTTAATCACATTCAAACAGCAGGTTTCCAGCATGTCCTGGAGTCCACAGAGTGTGTATTTTCAGTTGACAGGTTACAAAGAAAAGTTCTTTTTACGGCAGTGACACACAACAGGCCCCACCAAAGAGCACTTTTTAGTTTTGCCAATTTTCACAAGGATTTTCTCCTCTGACGAAAATTTAACACAAACACTTAGATTTGAATAGATTTGAAAGTGCATTTCTTTGAGTTTGGCAAAGCATGGGATGTATGTAACAATGTCCAGAATGTATTTATTTTATTTATTTATTCTTTATTTAACCAGGAAAGTCCAGAGGGGGACCTATTGTTCATGTTTTTGTGGTAGGAGAAACCAGAGTACCCGGAGGAAACCTACACAGACACAGGGAGAGCATACAAACTCCACATAGAAAGGCCTCTTCCAGGTGGGAATCGAACCCGGGACCTTCTAGCTCTGAAGCACGAGCATATGGAGGTTCATTGCATTGATAACATTTGATATATTTGAAAGTGAGACTTTTCTAAAAGGAGCAGTCAGTTCTCCACATTGAAGTGTTGATGTGAGGTGTGACATGTGCTGGACCTGTGTTCACCGTCCAAATACAGATCACTTTATTTTACACTATTGATACATAACTAACTTTAGTACAACGTTATGTGCTCTGTCACAATGTCAAATAACTTGTTTTGTTTTTTGTACAATTTGTTGTATACAAACTTGTACCTATGGATTAGATACACCTTGGAATAATATGTATTTGTAGTTTGTTGGTACAAAATGTAATAAGACATAACTCTAACCTTAAGCCCCAACCCTAAGGTCTCGTGTCCTATTACTTTATGTACTTACAAGTACTAATACAAGTTATTCCATTGTATATCCAAAGGTACAGGTTATTACACACTGTTACAGAGTACATGACATTGTACTAAATTAAGTTTGGTACAATGTATCACAGTACTGTAAAATAAAGTGATTCCTGCAGATCTTTAGTTTATTGTTAATATCTCTGCTGGACAAATCCCTGAAACTAAACCCAGCACAAAGTTTGACTTCTCTGTCAGGAAAACCCATGTATTGTGCATTATATAAATAATAATTAAAAAATTTTTTTAGTCTTATTGGTGTGACTGTTATGAGTGGATTTATGGATCACCTTTTAACCACAATGGACAAATTCACTTGTTACATTTGGCACTTAATAAGATCACTCAGGGTGTGCAAAACAGACAGGAAATGTGCAAACAGTTCATGCTCATGCATGAGGGTTCACTTTGGACCTGAAGTAACAACTTTCTGTGTTCTCACTGAGTGACAGTGCAGGATTTCAGAGGCAGTTGTGGTGAACAGGTCTGAGCTCATTCTACACATTAGGACATGGAGGAACATGTAGGGGGAGGAAGATACTGAATTTTAACGGGGGCAATAAGAACAAATAGAAACAAGATTAAAAATACAGTAAGATTAGAATAGTATATCACTCATATGTGTGATATATATATATGATATATCGGCCCTTGCCCTCCAGAATGTCATAAACCTTTTTCCCTTTTTCTTTTTACCATTTACCAAATAACACACCCACCATAGAGGTCAGCATTGTATGTAATAAAGGGGGGGGATGATCCAATATTGTCCACAGACTAACACAGCTAAAGTTTTGATGTCATTACACTCCAAAATGACACCAACACAGCCCCGCGCTTCATTCCAAACAGCGGAGGGCGCGTTTATCTCTGTTTGTTGACACGGGCCACACGTTGGCTCTGGTGTGGCCCGAGTGCTGCAGGCAGGAGGCTTTGGAGATGCAAATGAGTCGGCCCCTGGCTCCTTTGTGCCGTGTGTGTATTGCTCTTTAGGACACACTGGCTTTAAATGAGCTCTCACTTGTTAATTGACTGAACCAGCTTTGGCCATCCTGCGCTCCGCTGTTGTTACTTTGTTGTTCCGAGCGAAGCCCATTTGGCCCGTTATCTGGGGGCTGGCGCTCAGATGTTGGTGGTGGTGGCCTTTGAAGTTGCTCCACATGGAGGCAGCATGTCCATGTGCTCAGTGTTTTTTTTTTGCCGTATCGCGATCGTCCTGCCACGTTGACCCGGGACATGAAAGGAACACTGTAAGATCCGTGTTCGGGGGACGGCACGCACGCTTTTCTTGACGGTTCTCCCCGTTAGTGGTTAAACATGTGCAATAACCCGAGCGGGGCGTCACAGGTTCGTATCACGTTGGAGTGACTTTTTCAGTGAATGATGTGAAACACGCAGCGGACACGGAGTTCTGTTTTGTTTCATGGGAGTTTGAGTAATCCCGCACGAGTCTGTCTTTCATCATCTTATTATGGGCTTTTATGTTTGTTCCCGTACCTTTCCCCCCGTCTGGTAATAAAGATTTCAAATACACCAACCCAACATCCGAAGAGTCTCGCTGATGGGTCCATTTCACCTGAGAGATGATTGAAAGCAGTGCAAGAACCCCCATAGCACATGTTTCAGCCAGAGACCATCTGTCGGACGATTTATCCAGCCAATATCGGCAAGTTTAGGCCGTCGGCTGTTGGCCTTAAAGGTGTATTATGCAACGTTTTATGTGGAAAAAGCTCGATATTTGTGCGTAATTGTGAGCCAGCGGTGCCTTCACTTTCCATCAGTGGCCTCCACAACACTCCAGGATCAGTTGTTTTGTTGGTTTTGTGGTCAGAGCAGTGAAAACCTACCACAGACTCTGAAACAATTGTTGGAGGTCATTATGATGGAAACTAAAGGTGTGGTGCTAACTGCACACAGCTGCTGGGTCACTGGAAGGTCAAACACAAATGCATGAATCAAACTTTTTTTTACATAATGCACCTTTAAAGGCCAGGCGCTGTTAAAGCCACAATGATTAGTTTGATGATTAGTCTGAATTATGAGTTCAAGAGCGACAAGAAGCTGAAGCGAAAAGTCCACGACTCAATCAACCAAGTCCAGTCGACGATATCTAAATGTCTTTTACGATGGAACAATATATGTTTATGTTTATGTTTATGTTTATGTTTATGTTTATTGATAGGATCCCCATTAGCACAGCCGTCACTATTCTTCCTGGGGTCTGCATATAAAAAATACATCAAAAGTATTAAAGGAACAGGCCACCGTTTTTACACACTGAGATATGTTCTTACCTAACCGTAGCCGAGTTAATATATCCCCGTCTGGTCTTTGTCCGTGCGCTCTGCCAGGCAAACGGAGCACATACGCAGCCTCTCCCACATGTCATATAGCTCCAAAAAAGCTCACGATAGAAGCTACCAAGCTCTTCCACATGTTCCCTATTTAAATAAAGTTACGTGAAGTGTTTTCATGCGAAGTATATTTACACAGAAATGTAACATGATTTTATAAGCAGATAAAAAGGGCACTATATTGTGAGGCGTAATGATACAGGAGCACAGCGTCTGCGCAGTAACTCCTAAAGACTTCCCCCGCTCACTTCCGTCAGTAGAAGCTGTGTGACTTGTAGAGCTGCAGAGAACAGTTGAAGAAGCGTGGATAACTTGTGAACGATGCCTTTTACGTGCATCGTGCCGGGCTGTGATAACAAGCAGAAAGTATATAGTGTAGTAATGTTTCACAGATTTACAACTCACCCCGGACGACGACACAGGACTCAGGACCTCGACCATGAGGTAGGAATGTGCAAGCACTTTCCCAAAATATATTTTCTGCTTGTTGTAAAAGGCTCTGTACAAGTCACGCAGCTTCTATTGACGGAAGTGAGCGGGGGAAGTCTTTAGGAGTTACTGCGCGGACGTTGTGCTCCTGTATCATTACGCCTCACAATATAGTCCCCCTTTTTATCTGCTTATAAAATCGACATGCTACATTTCTGTGTAAATATACTTCGCATGAAAACACTTCACGTAACTTTATTTAAATAGGGAACACGTGGAAGAGCTTGGTAGCTTCTATCGTGAGCTTTTTTGGAGCTATATGACATGTGGGAGAGGCTGCGTATGTGCTCCGTTTGCGTGACAGAGCGCACGGACAAAGACCAGAGGTTAGGTAAGAACATATCTTGGTATGTAAAAACGGTGGCCTATTCCTTTAAGTTACAAAAAAACACTGTATATCATGTGATATCGTATCACAATACTGTATATCATCAGTACATTCTTGGCATACGACAATTATGCATCAAATCTCAAGGCATAGTTAATATATATATAACTGAACTGAATATATATTCAGGTCAGTTTTACTGAATAGAAATGTTTTTGTGCTTTTGTGTTTTCTACCAGAGGCAGATTTTCTGGTTGCATGGTAAATGAACTCAACTTTTCTATCTTTATAAGGCCAAAGCGCTTTACAGTAAGAACCAGTCAGCCATTCACTCTCTCATTCATACACCAATGTACACAGACACTGGAGGAAAGTAGGATGAAGTTTCTTGCCCAAGGACACAACAACAGTGTGTATTTGCGGGAGCTGGGATTCGAACCCACGACCTTCTGATCACGAGATGGCCCGCTCTCCCACCTGGGCCACCGTCGCCCCACTGTCATGCATGCTCTGCTCTGCACGTTGCTGTGGTGTGTCTCGTAGGATAGCCGTGTTTATCATTGCTGAATAAGGCCGCTTTGATGCCATTATATTTGAAAGAAAGATGATAATGAACACAATAATACGATCGTCTATCTTATACTGACAGCCGCTCCAGTGGATTCAGCCTGACAAGGTGCTGGTCCCAGAATCACAGCGTAACACCAGTCGAGCTGCTTGGGTTTTGTCCGGTCTGTAACGTCGGTAACTCCCCAGCTGCAGCATTGGACACATGACTGAGCAATAGTCAATATATGACAGAACCAGAGCTGGGGTTATTTCTTTAGATGCTTTCCATGTTAAACCATAGCATGTGCATTAGTCCTGTGCACCGTGTTTTAATGGAGAGGCCAATTCCCATTTTGGTAACAATGCTGTCCACAGGTTTCTTCCAGGATAATGTGTTATTTAAAGTGATGCCTAAAGGTTCTTCGACCAGCTCCATCAGAGTAACACCTACGGACAGCACTACAGGGAGTAATAATGAAACACATTGAAAAGAAATGGTCTTTTATGGAGAACCAAAAATCATTAAAGTACCAAGACCGAGCACTGGCATTCATTTAAATTTTAGAAGTTTCATAACATTCTATTTGGCTTAACATTAATCACATCTGCCTCAAAGTATCGGCAGAACTTATGAGCTCTCGACAGCTCTCGGCGTGACACAACCCATTCTGGAACATCTCCTGTGTGTATTTTTGGAATAGACTTTTATTGCCATTGAAAATCGATGATTATTAAAAAAAGGCCTGGACGTCACATCACATGTCTGTACTATTTGGTAAACATACAGATTTGGAAGCTTTTGGCCTTGCTTTGCTGTGTTTTGTCCTCTGCAAATGACAATGTAGCATAACCTGAATTATGACGACCATCTCATGTCCAACCCTGACCACAGCACATGTGTGGGTGAGCGATGTGCCCGTCCGCTACATCAGATTCCATACATTTTTCCCTCCTCCAGGTTGTGTTTCTCGTTGTTTTTTTCCCCCCTTTATGTTGCCATCGAGCTGCGAGGGCCGGCCGTGAGAGAATGCATCTGGAACCAGTTAGATTCCTCAAAGCGTTCGGAGGGGGGAGGGAGGAGCGTGTCCTCAGCCCCTGTCCGCAAACCTAATTACAGTTTGGTCAGCGCTAGATTAAAGTGCGGCGGCGAGAGCGGGGTTTCCTGGCAATCCCCGGACATCGGCAACGCCAAAGCTGTGCCCGATGCCGCCGGCTCTGTATAGTGACGAACTACACAAAAAAAGAAAGATCGAGCTGTCCACTCCGCGGTCACTTTATTTGTCCCTTTTTTTAGGATCCAGGACAGAAGACAATGCATAGAGAGCGCGGCCATGTCTGACCATAGGCGGACACTGTGGCCCCAAGACATGACTAAAGTTTGAGTAATCCTGTTTACTGAGGGCGTTTATTCTTCTGCTACATCAGTGTGTCCAACATCAATTTAAAAAGTGGACTTTTTTACATCGCAGTATTGATTTTATGTGTCCATTTGTTGACTAATAGAAGGTGCAGATGGGAAGATTCAGTTTTGCAGTATCAAACAGAAAAGGAGTAGATGCAGAGAGTAGATAATAGATAATAGAGCTCGGGGTGTTGATCAGTTAATCGTCATCAATCATCATGGGCTTAATGGATTCAAAAGTATGTTGACAGTTAATCGTTTTGTTGCATACTGTATAATCGAAGTGCAAATAAGCATGAAATGTGCAATCTGTTAAAGGAATAGGCCACTGTTTTTACATACTGAGATATGTTCTTACCTGAGCTTTGACGAGTTCTTTAGGACCTGTCTGATCTTCCCCCGTGCCTTCAGTCACGTAAACACAGCACAGACGGCGTTAGCATTTAGCCTCTCCCTCTCTCCTCTATAGCTCCAAACGAGGTCAAGATAGAAGCTACCAAGCTCTTCCACGTTTTCCCTATTTAAATATGGTTACGTGAAGTGTTCCACTACAAAGTATAAGTACACAAAATTAAACAATGTGGATTTTCTAAGCGGATAAAAGGGGGAACTATATTGTAAGGCGTAATAATACCAGGAGTAGTTTGAAATCCGTGTAGTAATCTTCACTTAACTGTGCAAATGCCAAATTACTACTGGTATTATTACGCCTTACATTATAGTCCCCCCTTTTATCCGCTTAGAAAATCCACATTGTTTAATTTTGTGTACTTATACTTTGTAGTGGAACACTTCACGTAACCATATTTAAATAGGGAAAACGTGGAAGAGCTTGGTAGCTTCTGCGCTGTGTTTACGTGACTGAAGGCACGGGGGAAGATGAGACAAGTCCTAAAGAACTCTTCAAAGCTCAGGTAAAAACATATCTCAGTATGTAAAAACGGTGGCCTATTCCTTTAAAGTTTACAAATGCATTATCTGTATTTTGGTTAATAATTCAACTTTTTAACAATGTTTAATGATTATTACAGTGTTTACAATCTTGTTGGTGTAATCTGTCCTGTACAACGACACTAAGCCGACCCATTGACTGCCAATGACATCTATAGACGTCAATTAGGTTTTTCAATGGGAACAGCTGCAGCAAAGCCTTGAGCATGTCTGGTGTTATAATCTTTGTTGTGCCGCCTAATGCTGCCACATAGTGACTCAATAAAAGAACTACAAGTTATTTTATTGAGTCACTAGGTGGCAGCATTGCTCTTTTGTTTTCTCAGTTTTTTGATCAGAAAACCGCATTTTGGGTGAGAAGAGGAGAGTCTAATCTTTCTTTTGGTGGGTTTTGTGTTGTCATGGACCTAGACCTACATTTTCTGTGGGTCTTGAAACAACAGTCAAAATCCTGAAAAACCTCTTGCAGTGGGAGCGCTCTGATTTGAAAATGGCTGGCAGTCAATGAGTCAACAGTTAATCGATAGATGACGTTGCCAGTTAATGAATGAAATCCAGCAGAATGTACATCCCTAATTAGAGCTTTTAGGGCTTGATCTTGTGTTTCTAAACGCAGACTATGGCCTAACCTTATGGGGCGCATTGCGTGTGCTGGACAAACACCCATGGTCAACCAGACTGTGTCCGCGGTGGTGGGGGAGTGGGGGTGAACACATCCTTTTGTTTGTTTTCGACATAGACTCGCGTCACAGCGGGACCAGCTGCACATCTTTCTCTCCGGACACGGACAGTGTTTCACTCACGCTGGGATAAAGAATGTTTTAGTTTGACCTGATAGAGCTCATAAAAGCCTAAAATGCTAAAGTAAGAACGTGAGGCAGCGCGATACAGACGAGTAGAAGAAGTGAGGCTAAAGGAGAGCAGCGCTCAACCACGCCTCAGTCAGTCCACGGCTCTTTTTTTTATAAGCAACGCCTTCTCGCAAGTGACACAGACACACACAGTGGGAACCAGATGTTTACATACACTTCATAAAAAGACACGTTTGCATTTCTTTCTCACTGTCTGACATGAAACGCGAATTCCAGAGAAAGACTTGAGTGAAAAAAAAGAGTTTTTTAGAAATATTTTTGTTACTTTTGACAAAAGCAAGCGTTTACATACTTTTCATTAATATTTGGTAGCATTGCCTTTAAACTGTATAACTTGGGTCAAACCTTTTGGATTTCCTTCCACAAGCTTCTCACAATAGTTGCAGGAGTTTTGATCCATTCCTCCAAACAGACCTGGTGTCACTGAGACACATTTGTGGCCACCTTGTGCGCTCATTCCTTTCAGCTCTGCCCAGACATTTAAACTGGACTGAGATCAGGGCTGTGATGGCCACTTCTAACTGTACATTACTTTACTTTATTTGTCTCCCTTGGGAGAAATTTAGCTCGGACAGGGTCCCGCTACACAACAAGACACCACATTACAGTCCACAAATACACATAACAAAAGACTGCAGTGAACAGTGCATTTACTCCCTCTCAGCCTCTCATGTCGTACAGGACTGGTTTCACTCTGGATAATGACAAACTCTTACCAGGTTCAGCATCTTCACCAGGTCTTTTGTTCTTGGGTTGATCTTCACATTTCAGACACAGCACGTTCATCTCTGGGACACAGAACCCGCCTTCTTTCTGATCTGTATGATGATTGGACATTTCCATCATTGTTTGAACCAATGAACCTGAACCTCAAGTGTCTTGAAATTACACCCAAGGATGAACCAGACTCTAAGGTCATGAGATCGTCATCTGGTCTTTCCCAAACTGTTTAAAGGGATAGTAATCTGTGTGTATGTAATGTAAGCTTGTATGTATGTATGTAAACTTCTGACTCTGCAAAAGTAACAAAAACATAAAAAAAAGAAAATTCTATCTCTCATTTTTCTGGTTTCATGTCAGAAAGTGAGAAAAAATGAAAATGTATAAGGTTCATGTAAACATCTGGTCCAGCTGTAGCATCAGCTGCGCCCAGGCAAGATAACTGCCTTGTTTGGAGCAAAACTGTCCTTGCACCAGTCGGAAGATGGCCTTAGTCTGTGTTATCCCTGAAATGAGCTTCAGCAGTGATATTTTTCAGTTCGCCTGTTCCTATGACTTCTCCAGTGACACCTCTATAATAGCATAAATTGTGTATTATAGTGTGAATAACTGCGATACTAAACTCAAACCAGAATCATGCCGTTCAGAATTCTTGTTTAGAAGTCTAACTACATAATTGCAGCCTTTGTGCTTTTGCTAATTACCACTCAAATTGCATCTCTCATGGCTCACTTTCACCCTCCTCTCTGCAGCACGTCTGATATTAACGTGCACATAATGTGATATGAGCCGGCTCTGGTTAGATTGTCTGATCTTGTGGTTACCTCATTCTTCTGTAATCCAATTGTAACGCTCTGCAGCTGGCACTTGATAACAACCATTACACTCATAACGCTGCCCATTATTGTGTTTGGATAAGAAGCGACTGCTCAGCTCTGGATGATGGATGATCCAAGACGACACACTATCAACTACTAAACCAGTACAATATATACAAGACACAAGACCGCATGCATTTCAGAACATGTTTGTGGGCGCTTAAAGGACAGGGCGAATATGGATACAGGATATTTGTTACATAACTGGCTGAGAGAAAAGACTACCGGATCTAATTCATGCTTTGTTTTTAGACAACTAGAATAATTAAGTAAGTTACACTGAATTACTGAATACAGCTAAGCATTTTCAGACATGGCCAATTGTCTCCTTCACAGACAAAGATGTTCTTAGACCAATGGCCGCTGGCTGCCCTGCTTTTTGACCACAAACGTGGGGGCCGCCATTGCTCCGCCGTTGCTGCAGTACCTCCATATCGCCGCTAGGCCCCCATTGAAAAGCATTGGACTTTAGACACGTTAAAAACTACTTTAAGACTAGGCTAGATATTCCTCCTGAGATAACGCTGGGTTAATAACAATATATGAAACCAGGCTGGTTTTCGTAATATGAATTTTTGAAATCTCGTACTTAATGAGGCTCGGACTGTTAGCATTGGAGCAGCGCGAGCTACACGTCACACAAGGGCCGAGTCTACGGTGAAAATCCCGCCCGTATGTCCTTTTTAGGAACATGCTTCGTCAGAGCTGGGGAGGGGGAGCCTGTAAATCCGCCATGAATTGCCCCACGGCCGTGGTCAATCTGGTAAACGGGGAGGAGTGAGCATAAGACGTCCATTTTTTTTACAGTCTATGTCTTAGACGGAAATGAGCCATGTTTGTAAATGTGAGTCCTCTGTACTGACGGTCATCAGGCTCATAGGTGCACGTGATGCACAGACATATGTTTTTCTGACCAGGACTGTGCTGTACTAGCGGGCCCCTAAGGCCACAGATGGGTGTTAGAATGGGCCCTTGTTGTGCGGGGTCTGGCCCCTCAGAGGGCTCTCAGAGCAGGCCTTGTCCTGACGATGCTACTGCCGCTGGAGCCATCTTTAATGCCCATTATTAATCAATGCACAGGAAATCACCTCTGACTGGCAGCCATTAGCCCTCTGTGGCCCCCGTGGCCCCTGTGGCCCCGGAGCTGATGTGCTCCAGTGGAATGCGGGACGAGGACAACACAGAAACCAGACGTATGTTCCTCTACGGTGTTATTCCCTGTTTATCCAGTGACGTGTGATGATGAGTGAACCTTAGCCCGCTCCTGTGAGGTACATGTGTCCAGTTACTTGGCCTGACCCTGTCTCAGAGCCTCTGACCTCTGACCTCTGATGTATCTGGTATCCGTAGAAACAGAGCTCTGGTCCACAGCTGTGGAAGCACAGCCTCCTCAGGCCTGAACCAAACCAGACCCTCCGCTCCGCACACTTTTCAGTTTGTCAGTTCTGTGTGAGGCCTCCGACAATATCTTCACTGTTTGATCTTTCATACATCATCCTTCCCTTTCAACACATCTGATCCCAGTATGGCTGAACCAAGCCAGTGTAATCTGTGTGTGAAGGGGCGGGGCCAGCTCAGGGGCCGTGTGTGGAATGGGGCCAGAGCTCATTAGCAGCCTGGCGGGGCCCTCTCCTGTGGGGCCACATTACGCCACATGCCTTTGTGGTGTTGACCCACATGAGTTCAGTCAGGGCACTACTGTAACCTGCCCACTCATCGGCACATATTTCCATACATGTATCCAGGTGTGTCCCATGGCTGTGGCTTATTCTAATACAACGAAATACCTGCGGCACAGACTCGCTTTGACAGTGGTACCTTTCTGACAACAATAATCTGTATATGAAATTTAAAATGAAGACAATATGCAATATGTAAAAGAGAATTCCTCTCTTCCTCCCTAATACTTATTTCCATGTAATTCCAGATCTTATAGAGGTCTTAAAAAGTCTTACATTTCACACTGTGGAAGTGTGCAGGAACCCTGGTAACTCTAACAGTTAAGTAACTTATCGTCTTTTGTTGTTTCAGACCCGTCGTGCTGCCAACATGCCCCGGAGTACTCCCCCTGTAAAGAGGCCTGTGACCAGGTACATCTTCCTCTCTCCAGCATCCCCTCCTCCATCACAGAGTTTCAAAAGCATTCAAATGTGTTCAATCATTAAAAAACATTCAATTCTAACAGGTTTAAGAAAAATGTCCTATGACGTAGCTTGCTGTAGTCTTTTTTACTCCGCTAAAAATGAATAAATTGTGATCTAAAACACATTCCATAACATGCTGTGTACTTAAAAAAGGAAGCACAGATGAAGTTTTTTGTTTGGTTTGACGGTAGAAGCGTCCGGAAAGCAGCACATATGGAGTTTGAGACAGGAGCAGGTTATAATCTCCCCCACAGCCTGGTTAAACTGGTTCCACCCTCTAAATGAAGGCTTTGCTGGTGACTAATAATACTTTATTTCAGGACATTACCACAGGTGGGGTTTGGGATCGCCATGACGACGGCTGGTTTTACGCTGTTTTGGGCTGTGATTCCCAAATAAACCTACTCACTGCAAACATTTTCATTTGCACAACTGATTTAAAGTTATTATTTGATATTTTGTGATGGACATATGTCTTCTCTCAGAGGCCTGAAAAAAGTTACCATGAGTTAAGTAAAGACAGAAACATTTTTCAAAAAAGTGGCAAAAATGCAATTAAAAAAAGTGACAAAAATGGTCCAGAAAAGCAGCTATAACACATCAACAAAAATGTGACAAAAATTCAATTTAAAAAAAGAGACAAAAACAGGACAAAAAAGTCACTATGGTTTTCTTTCTGCAGTTAAGAAGCTTTTAGATTTGGGTAAAGCTGACGGTTAAGAGGTTATGATGATGTCGTCAAGTGTGAGTCAAAGAGAAAGAAGGTTTCTACAAGGTTTATGTACGTGATCGTGTTTCAACTAAGCTAACCTGCTAAGCTAACGGTCAAGTGTAAGGGAAATGACAACGCTGGACAAAGCTCATCCACACACTAGTTTTTTGTAAAAAAAAAAAGCACCACTTGAGTGATTTAAAGACAGGTATGAAAGGGTTTTATCTGTCACCAAATGTGCATATTAAGATTATTACCAAGTACCAGTAATGCTAATGACAACTGTGTTAGCTACAGAGCGGCCATTTTGAGGTTCAGGGCTACTGCTAATGCTTAAAAGAATATTTCATAGAGTTATTGTTAAAAATATGAATAACTGTACAAGTTAAAAAGATTTACACATAAATAGAGATAAATAGTGATTCATTTCATGGTAAATATAATTAGTTCAAAAGGGTTCAAACAAGTACACTTTCTATTGTGTTTTTGTTGCTTTGGTGAATATGTAAAAATATTTGTGACTAGTAGTATATATTTACTAAGCTAATGGCCACATGGATTTTGAAAAAGAACAATCCTCTTGTGCGAAGTAAACACAGCTAAACACATGTGATGCTCTCTCTATTCTTTATCACTGGTTCCTTCAGTCGCACGCGTATGCCCTCTGAACCCCAGAGGTGCAACACTAACCTGTGTTGTGTTTGCAGCTGGCCACCATAAAGAGTGAGTCCCGCCTGAAGCACCTGCTGCAGAGGCTGCCCAGCTACTGCTCCGAGTCTATGGTGAGTGAGCGCACAGCTCTTTCATAAACATGTGTCTAAAACACTTACAGTTATAAACGTTATTAAAGAATTCTCTTCTTTAAGTAATTACACAGCTGCATGTTTCAATCCATTGACTGTTTAAACATGTATTTATTTCAACAAGACACTGCTCTCAAGGACAGGAAACAGTCGTGACCCTGGGAAATTAGCTTCGTGTTTCTACACAACATTCTGTGCACAGCCATAGAAATGACAGAAATGCCTGTAGCTATCTGAGCCTGATCCTGCAAATGTGTACATTGTGTTAGCAGTCGAATCGCAGACCCTTTCAAAACTGAGCGTTCGATCCTCATACAAATGAATAGGGAAGGCAGGCGCAATACTGAAGTATGGCGAGGTATGTTTTGTCCTTTTCATGGCATTATAATTATAATTTCTCTGCTTTCTTTATCATTAATATATGATGAGATGATGTTTAGTGGCCTTGCGAGGTGTATCCGACCCACAAACAGCAGAAGCCTTTATACGCTAATTTATATCTAAATCAAAATATCAAAAGGTCTGAACATTCAAGCAAGATTTCAAGCAAGACTTTGATGTGTCGATTGTTAACAACTGCTGAAAACACCTGGATCGTTCATAATTTACCATGTTTGATGGCTAATGCTAATGGCTATAGGAAAATGCATTGAGCAGGCTAACGGACACTGAAATGTTGCCCGGACTAGCCGACATGCTAACTGCACACATACGTTTGGATTGAATATAGTCTCCAAATATAAGGTCTCCAAGTTAAAGGAACAGGCCACTGTTTGTCTATACTGAGAAGTGTTCTTACCTGAGCTTAGACGAGTTGATGCGTACCTGTCTGGTCTTTGTGCGCGCCCTCAGTCGCACAAAAAGACCATAATCTGCTGGTTCATAAACTTCACCTAAACCAAATGCTAAATGCTAACAACATCTTTGGTCTTTTTGCTTGACTGAGCGTACACAGACCAGACAGGTACGCAATAACTCGTTTAAGGTAAGAGCATATCTCAGTATGGATAAACGGTGGCCTGCTCCTTTAAAGAAACACCAGACCTGCCCATGACCCCGTGTAAAAGCCCGCGCACCACCTGTGGCCTGGTCCCTCACTGCTCCTGGGTCAGTTTGTTTTCCTAACGCTGAAACCAGCAGATCATTGTTTCATTAATCCATGTGCGGTTTTCTGTCACCCGTGTGTGAAAGCATGGTGACTCCTCATGGACCTACAGACCCAGCACATGATGCTTCCTCCAGACCCTGCGCTTGTGCAGCTGCGGCGTTATTGAAGGCGTATGAGTGTAATTGGCCCCAGTGCCGGCCGGGTGGTGGTGGTGGTGGTGGTGGTGGTGGTGGTGGCGGGGCGGTGGTGAGACCAGGTGCCACTTTGTTCTGGAAACCACCAAACCACTTCCTCTGGCACTAATGACAGGGCTTATATCAACAGCACAACAGGAAGTCATGCCCGGGGTCTGGTGCCCCCTCACTATACGCAAAGAGAGATGAAAGAGCGGCACAAATAATCGCAACTCAAATCCAAATGGAAATTTGAATGGTTGCATTTCACAAAGATTGCAATTATATAGGCAGTGCAAAATGGTCTCTTTGCTTTTACTTTCTCAGTGAAAAAGGTCCTGTTTATATTGACTTGGGCTGTGTTCAGTTAGACCTGGGGTGGGCAATTAATTTTCATAAGGGGCCACATGAGAAGCCTGAACTGAGGGCCGCACCAACAATACCTCAAACTTATTCTGCAACTTTATCCTATTGTACATGTATTTTGAATAGTATTATATTATTATGAAAATATTTAGCCATATCAAGCCAAGGACGTGCATATTATTTAGCTTATTCAACTTCTTATACTCGGTAACTTCTACCATCGCACTGAAAGCACTTCTGTGCTTCCTTCAAACAGTTTCTGGGAAGTGATGCGATAGCGGTGGGGGGGTCTCCAAGTAAATTTTCCTGGGGGCCAAAACATACATGGGGAGTGTATTGTCCATTAACAAAAGCTCCCAAGTAAAAATATGTTTTGATTGGGAAAATGCTATTGAGGAAACTTTTTTCAATAAATGAAAAATAATGAGCTTGACAGGACTGTAGCCAATGTTTGTTTGTTCGTTTAGGACAGTGTAGAATTACATTACGCTCGAGAGCAAAGACCAGACTGTAACTTCTCAGGCTAGTTTCCATCTGTAGTTCTTAGGGGAAAGTGTCATATATATACAGTGCAGTCAGGGGTCATTCATCAGCATCACATCCATAACAGATCACTCAGTCTCTTATTACATTTCATCATCATCATCATGACCATCATCATAATCATCCTCATCATCATCATCATCATCATCATCATCATCATCATCATCATCATCATCATCATCATCATCATCATCATCATCATCATCATCATCACCATCACCATCATCATCCTCACATGTAAAAAACACAACAATATTCATACCCTTACATTTTGTGTCCTGATCATAAAAGTCCATAATCATATTCTACATTTTACTACATTTAATAACATCATTCGGAGCTAATGCTGCAGCTCTGGTTCCAGTCCTTTACTTTCGTTCTGAAATCAGGTAACTCACAATTTCTGGAGGGAGCTCATTCCATTTCTTAGTGCCTATGTAAGAGAATGCAGACTGAGCAAATGAACTTTTGCATTTTGGGATATGTTGGGGAATGTGTTGTTTGAATCCTGATCTCTCATTATGTCAGTGCCCTCTGCTGGACACGTGTGGAATGCTTGCCTTTTATTTTTTATTTAAGCAGCCCCCTAGTGGCTGGAGTGAGCATTCTGGTAATAACTCTGCAAATTGGGCCGGATTCAATCATCTCACGGGCCGGATGTGGCCCGCGGGCCGTAATTTGCCCAGGTCTGAGTTAGACAGAGCAACATCAGACCAGATTAGAAAGTAAAGCAGTGCTCCATTCACTGCTATACCAAAAGACTGAGGCTTAGTAGTTTTTACACTTAGCGCATTATACAACTAAACATAAGAAGGACAAATAGTAGATCAAGGTAGACAACGCCAGAACCGGCCCTCCATCATAGAACCTCTGGCCCTTAAGATGATTTTGAGGAATATTATTACACAAATCAAAGATCAAATACCTGTTTAAAGTACTCTAGAAATGTCATTTCCTTTAAAATGTCATAGCAGAACACACATTTAGGCCGTACATGGTGATCAACACTGGCATTTGTAGAAATGACTTCAGCCTACAATTGGAGGTTCGTTTCAGGTTCGTTTCATACATCCGGTTTGGTGGTCAATGTATTTTTCTGATAGCTATTAGCATTTAGCCTCAAACATCGCAAATTATGACCAATCCAGCTGTTATCAACCCATTGTCCTCCTTTAGGTGATGTCACCTAAAGTTTAAAAGTGGCTTCTGATCCAAATGTTCAAACATATTCAGTTCCTGCTTATATAAATGCCATGAAACAGACATTCTTACCGCAGATATGGAACAGTGTTTATTTTTATAGTGCGACATCCCACACAACAACATCCTTTTGGCTGATTAAAAAACGCTCGGAACAGCTTGACCAAGGCTAATAGGGAGGGTGTCGTTGCTCAGGGCCAGATTCCCGTCTAACTCAGTGTTGTTGGTTGTGCTTTGTCTCAAGTTTGATTTTTCTGTCTTTTGCCCAGACTGAACTGTGGACCTGTGTCAACTCAACTCTCCCAGGTAAACACGATCTACTGTTCTCTTTGGTCAGTTTCATCTTTGGACATGAACAATGTGGAACAAGGGGCCAGTTCTTGATCAGAGAGTTTATGCCTAGAGCTTAATAATAATAATAATGATGATAATTAAAGAAAACATCTCAGCAATCCAAGCACCTCGGGTAAGCTCAGGTAAGAACATATCTCAGTACGGAAAAGTGGTCTGTTCCTTTAATAGTCAATCACAAAGTATGACAAGCCAAGTATGTATTATTTCCAACTGAATTTGGCATAAAACTTGAACGTTCCAGCTTAAATTCAGCCAAAAACATGTCACTGTCAATATGAGGCCCTTCACATCTTTTTTTTATTTTATGTTTTTTTCAAAAAGGTGTCCTTAGTGAAATTTATAACAGATGACTTGATAACTTTAAGCCAGGCTTGGATTCTCAGTATGGTCACGAACTCTGTAGGGAGGCTTTGAATGCTCCTCCGTGGAGCTGCTATCTCCAAACATGTACTGTGTCTCAGTCCAAAGATAAAACCTACAATCCCCCTGTCACATCAACATAAACATGCTGCTCACGGCCTTTGATGTGCGACCGCGGCCCCCGCGCCGGGCAGCGATAAGCTTTTAGCACAGCTTTGATCCCCCGCGTCTTTTTACTGACGCCGCATACTTTCCAAACGCACTGCAGGTGCTCAAAGGAACGTTGTGCCGGGTGCAGACGTGACGTGACCCTCTGTCTGTCCCGTACTAGGTGTGTCCAGGAAGTCCGAGGGCTGGGTGGGGCTGGGCTGCTGTGAGCTGGCCATCTCCGCCGAGTGTCGCCGCGAGTGCAAACAGGTCAGTCAGGTCTGTGGGTCAGTCTGTGTGTCTGTCCGTATTGATCACCGCTCTGTGCTGCTCCACAGGCTTCATCCAAGAACGACATCATGAAAGTGTGCAAGAAGGTCACGGAGGTATGTGTGTCCACCTCTAGGATGGAGACGGATGAACATATTTGTTTGATCATTTCCTTAACGTTTTCCCTCTCTTTTCAGAAACCTTTGTACAGCTGCATCACCAAAAATGAAAGTACGTATTGTGTACTGCAGTATTTGACTTGCGGTGAGGTATGTTTTAACTTGGCAAAAGTGAAGTCATGAACATTGAAGAGATTCATTGAAGATTGTGAGACTGAACTTTTGACCGGGCAAAAGTTTGGAAACACTTTTTATGTATCGACTTCTCTCTTTATTTTCAACACTGTTTCATTGTGTGATTCACAATGAAGACATTTAACTATGACTGAACACATGGGACAGGGTGGGAACAAGGGTGAAAAAACTCAAGATATGTTTTATATTTGACCCTTTATTCTTAACATTTTCTCCATGAGCTTCATCCTTGTTCCTGAAATGGTTTAACGTCTGTGAAGTCAAAACCATTTCTACATCGTGAAGCTCACTGAGAAAATGTCAAAAGTGCGAAACAGTCGTCAAAACAAAATGCAGCTATTTTCAAGAATCTATTTACCTTTTTTTTTCGTTTAAACATAACTCCATATGTGTTCATTCATGCGCATCGATCAAATATACGGAGATTAAAACTGACTCAGCGATTGAATTCTCCGGCCTCTGTGCTTCAAAATGACACACAGCATGTCCATATCTACTTTGGTTTAGTGATACTAACTCAAACTTGTAGCTAACCAAATTTCATCACAGTTTTTCTCTGCTCCCTGAGGTCTAGGAGGTTGTGGGAGAACTTGTTTTAACTCCCTGACTTCAGACTCATCAGAGGAATCATTTATTAATGGCCACACAACAGAGCTGGTGGAATTTGTTTTCGGTGCAGCACATCATGCTCACATCTCTCCTGTGTCAGTCACATACATACAGATAAATGCAACATGACAGACAGCAGATATAGGTACAGTTACTATAGGCATTGGTTTAGTGTCCTATGGCATTAGGGAAAAAACTGCTCTTAAATCTGTGTGAGTTGGCTTTCAAAGACCTGTAGCGCCTCCCGGAGGACATGAGTGTGAACAGGTGGTGAGCGGGTGTGTGTGTCTGAGGTGATTTTCAGCACTCGCAACGTGTTTCGCTCATACCACTGCAAGAAATTGGAAATCTATCACTTTTGGTCCCGGAGATGTCTATTATTGGCTCCAGATTGTAAAATCCCCAAATATAGGCCCGATATATCAACCGGCGATATATCGGTCGACCTCTACAATGGTCATCCAGGCACTTGAATCTATAGGTGTAAAACAAAGCAACTAGACATAGACAGATGTGGACAGATGTTTCGCTTTCTATCCTGTTCAAATTATTTGAATAAACAGTATGACTAAAAACAAAGATTTTAAACGTTTTTTTTGTTTTTTTTAATCAAACCTGCCAAGTTTGACCCTAAAAGTGTCATGGTGTTTTGAGCGTCTCGTAGCCAGTGGTTGTATCGTTGTTGTTCTGCTGTGGTGTCCTGCAGTCGGCTCGACGTGCTGCAGCTATGCGGGCCGCCACACCACCTGCCGCGAGTACTGCCAGGCCATCTTCAGGACGGACTCCACGCCCACGGTGTCCCAGATCAACGCGGTGAGGGAGTACTGCCAGAGCCACAGCCGCGAGCTCCTCAACTGTGTCAACAACTTCACCAAGTCCTACCCCATCCGCAGCCCCCTGGACAGTGAGCAACCTCTCTTACATGATGTACTCTGGAATAAGTCTATGTATGAAGAAGGCAGAGCGCCCCCTGCAGGTTTCACTTTTAGCTAACGGCACACTCACCAGTCGAGGTGAACTCACTTTGAGTGCAGAACACGTCCAGTGTGAGTATAGCGTCACATGGCCTGTATTATGCAAGGCAAGAGTTATTTTTTATCCAGGCAAGAGTCTAGGCTAGATCTAAAAATAATCTGTGCTGAGTTCATTATTATTATTAGTCATTTCATTACTTGAGTAAAAGTGCAGATTATTAAATGTAACTAATGCAATCTTGCACTAACGACAAATGAATAAACTACACACTTTAACAAATGAACACAAAATATGTATAGATACTACAACAAGCTATGCTAAAGAGTCTAACTAAATGCAAGGCTAATAAATCGCAAACCTGTAAATCAATATTAAGACGGCGGCTCACCATTCCAACTCTACCTCGCTGCAGAGGAGTGTACCAGACTGGGCTGCTTTCATGCCTCGCAGCGGCAGAGCTGCTGACGTCAGTTTTCACCCATGGGTGATTCAAATTCCAGGCGCAGTGGGCACCACACAGACAGTTTTTGGCACAAAATTCAATGATTGATTCTCCGCGTTTTTCCCTTAAAATGACATTCAGAGTGCCCATATTCACTGAGATTTAGTTGGTGAAAGTTGAGTTTCTGATATGCTGAGAGCCAAAACAGGTCTTTGTTTCCAGTATCGAATCCGATACGAGTATCGGATCGGTGCATCCCTAATTTCACCCAATTCACCCAAACCAATCAAATACAACCATTTATTTAATTACAGTTATGAAAAACACATAAAAAAGCTCGAAGTGGCTCACCCTCCTCAGACCTGACTGTAACTTCTCCAGCTCTTCCCCTGGACATGTTGACTAAAGGCAGCCAAATATATTTAAAAAACAAATACATGAATACGTTAGTGTTAGAGAATTAACAATGGTGCTCGAGAGGATAGATGAAGAATAGGCAGCAGTCTGGATGTCTTATACAGGAGAAGTTTATTTACCATCAGTGCGGGACCTGTCCTACCAGTCAAGCCTGTCTCTGCTTCCACAGAAAAGGGATAAATCCCCTCTCAGAGCGTCAGACTGATACACAAGCAAACATTCAGTGGCTGAGAGTTTGAGCACCACAGTCAAGGCTACGACAGAGATAGTACAACTGTACAGCCTGACCCACGGATAGTACGAGTTAGGTACTCATTCAAATCCTACATTGATCAACCACTGCAAAAATCAACAACTTTCCTTCTGCAGCTGATCTGTAGGAGCATGTTTTGTATTGCTAACAACAGTGTAATCCAAAAATATCATGCAGTGTGGCTTTAAGTTAAAGTACTGACTTGCCTTAGAAAATACTGTGTAAATGAATACATTTATTAGCATTGTGGCTCTAATAACATAAAGATTGTGCCCATGTTAGTCACCAATACAACAACACGGCAGAAACAAATCTTTAAAGTGTAGTAGAGAATAAAGTATAACTGTGGAGGAGTAAAAGTGATGACCCCCTCAGGCCTGTACTGCTGCGACCGGGCCGAGCAGAGCCACTGTCAGACGGCCTGTCGTAAGATCCTGCGCACCATGAACACGGAGCACGAGATCATGGAGGGCCTGATCGAGGAGTGCGGCTCGCAGCCACTGCCCCAGGACCCGCTGTGGCAGTGCTTCCTGGGCAGCGCTCACCCACCCTCCCCGCCCGAGGAGGAGACGCCCCACCCCGCCAAGATGGACCAGGCCAAACTGCACTGCTGCTCCAAGGCCAACACGTCCCTCTGCAGGTACGTCCACACGGGCTCAAACAGTCCAGCCCTCGGTGGGTCCAGATGCTTCAAGTGTTGAAAAGTATATTAATGATTGTGCCAAATACTAAAGTTCCAACGATCTGTCAACGAAGTGAAGAAACAGCCTGTCCAAAGATGAAAAATTGAGATCTTTTTGCCTAAAATCTTATGAACGTGGCATATTAGTGATGGAGTTTATGATCGAGGAAGCCAGTTCAAAAGAATGGCACATTTTGATACAGATTTCTTTCTTTTATTCTAAGAACCCAGGCTGTTTTTGATTTAACTCAGCCCAAGTTTACAGCAGGATTAGATGAACCTTTTGAAATACATGTATCGAAACAAAACTCTGGACTTCAATGAAAGAAAACAAGCTGCAGCTGCTATGCTAAATAACTTTTTTCTTTTTTTCCTGCCAAAAGGTTGTGCTCGTGCTGTTTCTCCCGTTCGATCAGTCTCAGCTGTGTGACGTTCTTAAAAAAAAACGTCGCTAATGGCCTCATGTTCACGCGTGTAATGGATGACTGCGCCGTTGTGTTCCCACAGGGAGATGTGCGAGGAGATGAGCACTAACTGGGGCAGTCAGACGTGGCAGGACTTTGACCAGCTGTGTGAGTACAACCCCGTGGAGGTCCAGCTCATCAACTGTCTGTCCGACGTGAGGGAGCCCTGCCAACTGGGCTGCAAGGACCTGGGCTACTGCACCAACTTCAACAACAGGTGAGCCCCGCGAACAGGCTCAGTTCACTTCTCCATTGTTAGTGAGCAAACCTCTGCGTGAGCGTTGTAAAAAGCCAAGACCACTTGCAACAAATTAAATGTCTTCATGTTTAGCTCTAATCAAGCTTTTCTGTGCATTCCTGTTATCACTTCCCGTGGCAGGAGTCGGCTGTGTAGGTAGTTTCTTCTGGTTTATGGCACTGCAGCCTAAAGTGCACTGGGTTGGGTGTGTTGGTTGGAGCCTTGTGTGGGCTGGGCTGTTGGCTTCATTGTGTGTGAACATGTGGAAAGTGTCCAAACAAACCGTGTGATGAACCTGTGGATTTGTGTAAACTAATAGTGGAAACTTGAATCTTCAGCATAATTAAACACCTGAAGCTCGACCTCTAGGTTTGGACATCCATTTTATTCACTTCCGTCCTGGACACATGAGTCAAACTTGAGCCATGCCCTGACAGCTATACACCACGTTCCAAATTATTATGCAGATTGTATTTCAGTGTCAAAAAAAAAAAAAAGAAAAAAGTTTTTCAATGAAACTCATGGATGGCATTGTGTCTCAGGGCTCTTTGAATCACTGACATTAATCTCAGAGACCTGGGATGATTAGTTTTCTGGTTAAGCCCAGTTAAGGGAAAAACTACTGAAAAAGGATGTTCCACTTAATTAAGCAGACCATCATTTTCAAGCAATATGGGAAAGAAAAAGGATCTCTCTGTTGATGAAAAGCATGAAATAGTTGAATGCCTTGGTCTAGGTGTGAAAACCTTCGATATTTCATGAAAGATTAAGCGTAATCATCATACAGATAAGAGATTTGTGGATGATTCTGAGGAATGAGGAAGGTTTCTGCCAGATAAATACATCAGATGAATAGAACAGCGGCTACAAAGCAGCGGAGCTGCTGGTGCCTCTGGAGTCTCCCGAACATCAAGGTGTAGGACCCTCCAGAGGCTGCAGTTGTGCATAAACCGTCTATCCGGCCTCCCCTAAACTGTTCATTGAATGCTGATGAACAGAAACGGCTGCAGTGGCTCAGAAATACATGAGGACTCAGTCTTGTTCACTCAGTGCCGTGTAACCCTGGATGGTCAGAAGGATGGAGTAGTGGATGGTTGGTGAATGGCCACAATGTCCCAACAAGGCTGTGGCGTCAGTAAGGAGGGGGTGGAGTCATGTTTTGGGCCAGAATCATGGAGAGAGAGCTGGTCGGTCCCTTTAGGATCCTTGAAGGTGTGAAAATGACCTCTGAAAAATATGTGGAGTTTCTGACTGACCACTTTCTTCTATGGTACAAAAAGAAGAGCCGTGCTTTCCCGAACAAGATCGTCTTCATGCAGGACAACGCACCATGTCCTGCTGTAAAGAATACCTCTGCATCACTGGCTGCTATGGGCATAAAAGGAGAGAAACTCATGATGTGGACCCCCTCCTCCCCTGACCTCAACCCTATTGAGAACCTTTGGAGCTTCAACAAAAAAACAAACAGCAGCTCTGGGAGGCTATTCAAACATCCTGCAAAGAAATCCAAGCAGAAACTGTCCGAAAACTCACAAGTTTAATGGATTTAAACTTTTTGAAGCTGCTATCACACAAGGGCTCCTATGGTAAAATATAACTTGACCTATTGAGATGTTTTTGATGTAGATGATGTGATGATGTGTTTTTGAAATAGCTTTTGATTTCACTAAATATCCTAATGCTACAAATTCAACAAACGACCATTTTCAGTTAATTACAAGCTTTAAAATGTATTGAAACGATGAGTTGCATAATAATTTGGAACAGTAGATTTTGAGTTTTATTTTAGTTTTATTTACTATAATTATTTATGGGGAAAAAATGATGCTGACTCTCATTTTTGTTTTGACAGTTTCGAAAATCAGAGAAAAATGTCATTTGGAACGCAGTGTAGTGGCAAACTGCAGATTTAAACGGCCACTACGAGAAGGTTGCCCCGGGGTATTGTTTAGGAAGAGCGGACTTCATGATATTAGCATGTCATTATGCTTTCCAGATCATAAGAGCGCCATCAGGGCAAAGTCAGGGCTTTCAAACTTCCTAGACCTCAAGGGAACAGAGAAACATCACAATGAAAATTGGTTAGCTACAAGTTTGACTAAAGTTAGTGGTTTCAATAAACTTCAGTGAATATAGACATGCTGCGTGTCATTTTGAAACACAAATGTATTTTTGATCGACATGCAAAATGCTGGGGCTTGCAACAGTATGCTAATGCTAACGGCAGGATGCTAGTGCTAATGCTAATGGTAACTAATCAAAGCTGGGACTGAAACTATGATTGAATCACCTAAAGTAATAAAATAAAATGCCACCGTTGGAGTGGCCAAGTATTTATGTTTTTACAGGATTGTAGATCAGACAGTTGGAAAAATCATCCAAAAATATCGGTCAAAAACATCAGCTGGGCATATCGGCATCAGCCAACAAAAATCTTAAAAAATCGGCATCGGCCTTAGAAAAAACCCATATTGGTCGACCTCTAACCATCACCATGACTGCTTTCATAATTACTGCGTCCACTGAATGGAAACATTTCAGCTTCATTGTGCCACTTTAATCACACTATTATGTTCTCGCCACAGGAGAAAGTCAAATCTGGAGTCTCTTCAGACGACAGGGCTGGGGACGGGAACATTCCAGGACTAACACAGTCATAAATAAACATACTAATAATAACAGCGTACCAGCGTGGGTTTGATATGGTTTAGCAGGGCCCTGGTGAGTTCAAAGCCGTGTTGTGAGGACGGGAGCGGCAGGGGACACTAACGCTCCCCTACAGGGGGCTGGGGGCCCGCACTGTCCTCTCTGTGGGCAGGAGAGTTTAGCATCTTAGATCACCAGATTGCATCTTCTTCCTCTCAAACATCGTCGCTCTGCTTGGCTTCACGGTGTCAGAAAGAATATGACACGACATGCTGTTCAACTTTGTCCATTCAAATGATCATCTGAATGTGCGGCCCTGGAAGCAAAGGCCAGGTTCATGTATAAAAACGACATTTATTTTGACTGAAAAAGAATAAATTGGCGGATGCTGTTAATTATTATAAAGTCGAGGAGTGTGTATTTGATGTATGATTGTGTGGGGAAATAGGTGCATTTTTTTTCACTTGATCATTTCGTGGTTTTGACACATATTTACCGGCTGCATAAAAACAAAAAACAAAAAAGAGCAGTGCGTTTTAGCGGTTTAATCCAACAGACTGCATGGGGAAGGTCCATAATGATGTTGTTGTGTTGAGACAGTCAGAAGAAGTTATGTCCCTCAAATGACTGAGCACTGAGTCAGTCCGGGATGAGACGCGCACATGGGCCGCGCGCTGGATAAACATGGCCTCCATAACCGAGAAAAGTGAACAGGACACACCCAGAACTGCAGCCCAGAGCTATCATCACTGACCGCAGGAGCACCACAGGCTTCTGCTGCCACGGAACACTGTGTCATGTTTACTGTCTGCTATTTCCAGGCAAAGAGAACGACTGAGACTGAAACGGACCATCTGAGCAGCCTTCACTTTTGTTTGCTTCAAAGTAGGGATGCGCCGATTCTGGAAAAAAAAGTGCAATATCGGTTATCGATTTCTAAATATCCGATACTGAACTGATGCCTCACCGTTTTACCATCTTAATCTCAATGGACATGAGCATTTTTTGTTTAAACTGCTTTAGTCAGTTTTAACTATGCTAATGCTAACATCAACTAATCAAAGCTGAGACAGAAACTATGATTGGAAACACCTAAAATAATCAAATCAAACTGGCTACTGCTGTATATGTGTAATGCAAAAGGTCCAATGATCAGATCATTATGTGTTATTGGAATCTGCCATGTCGAAAAGTCCATTGATCCTTGCTTAATAAAGTATAACTTAATGTTTTCTATTTGTTTATTAATAGATATCATGATAATATTTTTTAACATCTCATTTGCAAGAAAAAGATAAGACTTTATGAATCTCACAAAGGAGAAAAAAGGATCATTCAACTTTTTCACTCACAGGAAGACACTTTAAAGAAAATCTCTTGGTATCGGCAGATACTCAAACCCCCAGTATTGGTATCATATTGGAAGTAAAACAAAGTGCATCGGCTCATGTTTGCCTCAAAGACCTGTTGGCTTTAATCCATGTTAAATGTTGTCCTTGATGTTGTTTTGAAGCATTTTTTCAGAATTGAACCGAGGTGGGTAGAGAAGGCAACATACTTACTTAAACGTTACTTTGAAGTCATTCACGGGACGATCTGCATCTGTTCTGTTCTATTCTGATTCTGATTTATGAGAATGAAGCATTTACTGCTTAAATATTTACTCACAGTGGAAAAGTACTCAAGTAAGAGCACAGATTCTTATTAAAATTACTGTATGAAAATGCTACTCTAAGAAGTACAATTTCCTCAGAAGATTCATGTACTTGAGTAAATGTAACTGAGTACTACCTGCCTCTGGAATCTAATATGTCGTTCTGAATTCTTATCTTGGATACAGACTGTATTGCTGTATCGCGGGGAAATGTAAATGTTTATTACATTGATAATGGGGTCGGCGTATATAAGCTTAGCTTCAGCCGACTCCTTTGAGCTTCTATAACTGGATAATGTGACTGTTGTAAAAAGTTAAGAATGTAAAGTGTTGAAACTAAACTAAGCTCTAATATTTGTCTGCTGAAGTGAATGATTGTGATGAATGTATCCAGGCCGACAGAGCTGTTCCGGAGCTGTAACGTGCAGTCGGACCAGGGCGCCATGAACGACTTCAAGCTGTGGTCCAACGGCACCATCAAGATGCCCTTCATGAACATCCCGGTGCTGGACATCCGCAAGTGCCTGCCCGACATGTGGAAGGCGGTGGCCTGTGTGCTGCAGATCAAGCCCTGCCACAGCAGGTCCCGGGGGAGCGTCATCTGCAAGTACGTATTCAGTGGGAACATAGTCTAGAACAGGGGTCACCAACGTGGTGCCTGCGGGCACCCAGGGGCCCTTTGGGGCATGTCCAGTAGCCCTTGGGACTTTTTCTAAAGTGTAAAAAACATCATTTTCTTGAATCTAATTCTTAAAATTACAGTTATTTCGATTCTTGTGACTCAGTATGAGTTTAAAATAAAGCTATTTTAATATAATATGGGGTCAATATCCTATAAGTGAACAGTGTACGTTTAAGTCTTTAGGATTTGTTTTTAACTGGTGGCCCTCGAACAACTTAATGCTCTTAAAGTAGCCCTCAGCTGAAATAAGGTTGGTGACCCCTGGTCTAGAACATAGTCATACGATACGGACTAAAACCAGAAGAAGCTGGGACACTGGGGAGGTTGTTTAAAATTCTGGGGGTAAAAAAAAGATGGAATTTATTTTTCTCGAAGCAGAAAGTGGCTGGAGAAATGAAGAAATAAAGTAATGTATAAAGTGTTCAAATGCAAATATATTGGCTCCGTTTATGGTTCATTTCTCTGCAATGAAAACAGATATGAGCGAGCACACTAGGGTTTTAAGACAATATACAATTATTTAATCAACTACAATCTTTACGGAAAAAAATCACATGTTCTACAAGGAGACAAGTGGATACTGTTTACTCAATTCGGAATAAATGGATCAATTTTATATCCTCTATCTGATATGACTTCATATGTAATGATTCTGATGTATCTAACGTATGCTTTTGAATGAGGGCATGACTGTAAGCTCCCAGTTCATCTTGTTTAGCTTGTTGAAGAGCTATGATACGAGTGACTGTACATGTAATGTTGTCATCCTTTTCTAATAAAAGCATAAATTAAAAATAACAATAATATTAACTGTAGTCTTTACAATTAGCTAATTGCAGCCAAAACATTTCTGATTTCAATTTGATTGTAATTGTACATAATAATTGTACATCCCATTGAACCACACTTTAGCCTAATGAGAATTAGAGTAAATGGAAAGTTAAACATAAACATACTTTATGTTTAGATTATTGGTGCTCTGGTTACAAAATGTGTTGCATGTGTGGTCACAGGTCTGACTGTGTGGAGATCCTGACCCAGTGTGGGGACCGGAGACGCTTTCACGAAGGCCAGACTCCAGAGAGGATCTGTGAGCTGCTGTCCCCGGTGGACGACCCGGAGCTCTGCATCCCCCTGCACACGTACCTCAGTCAGTCTGTCCAGCACATTTCTGTTTGTAGCAGCTGTGGCCGTTTGTAAAATGACAAATACTAATGTTTGCATGTGTGTGTGCAGCTCCCAGCATCCATCCGACCAGCGTGGTGGAGGAGGTGATCCACCCCTGTAACCCCAGCCCCTGTCCCAGTAACCACCTGTGCCAGGTCAACCGCAGGGGCTGCCTGGACGACTTCAACTGCCTGCCCTACATCTGTGTGCCAGGTACGAGTGAACAGCTCAAAAGGAAATTCACTTATTTTGTAGACTCACATTAAGACGAGGTCAATTTTGTGAAAGAAGACGCACCACTTTTGTCAGCATTTGTAACATGCATGTTTTCCAGCGTGTAAACTGGGGGAGGCGTCGGAGTTCCTGGTGCAGCAGGACGCCCTGATCCAGGTGCCCAGCCGCAGCGCTCCGGCCGGCTGTTACGAGGTGTGCAGCTGTGGGGCCAGCGGGCGCCTGGAGAACTGCCTGGAGATGCCCTGTGTGGACACCAGCAAGGCCTGCGTGGTGGGCGGGCAGACCAAGAGTAAGTCTGTGTGAGGAGACGACACCGGAGGAATAATGCGGACAGTGTCGTGATCATGTCTGAAAGTTTTACGTTATATCAAATGTTGAGGCCAAACGGGTTATTGTTTAATGGATTGTAAAAGAGCAGAAGGAAATACAGATTGGAATCCTTATCTTATTAAATAACCAAGAATTGAGAATGATTGTAGTAGTAGCAGTAGTAGTAGTAGTAGTAGTTGTAGTAGTAGTAGTTGTAGGAGTTATTTAGTTTATTTGAGAAGTTAACTTTTTTTTCTTCTTCAAAATGTCACAATCCTACAGTTAAAGAGTAACTAAACACCAAATCCACTTTTTTTTTTGCTGATAAATGGTCTAAATGGTTGTTGAATAGAGTTAGCTACATGTCCCAGTCAATATGTTTACATTTGGTGCAAACTTGTTCAAAATCTCACTTTTGTGTCTAAAACCGCAGGGTTAGCGCCTCTACTGGTTTCACGCAGCAACTACATTTGATTTTTTGCGGTTGGAGGAGAGTGTGTCCACGGCGTCCAGGAAACGTCATCAGTTCTGCCCGTGGTTCTGCCTCTGTGCCTCTGTGGCCCCGCCCACACACTCACCCCCCTCGTCTCCCCCAAAGCCTCCGAGACCACCCCTTTCTCAGCAATTTTTGACTGTAGTTTGTGGGTGGGGAAAGGCTCTGCCACGCCCGTTTAGTTACACTTTAATGGAAGCTGAAAGGGAGTAGACAGAAACAAGAAGCTTATAAGTGCCGACCCCTTGTTCATGTAAATTACATTTGCATTCCATGATGTAACAGATAGACATTACTTTTACATTTACATCAGATAAACAAGCCTTCCTGAGTATTCTGAGTCAGTTTCGATACACAACTATATACCTCTACATGTTTGTGAGTTAACTTTTATCCTAATATAGTTACAATTGTCAACATACAATCAGCAGACTTAATGCAGCACTGGCAAACAAGGAGGTTTTAGCTGCATTTCACAGCATGTTAATACATTATCATTATTATTATAATTATTATAATTAATAGCTATTGTTATTGATCATAACAATTATCCTTCTTGTCTATCAATGAATGAACATCCAATTTCATATTATCTAGTCACATTATATTCTGTCATCTTACCTGGTTGTCATTACTATCCACTATTTATTATCGTTATTGTGATAATGACAGGCCCACATGATCTACTTTATCTAGTGTGGTGCGTTAATAAGCCAGAGTGTGTAGTGACCTGTTGAGAGTGGGGGTAAGTAATGAACCAGCAAAAAATAATTAAATAGTTCATTCATTGTCATTGTAATGACTTTTATATTTTCTCATACTTTGCAAGAACCATTTCTGTGTATTTCCTTTTAAATTGTTTGACATCATCACAGGCCTTGATTTCCACTGGCAACTTATTCCATAATCTTATTCCAGATACCGAGACAGAAAAGCTTTTTTTTGTTGTCTGTATAAACATACACTTGGAGGACAATTTATTTCTTAGTTAATAAACTCATTTTCAATAAAAAGCTTTTCAACATTTTGAATTGAATACCACTTGTAATGTTTGAGAGGAAACTAAATCTGAAAATGTAAGCAATCTTGACTTGAAACAATGGGCTGCTCTGATCTAAATCGGCGTATTGCTCTCTTCTGAAGTATGACTAATTACTGCACTTAAGTTTTTTAATTATTTCCCCATACTTCTGTGCAGTATGTGAGATATGACAAAACCAGTAAAGAATATGTAATGATCGCTGATCTAAAACCTGCTTTGCTCTACAAAGGACCACAACACTTTTTGACACTTTTATTACATACTTAATATGTGATTTCCAGTTAATCTTATTGTCCATAATGACCCCCCAAAAACTGTGTCCGTCACTGTGTCAAATGTTCCAAAGTAACGTGGACCCCGCGTGCCCCTCAGGTCACGGCTCGTCCTTCCAGATCGACTGTCACCACTGCTCCTGTTTCGCCGGAGACGCCGTGTGCTCCACCAGGGAGTGCCTGAGTGAGGACAGCTCGGACCGGGACAGGCATCACTTCACCGGTTTGTAATTTTGACTAATATCATGCATGTTACGCTCAGAAGTAGCTTCCTTGATGAGTGACTATGTTGGATCTGTGTGTGGTCAGGTCTTCCGTGCAGCTGTCCCGACCACTTCATCCCAGTGTGTGCGTCCAACGGCCGCACCTACCCCAGCGCCTGCGTGGCACGCTGCATGGGCTTCAAGGACCACCAGTTTGTGTTCGGACAGTGCCGGCTGACCAACCCCTGTGCCAGCAAGCCCTGCTCCAGAAACCAGAGGTTCGGGCCAAAAAGATCTGTTTTTACCTGTTTTTTTGTCTCCAAAATGCATGAGGCTCGTCTAAATGTTGCGTCTAAACCATCGCAGAACATTTAGGCATTCATTCTACACTACCAAAACTTTTTACATAAATGTTATTTTTGTTCTGGGAATGTCTCATCTACAGCCTCATACCTTTTGGAGATCATTTCATTTGATCCAGTGTATAATTAGATTGACATTCTCCATTTGAGCAGTCCAAACACTGCGCCCTGGCCCATAATGTGCCCGTGCTAATAATGCTAAGGCCTTTAGCGACAGTCCGCTGTGACTTTATTAATGTTCTCACCACATGCGGTGTCGTTCTGCCCCCGTGGCGGCTCTGGCTGACCTGTGCAGGTGCGTGACCCGGTTCCGCGTGTGCCTGAGTGACTCCGGGGCCTGTCCTCAGTACGAGTGCCTGGGTCGCCCCTCCTGTGACCGCAACACGGTGGAGCCGGTCTGTGACACCGAGGGCCTGGTGCACCCCAGCCTGTGCCACCTGCAGCAAGCTGGAAAGAGCCTGGCCTACAGGGGGCACTGCCAGGTACCCGTCGCTTTGTTGATTTACACTATCTGCTCCTATATCATAGAAACTGATCCTGTAAGTGCTATTTATGAATTCAGTCATTTAAATAGGATTTTATTAGGCTATTATTTTAGACACATTACCTGTCTGTGTCCACAAGTATGAAAGAGAGATGGATGAGTTGATCCGAAAATGAACAAATGGAATGTTGATTTATTTGTTGGAAACACACACTGGGGTGCCATATCCCATCAATAACACCAGTGGTCCAAGCAGACACAGAAACAAAGTCAATGCAAGTGATTTATTAACAAAAACACGGCGAGGTGCCGTGGTTTTTCACTTGAATCAGGGAGTGGCTCCAGAGCAGGCAGGAGAAAAAGGGGGAATGGCCGCAAACAATCGACAGGGCAAAAACAGACCAAAGCGTTTGTGCCACAGGAGCCACAAGAGGGAGACAAAGTCAAACCACAACAAAGCTAACAAAAACGCTTGGTTGAAATAATCTTCCTGGATGAAAACATTGGCGATGTCTCTTCAGGAGTCGTGCCGGGCGTCCCAGCCTGTGTGCGGACATAACGGAGAGACGTACCGAACCGTGTGCGACGCCTTCTCGGACCGTGTGGCGGTGGACTACCCGGGCCCCTGTCACGCTGTGGGGCCCCTCTCCGACTTGGCCCCCGACTCGTCATGCGCTCTCATCCAGTGTCCCCCGGTGTCCACGCCCGGCTGTAAAGCCATCACTCCCCCAGGTAACGGCCCATCTCCAGAACCAAGGCCAGAGGTTTTTCTACTGTTTTTGAACTTCAAGAATCAATGTCATTTTAAGTATTTCAATATACCAACACATCAGTTATCTAGACAGTATATAGTACATTATGACCACCAGTTATGACTATGTGAAATATATACTCCTAATGAATACATGAACTTCTCTGAATGGAGGTAAAGTTATAGATTCTTCTGTTTTTAAGTGTAAATAAAAGTCCTTCTGTCCGCAGGAGCCTGCTGCCCCATCTGTGCCAGCATGCTGCAGATCCTGTGGAACAAAGAGCACATCAACATCTTCTCCAAGGTATCCACCACCATCACAGATATTTGAACTGTTACCTGCCGTCCCCCCTGATCAGGGGGCCAGGGCTTGGGTTAGTCAACCCTAATTAGGATATGATTAGAGTTAAGAATAGCAAATGGCTTTCAAATGAGGTTGAGCTTTGAGATTTGGATATCAATAATTGTTAAACCTAACCCTGACCCTAAGGTGGCAGTGAACAGGTTAAACATGTGCTCATAGAAACCTGTGCTCTGGAACAAGCTGTTGTGAACACTGGCATCACAGCGTGGTCTAATTCAGGCCTACTGAAAACTTTTCACACCAGCTACCAAAATATTTCATCTGTAAATACCACCTCGTTGAAATATTTTAGATTCTCAGTATCAAGAGTACGTCCGGGTGGTGCGGCGGTTAGAACTCGTGCTTCATATCCAGAGGGTCCTGGGTTTGATCTCCAGGCGGGACCTCTCTGTGGAGTTTTACATGTTCTCCCCGTGTCTGTGTTTCCCCTGCCACTAAAAATATGTACAATAGGCCAGGTTGTGAGGTATTAATGACTTGTGTCTTGTGATTAGTTTACATTCAATATCAGGATTAAACCGGGTCTAAAATTGGCTAAATTCTAAAAATAAACACACTGCTAAAGCGTAAACTAAAGGATCTCTTGTTAAAATGAGAATAGTCTAAAAAGGCAGCATCACAGCTTGCGAACTGCTGCTCTTGTCATTTTTTTATATACAACTGATCTCAGTATGTGACAAGTCAAGGACGCCCTCAGTGCACATGTCGATGTAATTACACGTGTTTACTGCCAGAGGGCGCTGTCAGCATGCACAACATCGCACCAGAGTTTTGGGTAATTGTGATCTACTAACCAAACTCATATCTTTCAAGAATATTTTCCTTATTCCTTCAGCGAAACCATTGAGTTTAAAGATTTGCAAACCCTTAACCCACTTCATTAAATAGTAATAGTGAGTCTCTGTCCTCAGCCCGCGTTCAAAAACTCTTTAAGTGTTGATATGCAACAACTGTTTCCCTCTGACATTGTTTCTTCATTATGTTTTAATCTATTCTCTGGCCGGCCCATGTGTCAGGAGGGCTCGGCTCACTCGGCCCATACAGAAACTACTCCGGACTCAGATAAGGACAAACAGCGCAGCCACATGCATTTTTCAACACATCGATCCATTCCAGCTGAATCAAAAAGTTATGCCAAGGCTAGCTCCCTTCACAGATGGGGAGGTAATAATGCTGATGGATGAAAACAGAGACTTTCAAAGGTTTTCCACAATCTACTTCTGAAGTGTGTTCTGTCTTCTTCATTTGAACAGCTTTAAACTTTTCTTTTTGGTTTGTTTACCCTCTTTGCAGGTTTTAGTTACTTAGTGCTCAGCCTTGCTCAGCTGAAGGCTGCAGGAGGTAGACGGAAAAAGTAGAGATTGTCTTGCGACTGTTGCAACGATATCTTGCACAACCCACAGATGATTGAATTGGCCATTATTAATTAGTCATTGAGCAGAAAAGGTGACTTCAGTTTGTAATGTGTGTGTCGCGTCGCCAGCTGCAGCGGGAGGAGCCGGTCACAGTCCAGGACGTCCTGAAGGTGCTGCGCCTCCACGTGTCCGTGCCTCAGTGCGATGTGTTTGGGTTCCTCAGCATCGACCACGTCCTGGTGGTGCTCATCGCCCCGGTGGAGCAGCAGCCCACGCCTCTGCAGGTACCACACCTTTAAGGGGAACATTGTCATAACAAACAAGAGTCCACTGTGTCCTGGTGAATGGAAAAATGTCACACACCCTGTGTCCATCACCGGATCTCCACGGGGATTATACACAGACCAAACACATTCTGTCCAATCTCCAGACGATACTGTCGTCCTGTTGCTTCTGCAAGGGGACGATGAAGGGCATGGCCCAGCTCTTTACCCTCTGCCACCATCATTTTTAGACCAAAATGTCTCAAGAACAAAAGGAATGATTGTGGACTTTAGGCAAAGAAAAGCTGAGCATAAAGCCAGTGTCAGACACGGCGACGAGGGGCAAACTGTAATTGGGAACTGTGTTTAACGACAAACTGAAACTTGCCGTAACCACAGATGTTATTATTAAGAAAGGACAGAGTCTCTGTGCTGGGCAAACTGCACTCTTTTGGCGTCAGTCAGAGGATTCTCAGAGTTTGCTACTGCTCCTATAGAAAGTCTTCTCACGTTTTCTTTCATCTGTTGTTTCATTGTTTATCTGTGGGAGACAAAAAGAACTTTGACAGAATTGTCAATACAGTATATGTTCCAAGAGATCTGACCTCGCTCTGGGAGAGTCGGGTCAGTGGGAGCAGATCCTAGACTTAGATCAGAGGCTCATCCTATCCTCATGTTTTAGACCAGGGGTGTCAAACATACGGGGGGGCTAGATCAGCGAGATGATTTAATGTGGCCCCTGACCTGTAGAGCATCATTTCCAGAGTATGTGAAAACAAAAGTAAGTCTCTAACCCATTACCCTGCGGAGTTATGAATTTTTAAAGAATAACCAGAATGCTCATTCTCGCCACTAGGGGGCATTTAATTAGCAGCAGCAGAGGGCACTGACATAATAAGAGCTCAGGATATGAACAACACATTATTTAGCCACGTGGTAAATGGACAGTCTGCCCCAGGGCGACTGTGGCTTCAATAACATCTTACCTCCACCGAGTGTGGAGTGAATGAATAATGATTACTATGTAGTACTTTGAGGAACTTGTGACACAGGCTTGTAAAGTGCAATACAAGTGTGAGCCGTAGCAATTAATGAACCATTTATTGGAAAAAGAATCTCTATTATACTATGCGGCCCGTGACCCGCCGTGGGAGCTGAATTTCGGCCCTCAACCCAAAATGAGTTTGACACCCCTGTTTTAGACTCAGGTCAGAGTTATTACCTGCCTGTGATCATAATCGCCATTCAAATATGTATATGTAAATATATAGTCAGCCTGTGAACTGTTGTGCACGTCCTGTATATGTTTGGTCAGGTTTAGCCAGGTCACTGCAGAGAATGGCCCTTCATGGGATTAGTAAAGTGATTTGATTCTGATTCAGAAAACTCCATGACCTAGTGCAGGGTCATTCACCTCTCGGCCCACTTTGAGAAGAATTACAGGGAGTATACAGGCTCGATTCACAGCTACATGGGGAGAAGACTTTTTTCAAATGCATTTACCATCAATTCTTTATTACTGTGCAATTATTCACTTCCCTTCCTTTTCATTGAATATAAATGTTCTTTTTTTTTTAATGCTTGCTACATTTGACGCCGCTGATTCTACGTTTTCTGCTTCTCGTCCTGATTCAGTCTCGATTCACAAAAGACTCCTCGAGCACAGCGCGTTCCTCCGCATGAAATGTTTTTTTTTCAAGGGCAGTCGCTAATTACTCCCGCAGACATTTAATGAAGAAACTTTTTGTTCTCACCGGGTTTTTTTTAAGGCATTAGCAAGCCCTGAAGTTAGTCCTGTCGGGGGGGCCAAAATAAATCGTCTCAAAAAGAAACCGGATGACGATGAGGGAAAGAGAAGTGAGTCCTGCATGTGTGCCGTATAGCCTAACTCTTCCGGCTGTGGATTGAGACGTCCTCCAGAGCGCCGCGCTGCCTGTGCAGTGACAGCCCGACACTCGTACATCACCTTGTGCTCAGAACCAATTAAAATCCCATTTAGCGAAGCGAGTGGCGGCGCTCTGCATAGATCACAAAGAGACTCCACCGCTCTCTCCGGAGTTTTGTTTGGATAATTACACATGAATATTTATACGCGAAGAGGCGGGTGCGTCTGTCGGATCAACGGAGAACTTTTCTTTTGTCAAGTACGCTGCTCTCCGCGGCGTACTTAGAGGAACAGACGCCGGATTTGTGCCTTTCAAACAGAAAACGATACACGTGTTGCAAATCTAAATTGATATTGATTTGTCACCAAAAAAAGACAAACTGCTCCAGACACGCTTTGGAGGTGGAAGTGCGGCACGACCTCTTGCTCACACGTGTTAGTGAGTGAGGACTGGTTTGAGAGGGAAGTCTGGGAGATTTATAATATGGAGTACGTCTTTATTGTCATTTAAACTAAGATTCTTGGCTTAAAGGAATAGGCCACCGTTTTTACATACCAAGATATGTTCTTACCTAACCTTAGTCGAGTTATTATATCCCCGTCTGGTCTTTGTCCGTGCGCTCTGTCACGCAAACGGAGCACATACGCAGCCTCTCCCACATGTCACATAGCTCCAAAAAAGCTCACGATAGAAGCTACCAAGCTCTTCCACGTGTTCCCTATTTAAATAAAGTTACGTGAAGTGTTTTCATGCGAAGTATATTTACACAGAAATGTAGCATGTCGATTTTATAAGCAGATAAAAAGGGGGACTATATTGTGAGGCGTAATGATACAGGAGCACAGCGTCCGCGCAGTAACTCCTAAAGACTTCCCCCGCTCACTTCCGTCAATAGAAGCTGCGTGACTTGTAGAGAGCTCGCAGAGAACAGTTGAAGGAGCGTGGATAACTTGTGAACAATGCCTTTTACGTGCATCGTGCCGGGCTGTGATAACAAGCAAAAAGTATATAGTGTAGTAATGTTTCACAGATTTACAACTCACCCCGGACGACGACACAGGACTCAGGACCTCGACCATGAGGTAGGAATGCGCAGCACTTTCCCAAAATATATTTTCTGCCTGTTGTAAAAGGCTCTGTACAAGTCACGCAGCTTCTATTGACGGAAGTGAGCGGGGAAGTCTTTAGGAGTTACTGCGCGGACGCTGTGCTCCTCGTATCATTACGCCTCACAATATAGTACCCCTTTTTATCTGCTTATAAAATCGACATGTTACATTTCTGTGTAAATATACTTCGCATGAAAACACTTCACGTATCTTTATTTAAATAGGGAACATGTGGAAGAGCTTGGTAGCTTCTATCGTGAGCTTTTTTGGAGCTATATGACATGTGGGAGAGGCTGCGTATGTGCTCCGTTTGCCTGACAGAGCGCACGGACAAAGACCAGACGGGGATATTTTAACTCGGCTAAGGTTAGGTAAGAACATATCTCCGTATGTAAAAACGGTGGCCTATTCCTTTAAGGGGTGCTGAGGTCTTTCTTGGGAGCGCTCACAAAACACAAGCCCTTAAGTGCATTTTCTCCGGTTCATCTTTACCCTGCAACGGGCCGGAGTGACGCCTCATTTGAAAGCTAAGATCCACAAAACTCATCTAAACTCATCTTTTTCCTTTGCGTTGTCGTCAGTTGTTTCAAACTGATTTGTTGATGTCACTCTTTTGTTGCATTTTCATCCCCGCTTTTGTCTCATTTTTGTTGCTATTTTGACTTTTTTTTTTTTTTTTTTTCAGGAAGCTTTTAGATTTAGGTCAAATGTGTTTGGTTCAGGGGTGGGCAATTCATTTCTACAAGGGGCCACATGAGTTACCATACCAATGATAGGATAGACGGACAGAGCGTGCGGGGGAGAGAGAGATTTTGATAGAGAGGGATCGAGAGAAAGATCGAGCGAGATCGAGAGAGGTCGAGAGAGAGAGAGATTTAGATAGAGAGAGAGATAGAGAGGTAGAGAGAGATTTAGATAGAGCGAGAGAGAGAGAGATTTAGATAGAGAGAGAGTGAGAGAGGGAGAGAGAGAGAGTGAGAGAGAGATAGAGAGAGAGAGAGAGTGAGAGAGAGCAGGAGAGAGAGAGAGGGAGAGAGAGAGATAGAGAGAGAGATTTGGATAGAGAGGGATCGAGAGAAAGATCGAGCGAGATCGAGAGAGGTCGAGAGAGAGAGATTTAGATAGAGAGAGAGAGATAGAGAGGTAGAGAGAGATTTAGATAGAGAGAGAGAGATAGAGAGGTAGAGAGAGATTTAGATAGAGCGAGAGAGATAGCGAGAGAGCGAGAGAGAGGGGAGAGAGAGAGAGATAGAGAGAGATAGAGAGCAAGAGAGAGGGAGAGAGAGATCGAGTGAGAAATAGAGAAATAGATCGAGAGAGAAATAGAGAGAGAGCTTGAGAGAGACCGCGAGATAGAGAGAGAAAGAGATAGAGAGATTGAGAGATAGGGAGGGATTTTGATAGAGAGATAGAGAGAGAGAGCGGGAGAGAGAAAGAGAGATATAGAGAGCGAGAGAGAGAGAGATTTAGATAGAGAGAGAGATAGAGAGGTAGAGAGAGATTTAGATAGAGAGAGAGATAGAGGGAGAGAGCGAGAGAGAGAGGGGAGAGAGAGAGAGAGATAGAGAGAGAGAGATCGAGATAGAGATAGAGAGCAAGAGAGAGGGAGAGAGATAGAGAGAGAGAGAGAGAGAGAGAGAGAGAGAGCAAGAGAGAGGGAGAGAGATCGAGAGAGAAATAGAGAAATAGAGAGAGAGCTTGAGAGACATCGCAAGATAGAGAGAGAGAGAGAAACAGATAGAGAGATTGAGAGATAGGGAGAGATTTTGATCGAGAGAGAGCGGGAGCGAGAGAGAGAGAAAGCGGAGAGATTTAGATGGATGGATGGATGGATGGATGGATAGATGGATGGATGGATGGATGGATGGATGGATGGATACCTTTATTACAGACCTATGGTCCAGACCAAAGACAGACAAAAAGAGAGGTTTCTCCCAGTGCAAAGTGCTCTAGATGATAAAGACTCCTGAGGCAGAGGAGTCTCACTGTGCCTCTGATTCACCGCTTCACAATTCCACGAGGATGCAACGTGAAAGAGCTTCAATTGCACTGTGGAACCAAGGCAAAAATAAATCTCCCTCACACCCCACATCCTAAAGCCTCTTAACCCCCACCTGAACTGAGCACATTTTCTAATGTTTGGCTTTACCCAAATCTGAAAGCTTCGGGGGAAAAAAGCAACCAAACAACAAAGAACAACCAAAACGTGCTGTAAAAGCAACACAAATGTGGCAATAAAATGACAAAAACGTCACCATCACTTTTGCAGGTTTGAGCTTTCAAACTGCTCTCCACTTAAGAAGCTTCTAGATTTGGGTAAAGCCGAAGTGGAGAAAATGGGCTCAGTTCAGGGAGGGGGGGTGAGAGGTTAACAGCACTGGGCCTCGGACAACTGTGGGACTCCAAAGGGCCCCGGCTCCGTCAGAGGAGCGCGGCGAGGGCGGACTCCGGTGGGATGGGAACGCTTTGTGCTCCCAGAGAAGTTTATGAAAGGATACTGAGACAAACACGCTTCCTAAAAATACCCACAACGTGTACTACTGAGAGCGTGTGCACGGGAGAGGGGCTTCAGCTGTTTCCAAGGCAACCGTTTGCTTCCCGTTCGGAACAAATGAACTCAAAATCATCCGCAGCGTTGGCTGTCGCTGGCTTTGTCGGATCACATTGCAGAAAGAACAGATTTTGTGTTTGTTTGGACGTTTTAATCATGGAGCTGGACTGAATAAACCTTTTGTCGTATTTTCTAAGGGAGTGTGAGGCTAATATTTGTTTATTGCTTACAACATTTGAATGGTTTTGGAGCACTTTGCATACAGTAACTTTGTTTGAAGTGATGCACATGGCTCAGACAGAACAACACACGCACAACATGGACTGGACTTTGTACGTAAGGTATGAAAGAAAGAAAAAAGACAAAAAAGTGATGAAGAGTCAACAAAACAACAAAAAGAGGAAGTGAGGATTAAGGGGAGACACTACAGGCAAAACTCAATTTTTTCAGTTTTCAGGTTTTGGGCCAAATTGGTCTCTGAACATACAAGCTTTCACCCGGAAACAGAAAATATACCTAATCTTCACAATAACATGTTTAAATATTGCGCTGATTCAATGTTCCCCCATAGACTTATATGGGAGAATGCAATTTCAAGGCCCTTTTTCTCAAAACACATTTTTCGGTCATTGTGGCGACACTATGTCCACGTCAGTCGGACCTAAAGACTTCACATTTTCCAGCCTTGGACTGAACAATATTTGGAAGGTTTTTTCAGAGGGATTTTTTATTATTTAATCCCTTAAGCCCCATTTATTGAGTTTTGAATGTCAAAAAATGAGGCGAAAATTACATTTTTACACATTTTTACACTAAAAAACAGATTATTTTAAAACTAAACAAGAAATCCTAAATCCCCTCTGAAAAAGTCTTGGTAACTCATTTATCAATAAAATGAAACCATACATTTGAATGTAGCTCAAACCATTATTCAGATTTCGTCGCCGAAAAGATGGGAAATTTGGGGCATTTTTAGGCATAAAACACCTTGTTCTTATATGAAAAGATAAAATGACAGAAAACTTGCAATGTATTTTTTCCTCACATTTATGCCAGTGATCGACAGCAAAAGTTTCAAATTGACATCTGTAAATATACATTTTTTCCCTATTCACCTGCAGTGTCTCGCCTTAAGCACAGAAAAAAGCCCGCAGAAATCAGCCCTAAGATCCGCCCCTGCCCTCACTGCCGCTGGAGCTGACCCATCTCCTGAAGTACCCGGCTTTTAATGTTCCAATAAAGAGAAGCCGTTGTATTTTATGGGTGCATGTTTTAGTACTCCATTAGTCCATCTTCCTCTCTAGAGCTTGAAATTCTTGCCAACTTCTTTTTTTTTATCTAAGTCTCCTTGAGTCCACGAGTCGACAGTGGCCTCATGATGTACCTGCACTTCTCTCTACTGGTAGCCATTACAGAGTATATGCGATTTGAATAGATCAAGGTTGCGTGTGGGCTGTGTCTGGCCATGAGGCGGCACTTGTAAAACGTGCTTGTTCAGAGAGAGCGCTGCATACAGTTTTTCTCACATACAAATGAATGTTAAGTGTTGCCTCTTGCCTATAATTTAGTCAATGACTCACGTCTGTTTACTTCATTCACTTTGAGCCACTCTTTGGAACATTCCAGGTCTAAGGTCTTGTTTTGTTGTGTTGCTTGACAGTTTTGACTCGCATTAGTTCGGGTTGCCAGATATTAGCATTGGTCTCACAAAAAGACTGCCGAAAACCCAGAGGCAGTAGGTTTTCCTGTTTATAGAGGCTCTGCACTCCTCTGGTGATCCGGACCCCGACCTTTTCTCCTGACGCCTTGGATTTGAGGATTCATCGTGCAAAAAATGAGGATATTTATTTAGAAATAAGTCGTAAATTGCATGATTTATTGATAACTGCCAACACATTTGAAAGGCTCATCTTGTATCGGCCAGGGTCTAAAAGCCAGCTTGTTAACTAAGAAGGGATGAAGACTGAGGCTCACTTACCAAGGGCTCACGTGCAAAACAAGTATGTGCAAAAGTGCAGCAGCATACTCTCATTTTCATAACAGATTTGGAGCCCTGATTCTTTAATACAGGATATTTCAAATGGTAAATGAGTTACTACATTCCCTACAACATAGCATGCTTGCACTTGATAAATGACCGCCTGTGTATGGTTTTAATTTAAACTGCCGTGTACCGTTTCATGTTCTTTTTCAAACATATTTAATAGATTTTATTAGATGACACGTGAAATGGAGTGAAGCCTGGGGAGAGACATTTGGCAAACTGGTGGAGTCAGTGCCCACAGTGCGGAGGTGTCTGGCATGCAGTTGTGCTCAAAAGTTTACATACCCCGACAGAAAAAAGAAAATACCAAAAGTAATCCTGATCAAAAGTTCTTAAGGGAACAGGCCACCGTTTTTCCATACTGATTTATGTTCTTGCCTGAGCTTAGACGAGTTGATGCGTACCTGTCTGGTCTTTGTGCGTGCCCTCAGTCATGCAAAACGACCAAAGATGTTGTTAGCATTTGGCCTCTCCCAAGATATTCCTGTATCTCCAAACGGGGGTGAAGTGGGAAGCGACCAAGCTCTTCCACGGGCACAAAGACCAGACAGGTACACATCAACTCGTCTAAGCTCAGGTAAGAACATATCTCAGTATGGAAAAACAGTGGCCTGCTCCCTTAATACTGTGTATTGATTCTTTCGTGGTCGTTGTAGATGGTAAAATGTTTGAGCTCTTGAGGTCAGGAGACGGAGATGGACACTCCAGAACCTTGACTTTATTCTGCTGGAGCCAATGAGAGGCCTTGTGTGTCCCATGTGCATCCAGGCTGATGAGTGACACTTTCCCTCCAGTATTCTTTAATAACATGCTGCATTCATCTTGTTGATCCTCCAAATGTAACGTTTATGGTTATGGCCAAAAAGTCCCATTTTGGTTTCATTATTCCAAATGACATTGTTTCTGAAATGTTGAGGCTTGTCTCTGTGCTGTTTGGCATATTGTAAGCAGATACTTTGTGGCATTTGTGAAGTAATGGTTTTCTTCTGGCCATTTTAGGCCATGCAGCCCATTTTTCATCAAGTGCCTCCTTATTTTGCATCTTGAAACAGCTCTTTTTTTTTTTAGTCCTGTATTTCAGCTGAAGTTATCTCTTGGTTTTTCATTCCTGCCAGTTGTTGCTGAGAATGACCAGTTTTGCCACTAACCATGAGTGAAAAAAATGGTTTGTGTTCCATCATCGGTCACTCCTTGTGGTCCTCTGTCCTAGGTGGAGGCGTGCAGTAAGGAGGCGGAGAAGATCGACTCGCTCATCAACTTCTCCAGTCCCACGCTGATGTCCCACGTGCCGCTGTCCGCCTTCCTGTCCTCACAACTGCAGACCTCCTCCATTGAGTCGTCGTCGGCCGGGCCCGCCCCGAGCCCGGGACTGGCTCTGCTGCTCGGGCTGCTGCTCCTGTCGGCCGCGCCCACCCTCGCCACCACCCTCCTCTAAAGCGGACGCCGTCTTGCACCGCACCACGCCGACTCCAGACTTTGACGATTACGAAGCCGGGCGCAGTCCAGGTGAAGTTAGAAGGCGGCGAGAGAAAAAAAGCCAGTCTAGATACAACATTGATACAGAATTGCACTTTGAAATGATCTTAAAAGCGGCAAAGCAGTCGCCATAGTGATTGAGGAGGTCGGAAATGGCCACGTTCCCCATCCTTTGGCCCCATGGCAGCTGTGGCCAAAGTCAAATTTAGACCTAAACTACTCAGGCCATTGAAAACAACAGACAGTGTCCCATTGAGGGCAGGATTTTTCCTTTTGTTGGACATTTTTTGAGTCCTTCCTCTTCAGCGCTTGACAATCACTACCCCCCCCCCCCTGCGTCAGAGCAATCGTAAGCTATCGCCATCACAGTATTCCTTTCAAGTGAAGGTCTGCGTCCCGCGTTCGGCCTCACGCGTGCGCTTTTCAATTCCCTTCTGGTGGCTTTGCAACAGCGGACGCCCTGGACAGGGAGGAAACCAGTGCTTCGTCCCCAGTCGGTAATACCTATGCAGATGTTTGGACCTGGTTCATGGTCAGCGTCTTCTAATTACTGGGCCTAGACAGAGGTTAGTGTCTTCTCTGTGCACACATGAGCTAAAGGGATGTTTTATCTGCAATAAGGGGTTGCAGAAGGAGGCGTGGTTGAAGACATCGGAGCTTTAAGCCGCCAGATTATAATAACAGGGAGTATTACAGGCCGAGACACAGGATTTTTACTTCTACGATTTAAAAGTGCAAACTAGAGGTGGACCGATATGGGTTTTTCTAAGGCCGATGCCGATTTTGGGGGATTTTTATGGGCCGATGCCGACATTTTAGGCCGATTTTTCCAAATGTCTGGTCTATAATCCTGTGTATGATGCTCCTAATCTGAAAGTATAGACCGTACTCTTTCCAATGCAAAACACAGAAGTCTCTACCACTTTCTGTTCCGGAGATATCGGCCTTTTATATACTATACATTGGAAAATACCCCAATATCGGCCAGGCAACCTCTATATAATATGTAAACATTGGTGGGTAACTCCTAGCTAAATATTCCTTTCAGTCCCTTTAAGCCGTCTACAATGACTATATTGGATGCAGCGCAGTAAAATTAAAGGTATAATCCACAATATTCATCTACTCAGGGCCCAAGAATCTCTCTGGCATTTGATCACAGACAAAGTGTATCCAAAATGGAACCTTTTCATGTAGTGTAGTTTGCACAGATGGATGAGTTGTCGCTGTAACAAGGAAGTCGTCGTCCATGGGTGTCAGTCACATGACTCTTTCCTGTCCTCCCTTTTTAAGCTGATATTTCATCATGTGAAACATTTACTCAAGTAGTAGTGTGTCATTTTTGAAGAAACTGTACTTATTATCCAATCATCCAATACTTTTCTCTATATATTTGAGTAATATTGAAGTTACAGAAGCTCCAAGTCGACCTAAAATCTTTGTAGTTTGTACTTCGTGCCCCTTTTTCTTTAGAAATGTTTTTAATACATTTGACTTTTTTCAGTAACTAAGGAATATAGCATACAGTATTACTTAAACACAACACAGTAATATATTGGTCACTACAATTCAAGTAACTCGACTTACACAAGCATTTAAATGGTTTGTTTTGATGTAAATGCAGCACCAAATCACGTTGGACACTGGTGTATAAGATCTGCAGTTGTTTGTATCTGACATCGTTGAAACAAAACAGAGAATAGGGAAAGTGAAGGAAAAGGAAACATTTGACTGCACTTTACCTCAGTGGCATTATTACTATTTTCAGTTTACATTTCGCCAAAAGTAACTCAGAAGTAACTCAAAGTAATGTAACTCAGCTACATTTTTGAAAGAGTATTATGTAACTTGCCCAACACTGCTCTTACTTGAGTAAACATACTGGCTGCTCCACCCACCTCTGTTTGAAACCCATGGATAGGACCATGTGTATTAGTCACTCTGTCTTTTACTTTTCCTCTATTCCTTTAACCCCAAAGCGCTTTCGTCCGCCTTGTCGAACAGTCCTGTTGTGAAGCCACAGCGCCACCGCGAGGCCAGCGCCGCGCACAGCAGCTTTAGTGTGTCAGTCAGATACACTGAGTCCATGGACTGAGAATTGAACCTCCACCTCTTCAGTGTTAGTGCCTTGCTCGTGGTGACTATAACCCAGGCCTGGCCCCAGCGTTTACCCAGGCCAGTAATAACGGACAGTAAAAGGGAGCGTTCCTTTGTGTATAGACTATAGAATCAAAGCCATGATGAAGGACAATCAGCCTCTTTGGTCGAGATGACCACGTCTTACATGAAGTCAAGTCAAATGCAATATATATATATATTGTTTGTAAATGTCAACATATGTGTAACAGGGCTGCACAACATGACAAATTCAGTTTCTATGATTCATATTTCAATAATGGACATGTCTGTGTTTGTATATCATAATTTATAACCTAAAATGATGTATAGTATGTATAGAGGCATGCATGAAAGAAACACGAGATTAAAGTGATAGTCTGGAAGTCGTAATGTATTACAAATGGGCAAAATGGGCCTCCTGGTCTTGAATTTTGATGTTAAGTAATTCATAATATACTGTACATATAATTTTTTTGTAAAGTCCCTCATTCCCGGATCTCAGCAACTAATAAGAGTCTGGTATCCTCCCGTGTTGACCAATGAGACGAGCTTTTCCTGTGAACCAGCCTGTCATGTCCAATCAGGAGGAGGGGGAGGAGCTTGATCGTTTACTTTTAAAAATTCTGTCCCTGCTCTCCTCATTTTGCAAACTAAGAAGGGCTTTCTGGTTAAATTTGATTGATTACTTTATAATTTCGCTTACAGACTATCACTTTAAATCGGAGCTTGTTCAAGAAGATTTCGACTAAAACTTTGACCCTTTAATACAGTATCACAGACTTTCCTCTTCTTGCGTTGTTCTAACTCCATGTTTGCACACGTTGTGCAGCCCTGATGTGTGACTTTGGAACACCGATGTGCCAGGTTGAAATAGCTTTTTATGGCATGACAATGTAAGAGTTGTGAATGTATATCAGTATTACTGCACAGGCAGCTGCAGCAGGGAGGGAGCCACACTCCGACAGTATTGAACCAGACTTTTGCCTCTTTGTTTACATTGTGTTTCGTTGATACTGAAGCCGACAAAAGCTCCGGGGGGTATTTTCACGCTTTAAAAAGTTCTCGCCGGCTTCTTAACAGTGTTTTTGGTGCACGTTTGTCCAGACCAAACCAGTATTACGGTGTGAAAATGCCCCGCCTTTGCTCTTCAGCGCGTTATTGACCTCTTAACCCCCCCCCACGCCTTAACCAAGCGCATTTTCACCAGATTACAGTCTCTAGGCCAGGGTAGCGCCTCATTTGAAAACTAAGTCCTACAAAACTCAGTTGTGTAGGTCTTAGCTTTCAAATGAGGCGTTACCCTGGCCTATAGGCTGTAATCTCCGGCTGAGAAGCTTTTAGATTTGGGCTAAGCTGGAGAAAACGTGCTCGTTTAAGGGGTTAAAGCTGAACTAGGCGATGCAAGTCCTTCCAGGTTACTCGTTTTCTTATCGCTTAGTCTTAAAAAAAAAAAAGAAAAATGTCAGAATTTATTGAGAACTGATTTGTATGAACTAGAATATCCCGTTATTTATGGTCAGATTGCCTACTCCAGCTTTAAATGTATGTATTTTTGTAATGATTATTAGATTTCACTATATGATTACGTACACACTTTATCATTTACATTTTTTTTTCTCTATTAATTATTTATAATATTTTAGTTTTTATACAGTATTTAGCTTGTGTTTGCATGTGTATATAGGGCGAGGGGGGAAAATATCCTTTTGAAGTTTATGCCGACATTCCAACACGAGGTCATGAGGTACCTTCCGTCTTTTCAGTTTCCAGTTTCAGTGTTTTATGAAGACAGTTTGAACAGTATTATTTCAGAAATGTAGTATTTATGGTCGTGTATTGTGGGAGGGCCGGACGACGACTAGAGCTGGGTACCGGGAAAAAAATGTGATGCCAGTACTTTAACGATACTTGGTTTTCGATCTGCAAATTTACAACATGGGGTTCGTCTCCAATGTGGGAAAAATGGGGAACCAGTAGTACCTGAACTTTTTATCTGATACCGCACCGGCCCGAACGCCGACTTGTCTTAAGCGGTTTGCCAGTGTCTTATTTACTCCATTTTGGCAACTATGCAAAAAATATTCCAGATTCTAGTGCTGTGATAATTTGTATTATCATCGCAAAAAGAAGAAAAAAAAAAGCCCACCGAAAACTAATTTTGTAAGAACTTTTGTAGTATTTTGTAAACATCCATTGTGCCTGTTGGGAAATGTGTTGTTGCTTCCAATTCTACGTCTGAATGTACAAAATCAGGACTCGAGGATCATGGGTTATGAAAGTACCACGTATGTAAAAAAAAAAAAAAAAAAACTTTATAAGGTGCATATTTCTTTCAATAAATACATCAAGAACCCACTGAGTGTTGGAGTGTTCTTCTGCATGACTCTTCAAAGACTTTCTATATTTCTACAGTCGCCTTTAGAGGCATGTCGAAAACAAAAATTCTTTGCTTCTATGGAAATTGTAGACTTACTCACATGTTTTATTGTAACTACTGTATATGTTTTCTTGTAAGCTAAAGAGAATTAGGTCATACATCATGAACTGACTTTGGGATAAGATGACATCGATGTAAAACGCTTTGTGCCTTTCAGTGTTACAATCTGAGCAAGGCAGACCCAAACAGAGGACGGAGAGAAAGGTGAGTACAAGGTTTGTTTATACAAAGCTGGTTGATGGCAGGTTGGACGGAACAGAGATAGTGGTTGTATGGAGCAGACAAGGTGGTGGAGGCTGGAGTGAAGCAGGTAGGTAAAGGCTGGGCTGGGGAGAGGCTGGAGTGGAGCAGGTAAGTAGGTCAGTAATAATAAATGATGCGTTACATGATACATTTTTAATTTAATCTCCTCACAAATGTATGTATTTTTTTCCTTTTAAATTTAAGGTGAAGTGTTTATTGTGTGCCAAGGAATTGGGATACAATAATAACACCTCATCTATGGTGAGGCATTTTCGTGCTATGCATGAAAATGGTGAAGGGAATGTGGCTGGACCAAGTCCAGGTCAGTAATTTAAAATCTAATAAACATATTTTCTTCTTCTTTCTAAAATATTGTAATTGAAATTACATGAACAAAAATCCAAAACATCTTCTTGTGTCTTTTAGTGAGCAGAAAGAAGGACCTCGACGATGCCTTGGTGTCAATGATCATTAAAGACACCCAGCCTCTCAGTTTAGTGGAGGACACTGAATTTAGAGAATTTGTGGCTAAACTAGATCCAACCTACATCATCCCAACAAGAAAGGTTTGTTTGGTGACATAAATCAAGCATGAGAGTATTTTTCAATTCAACATATTGATTGTTTTCTTTTTCAACTTTCCTTTAGACGGTGAAGGCTATGGTTGAGGAGAGATACCAACGTGAGAAGGAGAAGGCCAAAGCTGAGGTCCAGAAAGTTCCTGCAGTCAGTTTGACAGCAGACATGTGGACATCTTTAAACATGGATGCTTACTTGGCTGTAACATGCCATTTTATTGATGACAAGACATGTCTGAAGTCAACATTTCTAGGTGTACAGAAATTCCCACAGGCGCACACGGCAGAAAACCTGGCCAGTGTGAAATCCTCCCTCATGGAGGAGTGGGGCATTCGATCCAAAGTAACATGTTTAGGTCAGGACACATATAGATAAATATGAGACCATGGTCACGTTATGGTGTCAAAGGTGATGGGTATCCTTAAATTATATTTGGGACACACAATCTGGAAGTAGTATCTCACTTCTATTCTATATTTACTTTTCAAAGATAGTAAAGCCTATATCTGTCTCTCTAGTAACTGATGGTGCAGCATACATGCTGGCCTGTGGCAGGGAGCTGAAGCTGCGCCATGCAGTGTGTATTGCCCACACACTCAATTTAGTAGTGAAAAAGGCACTGGATCTAACCCCAGCACTAGCCAGTATTCGCATGAAGACAAGGAAGCTGGTGGGGTATTTTAGAAGCAGTACAACTGCCAAAGTAAGCAACATCATTTTCACATTTGTTTTCACAATATTTTCCATTGCAACATGTGTAAAATTAACTTTTTATGTTTGAAGGAAAAGCTGGATCGAGTTCAGGAACAGATGGGGATAACTAAAAAGAAATTGATCCAAGAGGTCGAAACACGGTGGAACAGCACCTTCCAAATGCTGGAGCGAGTGGTGGAACTCAGGGAGCCTGTGGGGGCAGCTTTAGCAGGCCTCACATCGGACATCCCTGCTCTGACCTCAGAGGATTTTGCTGTTGTGTGTGGGTGCCTGGCAGTACTTTCGCCTTTTAGCGAGGCCACAATTGAGCTCTCGGGTGAGAAAGAAGTATCTGGCTCCAAAGCGGTGCCATTACTAAAAATGATTGAAAAGGCTATCCAGGAGGAGACTGCACAAACAGCAGTGCCAGTGGCTCGACAATTGGGAGAGCACCTCATAAGGCTCCTGAGGGAGAAGTTGTCAAAAGTACCATCGTCAAAAAGTACCAAGTAGCATCCTTTCCCTGGCAACACTTCTTGACCCAAGATTTAAGGCACTTGGCTTCTTCTGTCCAATGAAGACAGAGGAAGCCATCAAAAGGCTCACAGCAGAATGTGCGCACATTATTGGGTCAACTTCTCACTCAGTGCCTGTAGCATCAACATCTTCACAGGATCGTGCTGCTGAAAGACCTGGTCAGTATTTTTGCTTTGATTACCATTTACTTTGGAGTTATGACTTAATTTATATCTGTTTCTTCTTTCAGCAACCAGACACTGGAGTCATTTAGATACAAAGGTTTCAGAATCAAAGAAGACCACCAATCATTTTGCAGATGCAACGGTGGAAGCACGGCGGTACCTGGCAGAACCAAACATTGACAGGACTGAGGACCCTCTGCAGTACTGGGAGAGGCAGAGGCAGATATATCCAAGCCTGTACAGGCTTGCTGTTGGATACTTATGCACCCCTGCCTCCTCAGTTCCATGTGAAAGAGTGTTTTCAAAAGCTGGAGAAGTTGTCTCAAAGAAAAGAAACCGACTGAGTCCTGCTCTTGTTGAAAAATTGTTTTTAAACAGATAAAGCTCACTTGATATCCTATCTGTGTCACGTCCTTTCAAAAGCACTTACATTTATTTCATTGATTTTTTTTTGACTGACTTGACACTGGTAAAGTAAGCTATAATTATTAATTATGACATATTTATATACATTGTGTGTGTGTGTGTGTGTGTGTGTGTGTGTGTGTGTGGTAGAGCAGACAACTGTAACAGTACATTATAATTTTATTGTCATTTCAAATATATTCTTTATTAATAATTTAACACTGATATGGATCATAATCAAACAGATTCAATAATGATTCACACACAATCAAATGAAGGCGTTTTTAAGAGCCCTCTCAAACAGTTCAAATGTCAGTACAGATTTTGACCAGCAGGGGGTTTGTGTGCATATGAAGCTTCAAGAAATGAACCTTTTCTCGAACCAGATGGATGGAAAGGTTCAACGCTTCATGAAGCTTCATCAACCCATCACTACTGGTGCGGGACGAGGCTGGGATCCGGAGTGGAGCAGGTGAGTTTCTGGCAGGCAAACTGGCACGAGGATCTGACGGGGAGCAGGAAAAGGCAGTTAGAAAAAATATCCGAATACAAAATAGCAAATACAAAAAATAGGCCTGAGAAGTCTTCTCACTGAAGTAGACTGACGATCTGGCAGAGAAGTGAAGGAGAGCCCGTGCTTTATACTGCAGGTGATGAGATGAGTGGATTCAGGTGTGCCAACAAGCCAGCCAGGGAGCAGGAGCAGCCACACCCATCAGGGAAGAAGCCAATGACACGCCCACAGCAGCAACAAACAGGACAGACACCTACACTACAACATACAGATATGATTAGAATATGTGCCAAGGACAGACTATCTCACGAGTGGGACCAATCAAATATTGCATGCTCATTGTACACATATAGAATATAAAAATGGTCTATGGACTTTGTCAAGGAGAGGACATGGGAGTTTATGAATGTAACTCCCATGTTACATGGAAGTTCATGAACGTTCAACATGGGAGTTGATGAATGTAATTGTCGGACTCAGCTCCCATGTCCTCTCTTTGCCTTTACTGACTGCCTCTGAATGGCTTGTTTGAACGTCTGATTACGGTCATCAATAAATCTGGCTCTAGACCGAATACTGCTGCCTCTCTGGTTTGATTTTTCAACTTCGACACTTACCAACTGCAAAAATAGAATTTTCTGTGTCTAGCTGTAGCTGGTCCTTAGGAGCCTGGTGACCATGTACAATATATAAATATACAAAGGCTAGATGTCTTAAGGCAGAGTCAATTCTGGCATAACCGGCGGCTATCTTGCCACAGGGAAGCTTTCTGCCAAGCTCAAGTAAGTGAGTTATCAACATAAATCCTGGTATCTCGCTGAAATCTTTGCGGATTTACAAACGGTTTGGTTTCTTACAAACATTTTTAACGTAGCTATAATTCTGAATGCTGGAATATGTTGAAATAAAGATTTTCTTTCTTTATTCATATGTATGCAGTGTCATACCTACATGTCTGAGGTTTATTCACCTTATTCCGGAAGTTCCCGTGGACGCCGCCATGAATTGTGCCCGCCCTTTTTCTCCTATCTGTTAACATGGGGCTGGAGAAGTCCACATAAAATCAGTTACAATGCGAAAACCAAGCCGTTTTTTGGCCGCGCTGTGAAACGCTGCAGTGTTGACTTGTTGGTGCAAATGAACATTGACCATTTTACACAAATCAATCGACTAAACATCAGATTTGAGCGGAGGATATTTTCCCTCGTTCTCCGTTTAAATGAACGGGCTTTGCGATCGACTGGAAGTGTCTGTAGCAAAAAGTGGCAAAAAATGGGCGGAATAAGGTGAAAAGCAAGCCAAACCGTTTGAAAATCGGTAGAAAACTGAGCGAGTTTATAGTCTGTGATGGTCTTTATGCCCTCCCACAGACTCTGAGTGTCTCTGCGGTCTCTGAAGTGATCCGTTATCTTTTTGGAGTACTGCTTCTTGGCTTTTTTGTTGCCGCGGGACAGGTTGGCCTTAGATGTCCGCAGTTCCTCCTTGTCACCAGATTTGAAGGCAGCATCCCAGAGCTCAAGAGCCTGAGGACTTCACTTGTAGTCCAAGGTTTCTGGTTGGACCTGATAATGATGGTCTGTAACATCCTCAGTGACAGACTCTGTATACTCCTGGAGATCAGTGATATTGTTGTGAGTGGCAGCCTGCTTCAACATATCCCACTCCGTTGTGTGGATGCAGTCCCGGAGTTTCTCTAAAGAGTCTTTACTCCACACTTGAATCTGCACTGAGATGGGGGAGGGCCTTGTATGCTCCTTTTTTGGTGGTGTAAACCAGATCTAGGATGATGCTTCCCCTTGTTGGAAAGTCAATGTGTTGATAGACTCTGGGGAAAACGCTCTTTGGGTTTGCGTGGTTGAAATCCCCAGCTAAGATGGAAAGGCGTCTGGGCGGGTTGTCTGCTGGCCGCTGACACTCGATGTTGGAGGTGGGCGGGATGTAGACAGCCACAAGAAGTACAACAGTAAATTCCCTGGGCAGGTAGAAAGGCCGACACTTAATGATCATAAACTCCACGAGGGGTGAGCAGTGTGGAAAGTGGAAAGCCCCTCGAGCTGGATCCCACTGTCCGGTATATTTTCGTTGAGCCAAGTGTCAGTGAATATAAAAACACAACTGTCTTTCACCATCTTCCGAGAGGAGCGTAGCAGACGAATATAATCCATTTTATTGTCCAGTGAACGTACATTAGCCAGAACAATAGTAGGGATAGAAGGCCTGTGTGGTTTAGCTGTGAGTCTTATTCGGATACCTCCTCGTTTGCCCCTTTTTTGTTCCCTGTAGCGCCTCTTGTGACACCTCCACTGCACTGCAGGTGCGGGGGACCCTCAGTGGCCTGTCAGTGCTTCCGAAGATGATATCTCTGGATCTGGAGGTCTCAGATGCCGCTCAAAAGCCTTTAGCTTGTTTACAGACATCCTCTGTTCATTGCTAGCAAAGAGCTTTGGCACTAACAAATCTGGTGAACTCCACAAAAACATGGCAAAGATGTACAAAAACATCTTGTAAAACAATGTGGATCACAAACACTGCAAATGCAATTCGCAGAAAAGGGTAGAAGCGTCGCCTTGTCAAGAGAGAGAGAGAAGTCGCAGCAGCCTGTAGACGAGGAGGTGGAGTGAGGACCCAATTTCAATCAGCCAACAAAATACTGAAAAGAAATTTAATGGACGATGCCAGGGACAAAAACTCACAAGACGGAACCAGGACGCCGACAATGACAGAGACATGAACGACATTGATCCAACAAAGACAAGGGAAAACAGAGGGGTCTAAATACACAAGGAACAGGGAGCAGGTGAAACACAGTAGGGCGGGGCAGGTCATCAACAAAGGGGAAGTAAAGCAAAATCACAAGGACAGAACAGACAAGTCAAAATAAAACTCTAAGGACGAGAACACTAAACAAAATCAAGGGGGAACTGAACATGAGACAAACAGAACCGTGACAATAAAACACCGTCTGTTTCATGCAATCTATGCATAGCCTTTTGTACATCTTAATGTAGTAGAGTATGTAAAGTTTTAGAGATTAGAGCTCCACCACCTTCCAAAGTCCACTTTAACCACTGGTGACCACAGTAAACCGTAATTGCTCCTTTTTTTCACACGGGTTGAACCCTGAGGCCTATACAACAATGTGGCTAATTTATTTTACAATTTTTGTCATGTTATCAATAAGATTGCAGAAGTCAGCCTACAGTAATTCATCATGGACCCAGCTCTGCAACAGTCAGATTGGACAGTCTGCACAGAGAAACCGAGGAGGGCGGCTCTAAATGCTCTCAACTCTCTGAGCACACATTTAAAGAATGATCTAATAGAATTTAGGAACTTTTAAGTTCTTAACACACTTTTATCGAAGTAAATGTAAGGTGCTGTTCTCTTGGATTTTTTGACAGCACACAGAAAATAAAGTCCTGCATATCCAGTGCTGATGTCGCCTTCATCTTTGCTTTCTATCAACGTGGACACCTGCTGCTTATAGGCAAGAGCAGCCTATATATGTACAATTTCTTTTTAAATTTAGCTGGTGCAGCTTATGCTCAGGTGCGTTCAATAGTCCGAAGTTTCTGGTTTTCTTCCATGAAAGCCAGTATTTTGTGTACGGTGCACCCTGAACCTGTCTAGCCCTTTGGGGCAGATGACTGTTTTGTAAGGCTACACTCACACTCACAACCTTCACTGGCAATTCCCAGAAAATGAACAACCTCGGCAAATTGCCTGAACAAAAGTGCCTGGAAATGAGTTTGTTTTTTAGGCTGGTCAGGAGGGCCAGCTCTGGACTCTGTGGAGGAGGTGAAGGACAGCCAAGCTCACCTCCATCATGGACAACACCTCCCACTGCACCGGACTGTAAAGGAGCTGAGCAGCTCTTTCAGCGGCGGACTGAGACACCCCCAGTGCAAGAAGGAGCAGGTCCTTCATCCCCACTGCTGTCAAGACTGTACAACAAGACTGTAAAGTAACATGTGCAATAACCCCTTTGAAAAACTATGTGCAATAATCTCTGTACCAGCATCACTTATTGACAACCTGCACTAGGACTGTAAACTTTGCACCTTTATTCTATTTTTATTTATTCTTATTTCCTTATTGTTATAATTCCACCCCCTAGGATTTTTGCTTTTACTTATTGTACATGAGATAGGCTACCTCTTTTTTCTACTATTTAACTGCACATTTCCTGTCTATTTTGCACACCCTGACTGATCTTACTGAATGTCAATTGTAACAAGAGAATTGTATGAAAGTTAATTTGTGTTTTTATTATCAAGGTGTTTTTTATACACTGAATTTATGCATCTGAATTTTTTGCATCCGTATATCACCACCATATTGAAAAAAAATTCAGTGTATTTTTTTTCGCTGCTGAAAAAAAATACACTGAATTTTTTTTTCAGCAGCGAAAAAAAAAACACTGAATTTTTTTTCAATATGGTGGTGATATACGGATGCAAAAAATTCAGATGCATAAATTCAGTGTATGAAAAACACCTTGATAATAAAAACTCAAATTAACCTTCATAGAATTGCTCCGTTGTGAGATCAATAAAGTGTGTCTGCTAATTGCATTGAATTGTTGTCATTCAGTGTAATTTTAATACAAGTCCCTCCCATTTCCGGGTCCCGTGGCGAATCACAGTCCCGGGGCTGAACGCGTTGACCAATGGCAGGAGTTTGCTCTGATAAACAGGAAGTATCACAGCAGAGCTCTTCCAGCGGAGCGCCATGGAGCGAGAGGAGGCAGTTCAGAAGTTACTGATCCCACGGCTGCCTCCTCCATCGTCTCAAAAGAAATACAGACAGTTCAAAAGTCCAGCGACCAAACTTGCCGATAAACGGATAAGAGACCGGAGTAGAATTATTATCGGAGAGACGTTCGACAGATGGAGGGATCTGCGGAAAGTCAAAGGATTCAAAACGGACGAGGAGCTGGCTGCGTTTCTTTTGGACAGGTAACAGAACTGAACAGCCTAGTACTGTGTTGTTCATATGTTTCTTGTATGTTGGTGTTATTCATCACTTTTCAATTAAATAATCGTTATATAATTGACAAAAGCTACTGCTAGCCTTTAGCTGCTGACTGTAAACAATGCAATGAAGAACTCCAGACTTATTCATTCATCATTATTGTGTATTGGACCGACATTTCTCAGATTAAAATGTATTTTTTTTTATTGATTTCATGTAATATTCTGATCTGAGATTTTGAATCATCAACATTAAAACAAACAAAGGCTTGACATGTGTCACTTTACATGTCATGAGTCTATATCATATACTAGTTTCAGATTTTAAGTTGAATTACAGAAATAAATGAACTTTTTCACGTTATTTTAATGTTCAGAGATTCACCTGTAGACTCATGACATTAATGAGGAACATCTCAGATGATGTACAAATTCTGAAAGAACATATTATTTTCTTTCTGTGTTGTCCATTCCGTATGAACATATTGGTGTTTGCTTCGTGTTGATGTATGTCAGCATAAGGAAATAAGGGTGATACTGGCACACTGGCTCAGTGAATTCTTTCATTCATTCACTTTTTAGCACTCTGCTGGAAAATACATCTTCATGTTTGGTTCAGATGCAACAGTTATTTCAATCAAGAAGAATCTGTATTTCACCTTGTTACTAACGTTTCTCTACTAACCTACTATCCTTCAGTACATTTTAGAGAAACTTAAGATTTAAAAAAAAAAGAAAACTAAAAAATGGCACACTTTTGCAATGACTGCTTCGTAGACAAGCAGTAAAGGAATGGCTGTAGTACTGCAGTTTTTTCTCTTTGGTAACTGCAAAGTTCTTCATAATAAAAATGCACTGTTAACTCAGCTGTGTGGAATACTTGTTTTTTCCCTTCACATGAAGTAACTTACATGTGAAAGTTGATTCTTTTATTTCAGTAGAATGTTTATCTGACACTTGAGTCCGTTTGTTGTGCCTTTTTTTCTCAAGTCCCTCCCATTTCCGGGCTTAGTAATTTATCAGAGTCTGATTGGCCAATAGCTAAACCCATTGACCAATGACAGGAGTTTGCTCTGAGCCGTCCCGCCCCAAACAGGAAGTATCACAGCAGAGCTCTTCCAGCCGAGCGCCATGGAGCAAGAAGATCCTGTGCAGAAGTTGCCGATCCCACGGCTGCCTCCTCCATCGTCTCAAAAGAAATACAGACAGTTCAAAAGTCCATCGACCAAACTTGCTGATAGACGTATGAGAGGCCGGTGTAGAATTTATATCGGAGAGACGTTCTACAGATGGAGAGAGCTGCGGAACCTCAAAGGATTCAAAAGTGACGAGGAGCTGGCTAAATATTTTTTGGATAGGTAACAGAACAGCCTGGTGCTTTGTATTGGATACATGCTAATGGTTATGAATAGAATATGTCCGTGTAATGCATTCGTTATTACGTCAGCTAGCTCTAACGGTTATAGGATTGACAAAAGCTAATGCTAGCGCTCGAGCTAAAGCTCCGGCTAACTCCAGTGATAGTATTTTTCAGCCACGTGACAAGCGGCTGCTACTGGAGGCTGCCGTATTTGGGACCTGTCTATAGAACAGCAGTGTTTTGGTTGTTGGCATTCACTCACCATATGTTAATAACTGTATCACAACCTCTTGTTTAATTTTGGCAACATTGATTGAGAAAACGTCATAGTGGGAAACACAACAAAAGTGTGTTAACTTTTATGCAAGAGCTGATGGTCCGTAACCTACTAGTACTACAATGAAATGTGTGCGTTATATTTGTTTGCTTACAGTTACCAGTCAAGATCAGAAGCTTCAGAGTCTACTTCATCAACATCTAAAGAGAAGAGCTTTCCTCGGGCTTTGTTTGAGAGGTAAGGAGCTTTATCTTAAGTAGACAGTAAGCAAAAATGCATTGAAGTGCCACCCTCCCAACCCCAAAATGTTTCACACCTTGACAACAATGATCCAAGGAGCTTGCGGTTGCAGTGTTTGGTGGGTTTTTAACATTTGTGATACATTTGTGTTGTCAGTTCCGGTTCTTCAGGGAGCTCGCCCATTGTAGAGGAAGCATCAAGTAACGGAGACGAAGACAGTGTAAGTGACTGAGGACGTTTGTTCTATGTCGACTGTTTAAAAGTATTGCTTGCTCTGTATTATGCTTGTTTTTTCTCTGTTTGTCGTATTTGTAATTTAGTACTCTATTCATGTGTCTGAGTGACTTTGACTCTAATGTGTTCAGAATTATGGATCTATATTTTCAAAATGCCTTCAAGTAATTTTACTCGGGTGTAATGAATGTGCAGGGGCCAAAGAAGTATGAATGTTGTTAAGCGGAACCATTTATGAAAAGTTATTAAGTTTTGATTTGCTGCTATTTGCTGCCTGATTCCAGTCGATGTACAATATCTGCTCTTTTTTGTTTACACTTGTGGTCTTATATTTCAGGTTCAAAATGGAATCCAGACGTGCCCTCAGTTCGGAGCCTTTTCAGATGCGTTTCAGCCTGGAAGCATAGAAGTGACTCTCGAGGTGAGTAATGAATAGTTTCATTGTTCTACTTCAGTACTGAATGGCTTGTGCCAGCAATAAATCATTTTCTTTTCTTTCAGCCTGAGCAAACAGAGGTTCAGTTGAGTGAACCTGAGGCACCTGCTCAAAATGACGAAGTCAGTGAGTTTTCAGAAGAAGAGGAGGCAGCTGTAAAGAAGAAGTCAAGCTCTGATGAGGACTGGGTACCAGTGACTATCACCGAAGAACTGATTAAAGAAGAAATCAGAAATGGCTCCTCTGAGGAGGACAGTGGTGGAGATCTAGAACCGCCTTACAGTGATAAAACGTCTTCCAGCGGGCGAAAACCTAAGCAACTCTGCACAGATTGTGGAGCTTTGTATGGAGCTCAGAAGTCTCACACATGTCAACACAAACTGAAGCCTCATGTCTGCGATATGTGTGGAAGAAGGTATGCCACTGAGGCCTCTCTGAAAATACACAGCAAGGCACACACTAACAACTCTGAGCATCGCTGCTGGTGTTGCTATGCAGTCTTCAAAACGAAACAAGAAAAAGATGCACATAAACAGATTCACAAGAACCAAAGTAAGCCTTACCAGTGCCGTCACTGCCCCAGCTCATTCGCCATTTTTGCAGAACGCACCAAGCACAACAAAACACACAGAGGCCCTTTTGAATATAAATGTGACATTTGTGGAATTTCTTTTTGGGTAAAAGCGTATCTTGAGAGACACATGATGGTCCACACAGGAGTGAAACCATACAAGTGCTTATTCTGTGGCCGCGGCTTTAACCAGGACTGCAATCTGAAGTCCCACATGCGTATGCACACCGGAGAGAAGCCTTATGCATGTCCACACTGTGACAAAGCTTTCAACCACAACGTGAGTCTGAAGAGCCACGTCCAGCGCTATCACCCATCGGAGTCTGAGACCAGAGTGGACACCAGCTGTGACGCTGTTCTGAAAAAACAGGAGCACAGTGACACTGAACCAGGCTGTGCTGATGATGTACAGAAGCAGGACACTGAGCAAAAGCAACAAGAAACAGTCGTGAAGCCAAAATTTAGAAGACGTAAAACAGGGAGACCTTTAGGGAGACCAAAAAGACTCAAAGCCGAGAAAAGGGAAAGCCCCGGGCCAAAGTCTGCTTGGCAAAATACAAACTGCAATGATGAGAGTAGTGATGAAGATTTCCCAGATGAAAATAATGAAGATGTCGAAGGTGATGTGTCGTTTGACTTGATGAAGGAAGAAATAATACACTAAAGTTGAGTGCAGGAAAACAAGGGGGACGACCAAGAAAAGTATGATTTCATGTCCACGATATTGTACGGAAAAGCATGTTTCTTCTGATCTGGACAGCTCAGGACAGTAATGGGGAACATTTTCACAGGTGATGCCAAATTCAGAAAGTTGATATTTTCATTCCATGTTCATTCTGTATGAACAAATGGGTGTTCTCTTCATGTACGTCGGCAGAAGTGAATAAGGGTGGTGTTCCGGCCTGATTGTTGGGTCAGCGAATCCTCTCATTCATTCTTCTTTTGACCTTTCTTTCAAAGATATAAACACTGCCACCTTCTCCTCAGACATTAACAATCTCCCCAGTACTAATCATAATATCTCACCGCACGATCTGGCTTCCCACTACAATAACAATCTCCATAACCTGTTGGACATTCACGCTCCACTCAAAACCAGACATGTCTCTTTCTCCCACTCCGCACCCTGGTTCACCCCCGCCCTCCTCCAGCTCAAATCTCAAGGACGACAACTAGAACGACTTTACAATAAAACTGGACTCACTATACACAAAGAAATGTACAATAATCATATCATGCAATACAAGGACAATCTCTCCTCTTCCAAATCCGCCTACTACTCTGGTTTAATTTACTCCAATCAACGTAACTCTAAAACTCTCTTTTCTCTCCTCAGCAATATCACAAAACCCCCTGACTCTCTCCCCCACCACATGCAATCCGCTGACTTCTGTAACTCACTCATGTCCTTCTTTGTCTCCAAGATCTCCAATATCCATCAACACCTGATCTCATGTGGAGCTGCAGTCTCTGGAGTGGACTCCTCAGCCCCCTACTCTTCTCTTACATCTACATTTTCCAGCTTCATCCTCCCCTCCGTTCAAGCCATTTCCGATCTCATCCTCAAATCCAAACCCACATCATCCACTCATCTCTTATCTCTGGTACTGTCCCTCCCTCCCTCAAGTCTGCCACAGTCACACCAATCTTGAAAAAGCCCGGTCTGGATCCCACCAACTTCGACAACCTACGTCCCATTTCAAACCTTCCCTTCATCTCTAAAATACTTGAAAAATCTGTTGCCGCTCAACTCCACAACCATCTCATCACTAACAATATCTACGAGAAGTTTCAATCCGGTTTCCGTCCCCTACGCAGCACTGAAACAGCGCTTCTCAAAATCCCTAACGACCTCCTCATAGCTTCTGACCTCCGGTTTCCTCTTCCATCCTTATCCTCCTTGACCTCACTGCAGCTTTTGACACCATTTCTCATTCCACTCTCCTTGACAGACTCTCTTCCATTGGCATAACCCACACTCCCCTCGCTTGGTTCACTTCCTATCTCTCTGGCCGCACACAGTTCATTCAACTCAAATCCCACAAGTCCTACACTTTCCCTGTCTCTGCTGGTGTGCCCCAGGGTTCTGTCCTGGGGCCCCTCCTCTTCATTATCTACAGTCTCCCGCTCGGTCACATCTTTCTTAAACACAACATCCACTTCCACTTCTATGCGGACGACACCCAGCTCTACCTCTCTACCAAACCATCTTCATCTCTTCCTCCATCCTCCCTTGCCCTCTGTCTACAAGAAATTCATTCGTGGTTCTCCTCCAACTTCCTCAAACTGAACAGCTCCAAAACAGAAGTCCTTCTCGTAGGCACCTCCTCCACTCTCTCCAAATCTTAACAGTTTTCCTATTCCCTTCAACAACTCATCTGTCCTTCCCTCCCCTCAGGGTGTCATCCTCGACAGTACACTTTCCTTCCAGTCTCACATCAATAACATCACCCGGTCTGCATATTTCCACCTACGCAACATCTCTCGTCCAAACTCAAAACTCACCTGTTCAGACAGTCCTACACCACCTAGCTACGCGCTCACCTTCTCAATCGTTTGTATTCTGTTTTATTCTGTTGCTCTTGTTTTTAATGTTTTTAAGTGTCCATTGTACAGTGTCCTTGGGTGTTCTGAAAGGCGCTTTTAAATAAAATGTATTATTATTATTATTATTTTTCTATTTTGCTTTGTTGGAAAATAGATGTTCCTTTTCGGTTCAGACTAAACTGTTATTTTAATCAAGAAGAGTCTGTATTTCACCGTGTCCTTAACTTTTCACAACCTCCTACATTATCCTCGCGACCAACCTACCTTCAGCACATGTTACAGAAAGTGTACATCCACATTTTAAAAGAAAATTGGATCAAAACATAAATGGATTTTGCAACGTTGGTATAGCATATTTAATTTTGCTATGACTGCTTCGTAGAGAAATATAAAAGCTGCAGTAATACAGTTTCTTCTCTTTGATAACGGCAAAGTTCTTCATAATAAAAACACAATGTTAACTCAAGTTTTCCTAAGTTGTGTGGAATACTTTTATTTTATTTTTGTTTTACATGTATAGTATAGACAACGTAACAGACGTTCATTTCGAAACAAAGATAAAAATAAATACACGTCAAATAAATGTTGCTGAGGCATCATCACAAGACACAAAAATAAGATCAACAACAAAAGGATTGACGAAACTTTTCAAATACGTATAAAAGGTAGATTTTCAAAGGAGTTGTACATACACAATGTAATGTTCTCCAAGAAAGTCTCAATTCCACTTCTGAGGCCTTTTTAATGCCTTGCAGTTGCCTTATTCTTTATCCTTTATCCATATTCATGTTCTTATTGAACATTAATGAAGTTTTGAATTAAAGGAATAGGCCACCGTTTTTACATACTGAGATATGTTCTTACCTAACCTTAGACGAGTTAATATATCCCCGTCTGGTCTTTGTCCGTGCGCTCTGTCACGCAAACGGAGCACATACGCAGCCTCTCCCACATGTCATATGGCTCCTAAAGACTCCCCCCGCTCACTTCCGTCAATAACCTTTAGGAGTTACTGCACGGACGCTGTGCTCCCCGTATCATTACGCCTCACAATATAGTCCCCCTTTTTATCTGCTTATAAAATCAACATGCTACATTTCTGTGTAAATATACGTCGCATGAAAACACTTCACGTAACTTTATTTAAATAGGGAACACGTGGAAGAGCTTGGTAGCTTCTATCGTGAGCTTTTTTGGAGCTATGTGACATGTGGGAGAGGCTGCGTATGTGCTCCGTTTGCGTGACAGAGCGCACGGACAAAGACCAGACGGGGATATATTAACACGTCTAAGGTTAGGTAAGAACATATCTTAGTATGTAAAAGCGGTGGCCTATTCCTTTAAGATATTTTTTTAATTCGTTTATTAATACCTTGAAATTTTTCTTTGTGGATATGGTTTTCCTTAGAGTTAGTGTAGTGAGGTTTACAATTTTAAAAATGTATTTTTCTAATAAAGTAAACTGCTTTCTATTTCATGCCAAAACAAAATTTGCTTTCTTGGACAATTAAAAATAATACTTTCATTGTCAGTTTTACAGAAACTACTCTTGGAGTCTGTACATTTGGAAAAAGGTTAGTTTGTGGGTTGTTTGTGAAGTATTTATTTGTTATGTTTGTTTGATTTATCCTTGTACTTTGTGTTTTCTTAAGTCCCTCCCGTTTCCGGCCTCCGTAATGAATCGGAGTCCAGGGGCTGGATGCGTCGACCAATGACGAGTTTGCTCTGAGCCGACCCTCCCAAACCAGGAAGTGTCACAGCAGAGCTCTTCACCTGGAGCAACAGGAGCAACATAGAGCAACATAGAGCAACATAGGGCAACATAGAGCAACATAGAGCAACATAGAGCCTAAAACAGGGAGACCTTTAGGGAGACCTTTAGGGAGACCAAAAAGACCCGAAGCCGAGAAAAGGGAAACTCCAGGCCTACGTTTTCTAGAAATAATAACCGCCCTGAAGACAGCAGTGATGAAGATATCACAAATAATAATAATGGAAATATCAAAGATGATGTGTCTTTTGACTCATCACAAGGAAAAGAGAAGATTGAAAAAAAAAATGCCAAAGGTTTAGTGCAGGAAAGCGCAGGGGATGACCAAGAAGAACGTGATTCGATACTGGAGTGAAAAGCATGTTCCCTCTGAGCTCGCCAGCCCATATGTCTGTGACAAATGGAAGATTTCACTGAAGGTGATGATGATGTCCAAGTTCAGAAATATTAAACATATCATTTTCATTCCATGTTCATTCCGTTTGCCATTATCTTCATGTATGAATGTTAGCATAGCTGGAAAAGGGCGATATTAAGGCGTTACACATTGGGCGAGAGGATCCTTTTATGTATTTTTTTTTTTTTTTCCAGTTCTTTGTTGTAAAATAAATGTTCTCTTTTGCTTCTTGTCATTTCACCTTGTTTCTAACATATACATTGTTGAGAAACTTTAACTGGCTACATTTTATTAAGATAATTTATATATTGATTAATATATATATATATTGAAAATTCAATGTTGTAACGTCTTTCCTTTGGCAATGAATGCTTTGTAGACGTGGAGTAGGTGGATCTAAAAGCTGCAGTCAAGAAACGCTACATTCATTTTCTACTGTTTTATTTCAATAGCAAAATTGTTCATAATAATAATGCAGCTGCTTTCAAAAGCTGTGGAGAATAGGTTTATTTTTTACAGTAAGTACATACAAGTTTACTCTTGTATTTTAGTACAATGGTAATCCAATTCATGTTGGTCTCTTTCTCATAGAAACAAAAAACACTTTAGTAGATAATTGTCAACCTTTTTTTTCTACTCAGGCTTAAGAAAATTGACAAAATAAACTCATAAACCTAATCGACCGTTTAAAGGTCATTTTGTGCAGTATTTCCTGACTTATTGAAACTTAAGTTGTGTGATTTTAGCATTTAGTCATCTATATTCTATATTCTAAGGAAGACAGTTAAAATAAAGTAAGGTGCTTGGGCTGGGTGGACGTTTAAGTTTAAAAACTACAGTATATGTTTTGTAGCAAGGGTAATTTGAGCCTTGAAATAATCAGGCAATGCCACCTAAACATAACATTTAGAGTTCTTCAAGAAAGAAACGGAGTAAGTATTATGCAGCATCACTCAAATACATGATGAATTGAACAAAACTTAGTCAAGATTATCAATGGGATTTTTACCACAGGTACCGGCAGGAGGGAGACTGTTGAGCTTGCAGAAGGGGCCGAGAGGGGCCCAGTGTTCGCCGACGTGCTTAAAACGTGGTTTGTTCACTCCCCCACACAGTCATCAAAAGAAACATCACAGAAGTTTTGACCCAAAAGTTTAATTTACTTTGGTTATTTTAGACTATTATATTCAGCGGTTGACACAAAACGATAACCAAGTGGGCTGCCCTAAGGACATGTGTTTTACAACATAAAATGTGAAGAAATTCCAAATTCATTATACTAAAAGAATATAACGTTCCTTGTTTGTTTGTATTTGTACGTTGCAATAATGGCTGCGCCATTGCGATTGACTGCGGAATTGCGGGAAGCTAATGCAGAAATTGCATAAACTGTTTAAATTGCATAAATTGGTTAATTTGCATAATCGGTTTTGCATAAAGTGGTAAAATGCATAAATGGCTTAATTTGCATAAATTGTGTAAATTGCATAAACTCTTTAAAATTCAAAAGTCCTAAATGGCATAAACTCGTCAGTTGCATAAACGCTTTAAAATGCATAAAGTGGTTACTTTGCATAAATTATTAATATTGTATAAACTTTTATATTCCATAAACTGGTCAAACTGTTGAAAGTGCTTGATTGGCAGAAGCTGCACAAATGGCTGAAAGTCCTGGACTCTCCCCATTGGCTGGATTCCCCCATACACACCAATGCAAAAATTTCAAACTCCCGTATAAAAAAACTGGAAAACTGCAGAAGGCCATTTTCAAAACCCACAAGTTGCAGAAGCTGAACATGCACAAAGTGCAGAAATTGCATAAAATGCAGAAAAAAGTGCAGAAAAGCATGGATTTGCGGCAGCCCCATTATAAGTCAAAGGGAAAAATCTCCAACATTTTGACCGATTGCGGAAAAACCGTAAGTTGCAGAAGTCCCAAAAGTAATAGCACCCTTCTCCTCAACATGCGGAACGTTTTGATGCATAACTTGCATAAATTGCACAAAGCATGAAGGTGCTGAAAGCTCTAGAAAATCGGGAAAAAAATGGAAGAGGAATAATAATAAAGAACATGAAAACCAATAATTGACTGCGGAAGAATTCTGCAGTCAATCAATAATAATAATGTAAAAACGAAAAAATTAAAAATAAAACGCGGTCATGTGACTTGGAGAAGAGTCCGTTTCCGGCAGTCACGTGACGACAGACCCCGGAATAAACACGGGCGCGGATCTGATTTATTTATTTATTTATTTATTTTATTTAGCCACTATTTCGCCTGTTTTTGCCTAAAGTTGAACATGGCTGATGGAAGTAAAAAGAAGAAAAATCTATCTGAGGAGGCAATACAGAGAAAGAAAGAAAGGGACCGCTGCCGAGGAAAAACCAGAGTAGATCTCGGCATGGAATTTCCTCGCTGGCGTCAAATGAAAGACCAAGAGGGATGCAAAAGCGACTCCGTGTTTGCATCGTTATTATTGGACTGGTAAGTTGGCCCCTCGCCTGTCTTATTGCAGTCGTATGTCTCTGTACTCCTTGGCTTGCGCTGACTAGACTGCCTCAATCTCCACCATTTGCAATAAATGCTTTTCCTCTATTTCAGAAACAAACCAAAGATGTAAACATAACGATTAGCAACAGGGTTTGGTTTAGTTTGATGTTTCTTGTGGTCATCGTCAAAACGAGCGTGTGAAGATAAATGTCATGTAAACCTACTGCTTTGGACAACAAATGGCAGCAGTAAAAGGAGGAGAAACTTGCATACATGAGTTGAGTAGGGTGGGCTTTGTTGAACTGCCGTTTCCATTACCCTTCACCCCCCACTATGTTTTGACCTCCTCAATGTTGTCTAATATTTCTCTGCCTTTTCTCTTATAGTTATGCCAAAAGCAAACACAAGGAGTTTGATGATAAGAATGCACCTGTCTGCCAGCCTTATATGCTTTATCGAAGGTATGGACATAGTTTTTCTTTTGTTTTTTACTTTATGATTTACCTTAATGTCATAGCTATGTTCTGGCTAGTGGCTGTTATGGAGTTTTGGGGTCGATATCAATTTTAAAGGTGCATTATGCAACTTTTTATGCTAAAAAAAAGCTGATATTTGTGCGTATTTGACCTTGTTGTGACCCAGCACTACAAGGTCAGATGTGCACAAATATCAGCTTTTTTTTTCCGCATTAAAAGTTGCATAATGCACCTTTAAAGGAATAGGCCACCGTTTTTACATACTGAGATATGTTCTTACCTTAGCTTTGACGAGTTCTTTAGGACCTGTCAGGTCTTCACCCGTACCTTCAGTCACGTAAACACAGCGCAGACGGCGTTAGCATTTAGCCTCTCCCTCTCTCCTCTATAGCTCCAAAACTGGTCAAGATAGAAGCTACCAAGCTCTTCCACGTTTTCCCTATTTAAATATGGTTACGTGAAGTGTTACACTACAGAGTGTAATTACACAAAATTAAACAATGTGGATTTTCTAAGCGGATAAAAGGGGGGACTATATTGTAAGGCGTAATAATACCAGGAGTAATTTGGCATCTGCACAGAAAAGTGAAGATTACTGCGCGGATTTCAAACTACTCCTGGTATTATTACGCCTTACAATATAGTTTTGGAGCTATAGAGGAGAGAGGGAGAGGCTAAATGCTAACGCCGTCTGCGCTGTGTTTACGTGACTGAAGGCACGGGTGAAGACCAGACAGGTCCTAAAGAACTCGTCAAAGCTAAGGTAAGAACATATCTCAGTATGTAAAAACGGTGGCCTGTTCCTTTAAGGCTGTTGGATCTGCCAATATGATGAGTGATTTAACTGTTTTGAAAACGCAAACCTGTAAGTAATCCAGTGTCTGGACTGGTTTTGTATCAAATTACAACCATTTACACACACAAGTCTGTAAGATTTTGCAACCTACAGAGATATTAGTGATCCCATATGAAAGTCACTTTACTGGGTATAACGTAACCGAGTTTGATACTATATTGACAAACCTTTGACAAGTAGCTGTGTCTGTTTTTTGGGAACATTGAGTTAAATAAGGGCAGATGTTTAAACTTTTTTTATACTGTCATTGATATGTTTGTGTTTTCAGTTTCAGTTGTTCAGAGAGCTTACCATGTAAGGAGGAAGCATCAGTTACTGGAGATGAAGACAGTCGAAGTGCCCTCCTTTTAACCAGCGAGGTTGGTGTCTGTCCCCCATGTTCACTGTTACACTTTTATAAGCATAGCTCTCACCTTTATAAAGCTTTATTTTAACTTTATTAGCTTGATCATATTTGAATGTGTCTCAACCCCTGTGCTCATTGTCATTCTACCTAAACTTTCAATACACAGTCTTTACGTACATTGACTAAAATATGCTGAAACTAGGAAAAGGAGTTGTTAAAGCTACTACAGTTTTGAAGGTGGCACATCTCACGATATAATGTGGGGATGTAACCGTGCAGGGCCAACAAATGTCTTGTAGTAGCTTTATGTTGTGATCTACTGTTAAATGCTGAGTGACTCTAGTCACTAAATGCCTAATCTTTACCCTCTAAAATTCATCATGTGGTTTGTACATTTCAGATTCCAAATGGAATCGAGCCATGCCTTCTGAAAGGAACCCTTTCAAATGAGTGTCAGCCTGGAAGCATAGAAGTGACTGTGGAGGTGGGACTAATGGACAGTTTCATTGTTCTACTTCAGTAATGAGTGGCTTGTGCCAGTACTAAATAATTTTCTTTTCTTTGCAGCCTGAGCAAACAGAGGTTCAGCTGAGTGAGCCTGAGGCACCTGCTCAAAGCGATGAAGAAAGTGAGTTTTCAGAGGAAGAGGAGGGAGCTAGGAAGAGGAAGAAGGCAAGCTCTGATGAGGACTGGGTACCAGTGACGATCACTGAAGAACTCTTGGAAGATGAAATCAGAAATGGCTCCTCTGAGGAGGACAGTGGTGGAGATCTGGAACGGTCTGACAGTGATAAAACATTTTCCAGTGGGCAGATACTTAAGCAACTCTGCACAGATTGTGGAGCTTTGTATGGAGCTCGGAAGTCTCACACATGTCAACACAAACTGAAGCCTCACGTCTGCGATATGTGTGGAAGAAGGTATGCCACTGAGGCCTCTCTGAAAATACACAGCAAGGCACACACTAACAACTCTGAGCATCGCTGCTGGTGTTGCTATGCAGTCTTCAAAACGAAACAAGAAAAAGATGCACATAAACAGATTCACAAGAACCAAAGTAAGCCTTACCAGTGCCGTCACTGCCCCAGCTCATTCGCCATTTTTGCAGAACGCACCAAGCACAACAAAACACACAGAGGCCCTTTTGAATATAAATGTGACATTTGTGGAATTTCTTTTTGGGTAAAGGCACATTTTGAGCGACACATGATGGTCCACACAGGAGTGAAACCATACAAGTGCTCCTTTTGTGAGCGCAGCTTTAACCAAGGCGGCCATCTGAGGTCCCACATGCGCATGCACACCGGAGAGAAGCCTTATGCATGTCCACACTGTGACAAAGCTTTCAACCACAACGTGAGTCTGAAGAGCCACGTCCAGCGCTATCACCCATCGGAGTCTGAGACCAGAGTGGACACCAGCTGTGACGCTGTTCTGAAAAAACAGGATAAACAGGAGCACAGTGAGTCTGAACCAGGCTGTGCTGATGAAGTACAGAAGCAGGACACTGAGCAAAAGCAGCCAGAAACAGTCGTGAAGCCAAAATTTAGAAGACGTAAAACAGGGAGACCTTTAGGGAGACCAAAAAGACCCGAAGCCGAGAAAAGGGAATGTTCTAAGTCTGCAAGGCAAAATAAAAACAGCCCTGATGACAGTAGTGATGAAGATTTCCCAGTTAAAAGTAATTAAGATTTTGAAGATTTCCCGTCGTCTCATTTTACCTAACGCGAGGATGAAAAGTAGTTAGAAGTAGTGTTCAAGAAAACACCGGGACCAAGGATTTTTTTTGTTAATGCATGCACACAATGTATGTATATGTTACTTCTGATCTAGATAGCGCTTGACAATAATGATAATGATGATGACCAATTTTAGAAAGAACATTTTATAATTTATATGGTCATTCTGTTATGGTGTTATCTTTAATGTCAGCTAAGTAAATAATGGTGGTATGTTTTAATGTCAGCACAAGTTACTAATGGTGGTAACCAGGCCTGACACATCAGGTCAGAGAATCTTCTTCTCCATTCACTTTTTTCAGCTTTGTCATAACATCAATGTTCCCATCTGGTTTTGATTAAACTGTCATTTCAATCAGGAAGAGTCTGTATTTTGCCTTGTTCCTAACTTCTGTCACTCATCTCTCAACGAACTTTACTGTACTACTAGACACACATTACTGTAATACTTTTTAAGGCGAGACACTGCAGGTGAATAGGGAAAAAATGTATATTTACAGATATCAATTTGAAACTTTTGCTGTCGATCACTGGCATAAATGTGAGAAAAAAATACATTGCAAGTTTTCTGTCATTTTATCTTTTCATATAAGAACAAGGTGTTTTATGCCTAAAAATGCCCCAAATTTCCCATCTTTTCGGCGATGAAATCTGAATAATGGTTTGAGCTACATTCAAATTTATGGTTTCATTTAATTGATAAATGAGTTACCAAGACGTTTTCAGAGGGGATTTTGGATCTATTGTTTAGCTTTAAAATAATCTGTTTTTTAGTGGAAAATGTTGTAAAAATGTAATTTTCACCTTATTTTTTGACATTCAAAACTCAATAAATGGGGCTTAAGGGATTAAATAATAAAAAATCCCTCTGAAAAAATCTTCCAAATATTGTTCAGTCCAAGGCTGGAAAATGTGAAGTCTTTAGGTCCGACTGACGTGGACATAGTGTCGCCACAATGAAGGAAAAATGTGTTTTGAGAAAAAGGCCCTTGAAATTGCATTCTCCCATATAAGTCTATGGGGGAACATTGAATCAGCGCAATATTTAAACATGTTATTGTGAAGATTAGGCATATTTTCTGTTTGTATGTAAGCTTGTATGTTCAGAGACCAATTTGGGCCAAAACCTGAAAACTGAAAAAATTGAGTTTTGCCTGTAGTGTCTCCCCTTAAAGAAAGTCAGCTAACTGCATTCTTTCAGTTGAAGTAAAAGTGTAAACATATGTTCATGGATTGGTTGAACACATTTACTTTTGCAATGGCCGCTTTATAGACATGCTGTAAATGGGCCATTTAAAGCTCATTTTATGCTATATTTCAGGTTTGACACATTAGAATGGGCATTTTCAAATCGAGCTAAAGCCACCCCGCTGACTTTGTGACCTGAGGAGTTGATGCCTTTGAATTATTTTGAATGATTCTTGACGGTATCAATCCTCCGAGCCTGGCTGCCCTCTTGAAATACTGCCCATATAAGTTTGGAGAAGACGGACCGTCGTTGGCCTAGTCATGTGACCACAGGCTTTTGCTTCTCTTTTTGCGTCTGATCGACTCCTAGTCATCATGGCTGAGTTGAAAAAGTTTAGCTGCTTCTGGGGAGGCAAAAAAGGAGAAAACGCGCAAGAGATCGTGCTCGAGGGAAAACAAGAGTCGATCTTAAAGAGGAGTTTGCTCGTTGGCGGATGATGAAAGAAGAAGCGGGATGTAAAACCGATTCTCTTTTCTCAACTTGATTATTAGACTAGTAAGTTAAGTCTTTGCTCCTGGTATACAATTTTATGTCTGTAATTATTTTTTGCTGTTTAGTCGAAGCCAAATACGGGCAGATGAAGCAAACAGGGTACAAACTAAAGTGAAAGTTACAGGTCTCGCGCCCCTAGTGGCCAAAAGTTACACGGTGTAATAATAACAATAATGCATTGGTTTATATAGCGCTTTTCCGGACACTCAAAGACGCTTTACTTTGCATTATTCGTTCACTCCATACTCTGTGATGGCAAGCTATATTGTTACAAAGCTGCCCAGGGGTAGACAGACGGATGTGAGGCAACCAGTCTGCGCCATCGGCCCCTCCGACCACCACCACTCACTCACTCCATTCGCTAGGCTTCCTGGTGTTACTAAACGGTTTTAATCCAAGAACCGACCCGAGGGCTGTTTCATACGGCTGTTTACTCTGTAAACCAGGTTTATTTGGCCAAGTCTGGCTTGGCTCAGTTGCAAAATGTATGTTGGCCTCAAAAACGTGAAAAAAAACCCATGACATCACAAAATCAATTACTTTATGCAATAAATTATAAATGTAAACCAACATTGTCTTTGTCTCTGTTGTGGATTTTCTTACTTAATAAAGCTTAAGAGAAGTTTGTCTAGTCAACATGTGAAGTTTATTACGCATGCGGAGATTGCAGCACAGGAGAATCTGCGTAAATCTGCGGAGCAAGGTTTCAAAAGGCGGTACAACAGAATAAAGACATGGAGATACATTTGGAGATGTAAACGCGAGTGGTCAAAAGGCGCTTTGCATGGGAATGAACTCAGGCTGGCGGTGGAGGGAGAGTGGGATCTTTTGTCATGCTTTGTAAGCTGGGCCACCTTGGCCTATTGTCTTTTAGGTGCGAAACGACCATGCCCTGGATCTTTTGTGATACTTTAGGAGATGGGGAACTCTTGAGGTAGCCTGGCTAACTCCAGACTAAAATCACAAGTGAAATTTCGTCTGGGGACCACCAATTCATTTTCTCGTAGGAGAGGTGTGGTTTACGGGGCGCTACGAATGTCTATCATGCGTCTGCAGTAGCCACAGCCAATCGTATCATCGTATCCGATGACGTATGACGTACCCGCTGTAAACTTTCGAGCTAAACTATTTAGAACACGGCCTAAAGCTCGGTCGAAAAGTAGCGTCGCGTCTGCTGCTGTCATGTTTGATCCGTAAATAAACTTTTTTTTTTTTAATCCGTAAATAAACGACAAGCTTCCGTGTATCGAATAGCTCGTCATCGTCTTGCCGTCCCTCCTCGTTCTGTGATTGGTTCCCAAATCCATGCGAAATTTGGGCCATGGTCCCCAGGCTGTTGTGCAGTTCGAAATGATTTGAGCGCGCACAGCAGCCTGGCGTTAGCCAGGTTACTCTTGGGGGGCATTCCTTGCGCATTGAAGGCTTCAATTTAAATGTGTGGATATTTGGGAGCCGAGCCAGAACCGATTACTTTCGTATCCACCGCCATTGCCAAACTACAACCAGCAAATGCTGCGCAAAAATGCTCGACGTCACCTACAAGCCCCGCCTCCCCCGCTCGCTGAATGGTAGGTTGTAATTCAACCGATAACCGAGATCAGACCCAGACGTACATGTAGCGAAATTATCATTGACCGGAGTTTACGGAAGCCCAGGCGACTCCAGGCAAGTAAGACAAAACCCCAAAACACATACATTTAAAAAAAGCCAGTTTAGCACGACTCTGTTGGATAAGAAATGTCTAGCCTGCTTTGGTTCTCACGTGCAGCAGAGGATGTGGTTGTCCACGCGCAGGGAATGTTCGCGTGAAATCCGCGCTCCTAATATCGCGAGATAATTCACCTCGGGTTTCGACTTCCGAGCGCCAACTGAAGCGCCATGGAGGACTCCGAGGAGGTCCCGGCGACAACAACGACAAATATCAAGATTTTAAAGAAAGAAACATTATTGAGGAAGTTGGAAAGCGACCGGAGAAGGAGCCAGACGTGGGTCAACATGAGCGCGGAGGCAGGAGGCAAAAGGGACCCCGTGTTCGCCAGTTTGCTACTCCTTGACTGGTAAGTTTCACGTTTTCTTCACCACGCACATTCATCCTCATCATCATCAAAACGATCACGTGAAGATGGTTATTTAACAACACTCAGTTGTAAAATGAGTTGAAGTTTCGATCCTTGCAGGGTTGGGCTATAAGAAGGTGAATAGTTGAATTGTCTTTATAACACGAGGTTCCAAAGACTTTTTGTGCGGAGTGTGAAACATTTTTAACACAACGAGAAAATGTTTGCGATGTAGAATCTGAAACCCACCCGTGACATCAGTTATTCTGTATCTGTGTTGTTGTTGTTGTTGTTGTTGTTGTTGTTGTTGTTGTTGTTGTTGTTGTTGTTGTTGTTGTTGTTGTTGTTGTTGTTGTTGTTGTTGTTGTTGTTGTTGTTGTGTTCCATGAGGCACACGGTTCTTACTTTCTGTATTGTTAAACTGTAGGAGATGTTACAACCAGACCAGCCCAGGGCAGATTTCTTTAGCATTCCTGAGAGGCACCAGGACAGAAGATGTTATTTGACATTTAATTACTGAGGAATAACCCCTTGTGATGAACCATCTCGTTTTTGAGGGGGTCTTCATGTCCACGTATGGAATTGGACCTTACAGAGGCAGTCAAAGAAGACAGAAAACACACAAACAAACTTTTACGACAATGGTAAATGCATGAATAATATACAGAAGTTATGCAACAGAGTAAACACGTGAACTACTTGTACCTAAACATACATGTAGGCATCAGTAAATACACATGAAAAGATGTATGAACCATGTTTATTATAGTTTGATTTCATTTTGTTTTAGGGGAGCAGCACTCTCAGTGGTATCCACGGTTAAACAGCTGTGACCACCATAGTGCTGGAGCATCTGTCCTAACCTGTGCCCTCAAACCAGCACAGAAGTATCAGAAATATCCTAAATGGATGTTAGATAGATGTAGTTTAACTAGGGCATTTCAAAGATGGGATTGATATTGGAATGTTATTCCACTCATGGTGCTTTTTGTGGAAATGGATATTTTCTTATTTCTTAAAGGATTTGAGGAATGCAAAAATAGAATTGTTATTGCGACGTATGCGAAATGGAATTAGATTGTTTTAAAAAAGAAGGATAATCTCACTATAAACACATTTATCTCTATAAACACATTCAACAATAAATATAAATGACTAATGAAAGCGCCTTCTATCTGGTGGGATCAGCCAGGACAGTTGATGGTACATTTCACAATGGTGTGTTCAGTCGGGGCAGCAGAGGATGAATCTACACAGGCTATTATAGGATGTGTTGAGACTATTATATTTCTGACAGGGAAATGAACACAGCTAATTGATTGGTGTAAAATTCTTAGTGAGCAGTTGAGATTATTAGTTTTATTATGTACATGTGCTAAAGGAAAGATCAGGCTCTAGCCAAAGGCCAAGATACTTGACTTGCCGAGTAGGTTTTATGGGAGTTTGATCAAGAAATTTAATTTTCAGTGAATTTTTTGATGAAGGATTCAGTTTTTTTAAAGCGTACAATACGATTGTATTTTGTTAAGTAGAAGCTTGTTGGACAAAACCAAACCATTTTGTTATGTAGCGCTGATGAAATGTTTGGTTTGGAACAATAAATGGCCATTATAAAGACAATGCCCTTTGGCAACATTTGGACAACAAATGAACCTGATTGAGTTAAACTAATGTGTTCTCACAAAACTCAGACACCAAATAATCATTGTGTTTTTAAATATGTATTTTTCTTTTCTCTTATAGTTATGTAACTTGTGTGAAGATAAAAGAGAAGGAGCTCGGTGGTAAGGATGCGCCTGTCTGCCAGCCTATTGTGACTGATCACAGGTAAATCATTATTGTTTTACTTCAGACTTTCTTTTCTGTGCATATTCACATGTTGGGTGATACTGTCACAGCTCGGGCCCAACTGATTTCTGGAACTATTGTCAACATTAGGCTGTTGGAACTGCCATTTTAGTGATTTAACTTGCTGGCTTTATGGCTACATCTTTTCACACGTGTTTGTGTTTTCAGTGTTGGTTCTTCAGAGAGCTCATCTTGTGTAGATGAAACATCGGTTAACGGAGATGAAGCCAGTCAAAGTGCCCCCCTGTTGGCCTGTGAGGTTGGTGTCTGTTCTGTTAACACTTTTAAAAGAATTGCTCTTTACCTGTAAAGCTTTACTTTTGCTTCTGTCTGTAGCTGTAATGCAGTTTATCATTCGGAGGTTTGACTCTGGAATAGAGATGGGTATCGTAAAAGATTTATTGATAATACTACTCTCACTGGGCAGCGCGGTCGCACAGTGGTTAGAGCTCGTGCATCACAGCTAGAAGGTCCCGGGTTCGTGTCTCACCTTAATGGGGTCTTTCTGTGTGGAGGTTGCATGTTCTCCCCGTGTGTGCGTAGGTTTCCTTTGGTTACTCCGGTTTCCCCTACCACTAAATAATTAATCATAATTAATCGAAAAAAGTCCCGGCCCTACTAAAAACATATACAATAGGTCAGGATGAATGAGAGTGTGCATGGGGGACGACAGATGGAAATTAGCCCACGGCTACAAACCGGTGTGGCTTGTTTACATGCATGAGACCCATGTATGTTCATTAACATGCACTGTCCCGACCAAAGAAACCACCCATCCATTTTCTTCCACTTGTCCGTTTCCGGGTCGTGGGAGCAGTTGTTGGATCTGCCCAAATCACATGGCACCTGCCCCTATGGCTCCTCCTGCAGGTGGAGGGTCCACAGAAGGACGGCCTCATGGTTCCCAGGCCTGTTGGTCTCTCATAGGGGCTTCTGAACCGCTCTTTGTCTGACCTTTCACCTAGGACCTGTTTGCCCTGGGAGACCCTACCGGGGCACGAAGCCCCCGACAACAGAGCTCCAGGATCATTTGGGTGCTCAGACCCTCCACCACGTTAAGCTGGCGGTTCCAGGAGGGGCCAAATAAACCAATAAATTAAAAATAGATAGTCCTTATCGATCTGGTACTTTAACAGTACTGTTATCGGTGTTTTAAAAGAAAATAAAAGCATATTTCAGGGTTCGTACAGTCCTGGAAATCCTGGAAAAGTAATGGATCAAATTTCCAGGCCCTGGAAAAGTTTTGGAATTTTGAGAAACTTATTTCAGAATCCTATAATATAGTAGAAAAAATAATGGGTAAATCAGGAATCACGGCGCACATTTTGATTCAGGCAGTGGTTAGTCCTGTAGCGGCGACAGTTTCCCGTGTTTGCTCTGTAGGAGCTGGGCTCCCTGAACAGCTAATGCGAGCTGAAATGACAATAATGCACTTCTGGAGGAAATTATTGGAGCTGGCTTCATAATAATAACATGATCACAAGACCAGAGGATGCAAAGCGGAGAAGCGAAAGTCTAGCTAGTACCGCGCATAACCGTGGAAATGCAGACAACGTGAAGTTGGAGACGGACTTTTCCTCAGGCGAGTAAAGAATCAAGGACCTTGTTTCTCCGCTCTTGCATGTAAGTGATTAAATTGGCTACATTAGATCACGAGGACTCCGGTGCTTTAAACACGCATGTTCTTTGGCAATAACGTAACAACGGGACTATAGCAGGTAGCGCGCGCGCTACGCAGTGTTTTGTTTACGGACGCTCTCAGAGCATCCGACTGAAACCGAAGCTTCTACCTGTCTGTCCGAGCCGCTCCTCCCCGCGCGCATGTTTCCAACAGCCCGAGCAGCTTCAGGCCACTCCAGATCACGCACGGATTAGGCGAGAAAACTCACAACTCAACTCGAACAAAAAATGAGTGTTTGATTTATCACTATCGCGTCGTGTTTTGAACAACGTCACGTTAGTAAAATAAAACCTGCAGTTCTGTCGTCTCCGTGGTTAGAGTAGGTTAAAGGCGCATCTCCGGAGGATCGCCTTCACAGCAGTATTAAAAAATTATAAAAGTAACAAAGCTATAACGTCAGGCGTGCGATAGGATTAGTAGTATTTTTTTCCTGGCTATTAACATCTGAATCCTCAGAGTTACAAAATATTACCCCTAATACCCCTCATGTACCATAATATTTAGTTTTTTATCATTTCTCACACTTGTACTTATCACAAGTACAAGTCAATGACTGAACAGCTCACAGAAGTACCATTTATTGTACAGTTTATCCAAAAGTTCAATGACTGAGCCTAAATGTTGCTATTGCCCCACCTCTGCTCTACAGTGATATGGAGCCTGTGATGCTCAGAAACAGCATTAGAGCTAAAAGAGTGAGATGTTTAGTGAGTTACATTGTGTGAGCTAAAGTTGATTCAAAGGTAAAACTAAAAAATGTTCCTTTTAAAGTGGCTAAATCTTAGGACCATTTTCACCCTTTGAATTTCACTAGAATGCAGGAAAATAAGGATGATGAGCTATACATTTGTTGGGGGGGCCCCAAACCTTATACCAACCCCCACTTAAATGTATCTGACATTGTCACATCTGTCAGACACACAATTCATGAGAAGCACATTAGAAACTGATTCATAATGATATATCAGACCGCAATGTGTGTGACACTGTTATCAATTCCCAGTGATTTACCAGTTCTTTCTGCTCAGTGATCCTCTATGGCACATGCACAGGAGCGTGAACAAAAATAAAAAAATCCCAAACTGATGATGTAGTGCTGATGAATACGTACGCCGAATAATAAATGTGGCTAATAAAATGATGGCATTGGGGTCCTGGAAATGTTGTTAAGGGTCATGGAAAAGTCCTGGAAAACCTCCAGAGAAAATCTGTACAAACCCTGATATTTATTTTTTATAACTCTACATTATTTACGTACTTTACTTGTTTATTATTACTATTATCTGGTAAATCAAGGATTACCAGGCTGTTGGTTAGATTTGGTTGTAGCTGTGGGGACTGAGAAAACGGAGAAGTGACTCTCGAGGTGATTCAGTGTCATTGTTCTATCATTCTGTCTCTGTTCTGTCATTGTCAGTGCTGAATGGCTTGTGCCAGCTCTAAATCATTTTCTTTTCTTTGCAGCCTGATCAAACAGAGGCTCAGCTGAGTGAGCCTGACGCACCTGCTCAAAATGACGAAGAAAGTGAGTTTTCAGAGGAAGAGGAGGTAACTGTGAAGAAGAAGAAGAAGAATGCGAGCTCTGATGAGGACTGGTCTCCTCATCCTACAAAAATGACTGAAAACGAAGTGCGAACCTGCTCCTCTGAGGAGGTCAGACTGGAACTGTCTGACAGGGATAAAACATCTTCCAGAAGGCGAATACTTAGGCATCTCTGCACAGATTGTGGAGTTTTATATCAAGCTTACACGCCTCACACATGTCAACACAAACAGAAACCTCACGTCTGCAATTTGTGTGGAAGTAGGCATGCCACGGAGGTCTTCCTGAAAACACACATCATGACTGTGTGCCTTGCTGTGTGTTTTGACAGCTCTGATCATCGCTGTTTGTATTGCTATGCCATTTTGAAATCAAAACAGGATAAACTTACACATAAACAGATTCACCAGAACCAAAGTAAGCCTTACCAGTGCCGTCAATGCACACGCTCATTTGCATCAATAGTAGAACGCAAAAAGCACGCCATACTACACAGACAATCTTTCAAATTATGTCGCATTTGTGGAATTACTTTTTGGGAAAAGTCGCAACTTCAGCGACACATGATGGTCCACACAGGAGTGAAACCATACAAGTGCTCAGTCTGTGAGCGCAGCTTTAACCAGGCCAATCATCTGAAGTCCCACATGCGCATGCACACCGGAGAGAAGCCTTATGCATGTCCACACTGTGACAAAGCTTTCAACCACAACGTGAGTCTGAAGAGCCACGTCCAGCGCTATCACCCGTCCGAGTCTGAGACCAGAGTGGACACCAGCTGTGACGGTGTTCTGAAAAAACAGGAGCACAGTGAGTCTGAACCAGGCTGTGCTGATGATGTACAGAAGCAGGACACTGAGCAAAAGCAGCAAGAAACAGTCGTGAAGCCAAAATATCGTAAGCCTACAACAGGGAGACCTTTAGGGAGACCAAAAAGATCCGATGCAGAGAAAAGGTAGTGTTCCCGGCCAAATTCTTGAAGGAGAAATAAGAACAGCCCTGATGACAGTAGTGATAGATATAGATATCCCAGATGAAAATAATGAAGATGTCAAAGATGATGCGTCTTTTGACACGAGGAGAAAGACGATCATTTAGAAAAAGGAAACCGAAGTTCAGTTCTGGAAAACGCAGGTGACACCCCACAAAAAGTTGATTATGCCTGCGGACAGTATTATACTGAAAAGCATGTCACTTCTACTGTCACTAAATAGAAGAACAGCAGTTCAGTTACTGTCTCTGGCTTAGTTTTCGTAAATGTTTTTTATATACATCACTAATGTGATACCATCTGACTTTCCATTATCATCAAATTTTGCAGTTTGGTCAGAATCTAAAGGTGCGTACACACCAAACGTGCGTCCACGCCCCATCTGCCTCTCGTTGGACGCCAAACAACGCCGCTTCACACACGCGACAAACGCCTGTTTGCTGGCGCGTGAAGGTTGGCAAGCGTCAGACATGGGAGGCGTGTCTGGCCACCGGTTGTTGAGGGCGCACTCACACTTGACATCCGAACCTGCCACTCTCGAGCTCGTTTGAGGAAAGGCCTGGATGCCCCGAACGGCCCGCGCTCACACTTACACAAACGAACCGAGGGGGGGGGGGGGGAAGAGCAGCACCTGCCGCTCTGAGCCTTTCTCTGGAGTCATATACAGCCTGAACAGAAGATCTGACTCTCAGTTTATGTCATTCATTGCTGCTTCGGCCACTGGTTAAACAGCTTTATGTTGGTGAACTCCTGAAGTCTACGCTTTACGTTACAACAAAGCACTTAACACGAACGCGCACCAAAATCACAAGTGATAAATGCACGCGCAGGTTTTATCTGTCCCACTAAAGCCTGTGGCCAAACCGGGTACAGTAGCAGAGAGGGCGGGAGAAGCGCAGCCGCTCCCCGTATAGTCAGCCCGAGACGCGCGTGAAGCGGCCAGGGCGTCGGGAGTGAGCGGTCGGGGAGACGAGCGGTTTGTGGCCGGGGGTCCATGGAGCCGCCCGGGAGAGAAGCGGTCGGGGGCCGGGGAGACGAGAGCGATAAATACAGCCTTTTCTCACTGTTTTACGTGACAAATGCACCCGCCCATACAACAGCCGCTTGTATCTGTGCGTGTGCGCATACACGAGCAAACGCGAGCCGCGCTCTGGCCCCCCCTCCTCCAAGCGGCCACAGTCCGGAACCGAGTCCGACTCGGGCATGGTTTGTTGCAGTAACAGGTGACGCCTGAGCCCAGTCAGCATCCCTGATTGGTTAACAAGGCATAAATGAACGCACGTGTAGATTGGATTCCTTGAGTGCATGAAGCAGTGGGCGTGGCCTCCCTGTTCGCTCACCGCGCTGTTCTCCCTGGCTTTCACGCGCGTCCTTCCACATCCGCTCGCGTTTGCTACGCTCAATACGCGCGGACAGCTTTGCTTGCATTTCGCGTTGAAGCGCCTCTACATAGGGTTAACATGGAAGTTGGAGGCGTGGACGCTTTTGGTGTGTACGCACCTTTAGAAGACCAGGAAAATCAACTAGTTCTTAGTGGCATCCTGAAGGGGGCACTATAAGGTCAATATGAAAGTGCACTTCACAAAGCAGTTTCATGTTCTCTTGTTCTACTGTCATTAGCTGGCATAAACTACTGTATTATTGAATAGCGTATATGTCGTTGGGGCATGTTTACAACGGCAACATTTGAAAATGTGTCTCTTTTGACCTGGTTTGGCATAATTATCGTCCCTGAGACTTTTGCATCATCATATATACAGTGGGGGAGAAAACGTATTTAGTCAGTTTCACATAGACATTGTATTGGATTTTGGCCAAATACGTTTTTTCCCCACTGTATACTGTAAAAATGACACTTTGAGGGCTAAGGCTGAAACCCAACCATCATCAAGACACGGACGTATGCAACGCTGTTTTTCCATCTGTTCACTCCGCTGATAAAACTACTGTATATTTCTACATTTGAGCTGGACCTGGTGGTGTGTATTGTTCCCTCTGTCTTCGATCTATGAGTTTTTATTGTGTTTTTTGTATCGTGGATTGATCGTGGAAGAGTTTTACCATTGCGATCTTTGTCATTGTTGAGTGTTTTATGCTGATGCTGCACAAAAGGTTATGTCGATTGCAGCTAAAAGGAAAAAAAAAAGTGACTGTTAAAAATAGAAAGGTTGTGTCGATATAACCCAAGTGACAAGTTTCAGAAGTGTGTGCCTTTGTGAAACCTTTGCGTTGAAGCTAACAGAAAAAAAAACAAAATAAACAACAGAAAGGTCCTATATTCCTGTGTTTTTGACCCACCACCAACCAGGCAAGGTGGGTGAAGATTTTGCCTATGGAGGACACTGCAACATCCAATTTAAGCTGGGGTTGAACTGTCAGCTTTTTGTTTATAAGATGACCAGTTCATATAGACACCATCTATTTTTTCTTTCACTCCTCCACATAGTCTTTACAGCAGCAAGATGACAGGTTTTGGCATTAGGCGTATGTTTCTGAATATGCTCACTGGCAGACCACCCACAGTTTCTATCCAATATATGTGCATATACGATGGAAGGTGTATATACCGTATATGCGTACGTCTCCAGAGTCACGCTGATCTTTTATGCATTTGCTTTGGAAAGTCTCCAGCTCCCCTCATCGCGTCTCTGTTAGATATGAATGTTTAATGGTACACAAGGCTGGGCTGATGTATACTCGATGATGTGCAGACCAGAGGATGGCCTTGTTTGACTGCTTATTTGCTGCTATGCAAAAGTGAATGCTGGATGGAGGGGTTTCTGATACTAATTTATGGGAGAAGTGCTCGAAAAAGCTGAATTTGTGCTGCATTGTATGTTTTCAAACCAGGTCTGAATCGTATCTAAACCTGGTAAAACAGTAGAGAATGCTGTTGTCGGGCTTCGATATTGCAGCGTTTCGGATCAGATTGACTTTTCTGCAGCTTCAAGATCCGCTGACCTCACAGAGCGGGCACTGTGACGACACTTAACTTCTTAACCCCCACCCATCTTCCAGTTTGGAGGATGAAAACGTGACAAATAAGTAGAAAAAAAAAAGACATTTGCAAGAAAAACGTGCCGGAAAAGCAGCAACACCCAAAAAAAAAAAAAAACACGCTTCAAAAATGTAACATTAACTCGACGAAAAACTAAAAATCCCGATCAGCTTTGTGGGTCTTAGCTTTCAAATGACGTTGCACTGGCCTATAGGCTGCGAGCTCTCCAGTCGAGAAGCTTTTAGATTTGCGTAAAGCTGAACTCTGTTAATTAAACTGCAGTATATTCAAAACACTACTTTAATTAAAAAACATTAAGCAGGGTAAAGAGCACAGATGCTTGCCTTAAAATATGTAAACTATTCAAGTACCTAACATTTGTACTTTTAATGTGTACTTGTAACTTTCCCCTATACTCTCATGAATCACAGCGGTAGTTACGCTCAAAAGCATTATTCAAACATATCCCTTAACCAAGCATTTCTTTCAGCACTTTTTATTGCTCTTTTTGTTGCTTTTTCATTGCTTTTTTGACACTTGTCTTGGTGCATTTTTTATCGCTGCTCATTTACATCTTGTTTTTGCTGCTATTTTGATGCCTTTTTAAAGAAGCTTTTAGATTTGGTTAAATTGAAACTGAGAAGCAGTGCTCTGTTATGGCAGGGGTTAAGAGGTACAAATATGCTACCTACAATTGTTTTGAAAATGTAGCAGATATCACAAACAACTTTAACAAATTTTGCCTCAAAGCAACACTGTTCCTGACACTGCGATTTTGCCTCTGTGAGCCTCTGTGAGCACTCCCCCTTACTTTTACTTTTTTTTTATCCGTATATAAATGAGTACAGACACGATCAGCCGGCGCTCTTATGGCCCCCAGAGGCCATAAGGGCTACTGCAGCTGTCGTAGCATGTTGCGTTTTTTTTACTCATTAATTGTCCATGAGAGTAAATCCTACCCTGACAGAAGAGGCAAAGGGACAGAGGGATATTGTACATCCAATTACACAATGGAGATCATTTTTTTCACTCAAACTTGGCTGTAAATACTGTTTAAGTGGCGCTAGCCCGCATTTAGCTTTGTCCGTTAGCCTGTTAGCTTCTTCTTCGTGACTCCATGTATGTATAGAGCTCCACAGTCCCACCCACTCCTGGACACATGTCAGGGTCCACGTTGACTTTTCGAAAAAGTCAATTATTAAGAGTTTAAAGGCACGACGCCGGATTATCAGCTATGTGCTAACTACCGACAGTTGCGCGGGTATTTTACAAGAAAGAATCAAACAATACTTGAAAATACCACGAAATTACTTTTATAATTTCGCAGTTTATTACGTTTTAGACAAGTCTTCAATTTGACCTTGTATGTTTCATGTCCGTGAGTTAACACATTAGTCGGCACCGTGATGTTAAACTCTTAATAATTGGCTTTTTCAAAAAGTCAGTGCTAATAATACATGGGATTTTTGGTGTCGGACCCCGACACGTGACCAGGAGTGGGTGGGACTGTGGAGCTCTATAGGTGACTCCTACCCATAGGCAGGAAAGCTGCAATTGTGGTTTTCTGGGCAGAGATGAAAGACCCCCCATCATCCCATTAACACTTGCATTACCTCCAGAGGGACTACGGAATGGATTTATTAAGGTAAACAAGTTACTTAATACTTTTATAAAAGCTAAGTCCCCAGGGGCGTGTCCTGTGGGCTGAATTGAGGAAGAGAACATGGGAGGAGCCTCATCCCACGGCAGGAAAATGGCTGCTGGCAGGAGATTCAAAGATTACTCAATCTGAGCAACGGTGAAGGTATGTTTTTTTAGGAGGGAATGACACACTAACACGATATAAAGCTTAAAAAAGTGTTTTTTACATTATACCCCTCCTTTAATGGGTGATGTCGGCGGGCAGATCTCAGACGAGTATACTCTACATTTGCAGTGTAGAACATTTTTTAAAGATAAACATTTTCAGTGCATAAAAATAAACGACATCTGCACATAATTCCCCGACAAATCCACATGACGGTCATGCATTTTCTGGTTCAGCATCTCAACTCGGCACATTTGAACGTAGGGATGCGCAGTTAACCACAATTGTCACTTGAATGGTTGTAGTAAAACACTGAAAAGACTTTGGCGGTCCCAAAATATAACGTTCGATGATGATTCACATTATGATCTTCTCTTCAATGTATAGCTCCTGGATAAGGGATAAGCAGAACAATTGTACCACCTGGTTCCTTCTAGTTTAGCATTAGACTCCCCCTTTTAGCGAATTAAAGCTTTACGTCAATTTTGATGCAAATGAGATCAGACCAAGTGGATCAATAGTAAGTATTGATTCCCAATGAGGCATCGTCTCTGCCTTTGTGTTACCTTTATCTGGCTTTTTAACTAGAAAAGGCAATTTGCAGGTTATAGGGCCTACATGATAATCCTCAGTAAACACGTCTTTGTCATGTCCTTATGTAAGACTGTCTTTCCACCCTCCTGTGCATCACCCGTGCCTGAGCGGAGAGACCCACACATGTACTGCCGCAGCTCGGGCGCAGTTGGACATGGAATAATAGGCCACCATCAATCACTGTCACCCTCTCAGGAGACCGGGGGGTGCGGTGCTGCTGCTGCGGCGGGGCTATGGGCTGTCCGAGCGCAGGGGGAGGGCCATGGGGGCGGGAGGGGAGGGTGATGGTCAAGTGTGTGTGCACTTACTGGGAGCCTATAGAATGAGTGGAGGACAGACAAAGGCTTTCAAACAAGGGCCTGGGCTCTTTTGTGAGGTTTTGGATATAGACAGATGGGAAGTGGGAGAGCTATAGGAAAGTATCAGAATTTGGATTTAAGTGCAATGAGATGTCGAATTTAGATAGAAATTCATACAATATTTTCATAGCACCTTTTATCTGATTGAAAAAGCAATTCTTATGTAGTGTTAGTAAGTAGCCCATGTATTAAAGGAATAGGCCACCGTTTTTACATACTGAGATATGTTCTTACCTTAGCTTTGACGAGTTCTTTAGGACCTGTCTGATCTTCACCCGTGCCTTCAGTCACGTAAACACAGCGCAGACGGCGTTAGCATTTAGCCTCTCCCTCTCTCCTCTATAGCTCCAAGACAGGTGAAGATAGAAGCTACCAAGCTCTTCCACGTTTTCCCTATTTAAATATGGTTACGTGAAGTGTTCCACTACAAAGTATAATTACACAAAATTAAACAATGTGGATTTTCTAAGCGGATAAAAGGGGGAACTATATTGTAAGGCGTAATAATACCAGGAGTAGTTTGGCATCCGCGCAGTAAAGTGAAGATTACTGTGCAGTAAAGTGAATATTACTGCACGGATTTCGAAGCTCTTCGAAGAGCTTGACAGCTTCTATCTTGACCAGTTTTGGGGCTATAGAGGAGAGGGGGAGAGGCTAAATGCTAACGCCGTCTGCGCTGTGTTTACGTGACTGAAGGCACGGGTGAAGATCAGACAGGTCCTAAAGAACTCGTCAAAGCTAAGGTAAGAACATATCTCAGTATGTAAAAACGGTGGCCTATTCCTTTAAATAAGTAGCTCTACCAGATTTGTTACTTGGCCTATATACCTCATTTGGCCAGCATTATTACAATATACTGATGATATTATTGTATATTAGTAGCCTATAAAATATCCTTTGTCTGGACATTATATTTGCCTGGGCACTACATTTGCTTGGACATTGCATTGCTTGTTTTAATGTTGTGTATACGAAACAATTGATTAAGTGAAAAAGCTCTGGTCAGAAAGGCGTAGCGGAGTAAAAGTATGTTCTCAATAACTTAAAGGCACTATACCTTATGGAATCAACTTTCTTTTGTCTTTCTTTTAGTATTTAATTGATTTGTGTGTAAAAACACTGTGCATGTAATTATAAAGTATCTATATCAATTTCATGAACCCTCAGGCTAATGTTCTAGCATTTCTGTTAAAGTGACCCTGAAAAGTGACACTGCAAGCTGTGAAATGCGCCTTTAAATTCATCCCTGTGAAGAATTGGGATGTTACAAATGTGCTAGGAGAGTTAGGAATACGTTTGGACCACAACTAACATTTGAATTTAGGAGCTTCCTCTTTCATTGTTTTGTAATAAATATAAAATAAATCATGTATAGGGCCTTTAACCTCTAAACCCATCACCTGAACCAAGTACATTTCCTCTAGTGTCGCTTTACCCAAATCTAAAAGCATCTGGAAAAAAGGTGTCACAATGGCAACAAAAACTAGAAATGGATGAAAACAAAAAAGCGTCAAAATAGACCGATGAAGGAGCAACAAAACGCAGCAAAAAGCAATTAAAAAGCAACAAGGAAGTGCCAAAAAGTGGGGGAAAAATATGACAAAAACGCAATAAAGAAGTGACAGAAACTCAACAAAAAGTGAAAAAGAACGAGGAAAAAGGCAACAAAGCGAGAAAATAAATCCATTACGATAAGTTTCTTAGCTTTCAAATTAGGTGTGTCTCTGGCCTGTAGGCTGCAAGCTCCAGTCAAGAAACCTTTAGATTAGTAGGGGGGGGGTTAAGAGGTTAATACATTTAAAATAAACAATGTACATGTCCCTAAAGTACTTACGCAGACGTTAACCAAACCATAACAATTAGAAATGTATCTTGAATTAAGTCGTACGTACTTTAATAACTTAATTATTACACTTTTTTCCCCCCCACGGCGCTGAGTAGCAACAGTGTTTGTTTACAGCAGTCTATGGCGGGGGCGGGGCTTCCCTCGGCCCCGTAACCAATCGGCGCCGCTCTTCCGCCCGAGCAGCCCGGGCGGGGCGGGACATCGCGGGGTCCCGGCCAATCGGCGGCGGCCTCTCGCGCTGCAGGGAGAAGTTAGCCGAGCCGCTGCCACAGTCTGCACTCCCAAAGCCACGATGGATGCTACACCATGCATTCTGCTCGTCCTTCTCTTCGGGATGAGGATACACGAAAATTCCGGTAAGTGGCCCCCGACGCAACTCCGCGACCCGCTCGGCGCCCGTGTCCCCTTCTTCTCGAAGTTTCGCCCGGATTTGTTTGCCGTTTTCGCGGGGTCGGAAAAGCTTCTTTGTTGGAGAGAGAGGCAGCCCGAGTAGAGAGGGGGAACTAAGATGGCGCAGGTCCGCGGGCTGCCTGCCGCTGCCTGTCTGAGGAATGTTTATTGTCTGCTAAAAAAATGCGAGGAGGTTAAAAAAAAAAAGCAAAAAGTCACACACTGGCCTCTCGAGAGGGCCATTGTTGCCCGCGGCTCACTTTCCTCCCCCTGATTTATATTATTTATTTATTAACAGTTAAAGCCTCCCGTTTGCTTGTGTGTGTGTGTGTTTTTTTTGCTCTTGAAAGATCCTGGACTACTTTCTGACTTCCAGATATAAGTTTAGCTTGACTCGATACTGGACTTTTCGGGACAGCTTTTTAATATTCTAACTTCGATCACTTGGGAGAGGCAAATATTCCTTGTTTTTTATCCCCGATTGCTTCTGCTTTGCTTCTCAAAACGCTCCACACCGAATTCCGTTATTCGCCATGCGTAAAAAACCCCACACGTACGAGTTCGACCCGGGCTCAGAACTCAGATAATATTCAATCAAAGTGTTTCTTTTCTTTACGTCCTGGCACTTTGCGTGACTTTACTGATTGTGACACTCCAGCATTAAGGACACGATCGGCCTACCCCCAGTGTTTACCAAAATCTGGAGGGACAAAGTCTGCCTAAAAAAATGATTGTGAAATAACTGGGTTGTGCAAAACTGTCTGTCCTCAGTGGCACAGGGTCCCCCACGTGTGGCATGATCTTTCTTTCTTTATGATTTTGTCATTGTATTCGGACAGTCCTGTGCTCTGTCAGCCCCTTGGACTCCGAGAGCTGCCGTGGAGTCGCCTCTTCAGTCTCCTCACTCCTGGCTGCGACGCTTCCCCCGTAGTACGCATTGTTGCGCGGATGGACAGCGCCTAAAGGGCTTGATTTGGAGCTGCCTCCATTCATGCCGACTGTGCCGTGGCATGTGCACTGGTTAAGACCTCATCACCGACCAGAAGAATGCCAGATTGGAGGAGGAGGAGGGGAGGGGGGGGGGAATGAAAGCTTGCAGGGCTGGTGCTCATTAGGAAGGATGGGTTTCCTCCGCGCCGCCTATAGCCCCTTCTTTATGCTGAGGTTCGGCCGTGTGGTTGGGCTTCACGGCAGTCCGAAACCAGCACAAAGAGTGTGTGTGACGCGACGCAGAAGGCGCACGCATGTCCTGGCGTGCGCGCGCGTGTGTTTTGTTTCCTGCGGACGAACACGTTTCTTTGTGTGACATTCCTTTGTGTGTTGTGGGGGAAAAAGGCAGGAGAGGAGAGGCTGAGCGCATCGTGCAGGAGCGCAGAGCGTGCTTCTTCAAACAGCATTTCATAAAGGCTAACCAGGGCCACCGCGTGCCAAAAGCGGCGCGGTGTCCTCGGATACCCCCTGCCTGCCTTGCCTGCCTGCACACTAAAAATTGATACGTCGGGGCTGTGGTTGGGGAGGGGGACGGGGGGGGGACGCGTGGGGAGGATGGGAATTCCGCTTTCCTTTGTGAGGAAATGGGATTGTCACGGCGAGGCTCTGCGGCTGTAAAGGCACAATTTACACCCAGAAAAGGCGTCATTTCCCGGGCTCGAATGTGCACTGAATGTCTAAAACGGAGGGGTCCGAGCGAAAGGCAGTCCAGTACCTCATGGGCACACCCTACGGCACCGTGAGAATCCCGCCGTGCCACTGGCCCGTGTGGCTGTGTGTGTGTAGGAGCTGCTCGGGCTAAATTAGGTCCTGTCACTACTACTGTGTTCCCCGGCAGCCCCCAGCCCCTGATAGGCTAACACTCCCCCCCACCCTTCACTTTGATTTGTCCGTGCGCTATTCTTCCCAGGCCAGCGCCCCCCCCGCCCAGCCCAGCCCCGGCTCCAGCTCCGGTGTTGTAAGTAAACACATCGCACTTAGCTGGAGAGCGCGGCTATAAAGGACAAGTGTAGTGTCAGCAGCGGGAGGAGCCGCTCCGTCACGGGGGAGTCCATCAGCGCAGACCGGAGGAGACGGCTCTGCGGGGGCCGCTTTAGACCAGGCGCCTGGGGTGTGTGCACGTGTGGCCCTTTGGTCGTGAACAGCTCAGGGAAGGAAGGAGGCGTCACGATCGATCAGCCGATTATTGGCCAATGGACTTGCAGTACAGTGAACTGCCCTCGCCGCAATGGGCTGGTCTGGTTCACGGGTTCACGGTCGCCCCAACAGGTTGATGGTGAAGCTGAAGTGTAGCCTGGAAGGAATCGTGTTTATAAGTTATAGCACATCATCTATTGATTTCATTGATCAGGGTCTTCTAAGACACTTGAGTAAATTGGGGGGAAACTGGGAAAATTTGTGGCCAAGATGAAAATCACAAAGAAAATCACTCGAGTTTTGAGGTTTTTCTTGGGCTTTACTTACTTACTTGTAGTTTTTGTTCCACATCTAAAGTGTGAGCCATCAAGCGTATGTTGAAATGTAGAAAGTGTTTGGCAAGTGACCGAGAAAAGGGTGGAGAGCGACTGGTTAGAGGGTTAGAGATCCCTGATTTATATACTCTGTCACTTATTCTAGTATATAAATCAATACATGAATAACCATGTGTAAAATGTGAATGCGGTTTGTCAAACATTTCTACACAAACCTGTCATCCCTGCACTCCGGCTTAGGTCCCATGTGCTTGTGTTTGTGCTGCAGTTGGAAACAGAGCCCGGGCGATCTCTCAAGGCCACAGGCTGCTTCCCCGTGTGCACCATGTTGTTCCGCTCCACACTGATAGTGGCCCCTGGGAGCCTGTCCTCCGTGGGGCCGTTCGGGGGCCCATTGTCTGTGTGAAGTGCTTGTTTGTGGCTCTGTGCTGTCAGTGGAGGAATGCCATGCATGCAGGTGACCCGTCTGCCTGTTGTCCAGACCTGTGGAGCCGTGACTAATGTGAGAGGATGTGGCGCTGCCATTGAGCGCAGGATTGAGGGGCAGTGGTGTGTGAACAAGCGGGACCTTCTGAACTTCACTGCACTGTTAGACACACTGTTTACAGCACACTGCTGATGTCAGGCCATGAGCTACCTTTAAGAGTGTTCTGTGTTGTGCGGTGACGTGGGTTGTTGAAGATATGTTGGAAATCTAAAATGAGTTCATTCAGGATTTGCCATGTTACTATTCCTCCAATCCATCTTTCTCAGATGGATTATCACTGAGTACAATGTCCAACATCCCTGACATGTCATGGACACGGATCATGTGAATCAACTTTACCCAAGTCGCGCTGTAGGATCGAGGCAGGATACTGTCTCCATAAACGATATTATTGAAGACCTTATCATGCCATAGAAACTAAGTCTAAAGCTTCAAAATGACACTTAATATACTAAATATACTTAATCCTAAAAACAATCTCAGTCGATATTCATTATAACAGCTGTACTTCAGACCTGTACTGTTTCACCTCTTCCTTTTGTAGCTCTGTCTGAGCTCAGAGCGTGCGGTCCATCTGCAGACCTGGACTGCTTCATTTCTTTTGTCAGTCCACTACCATCTTTTCCTGCTCTTTTAGTCTCAATACATTTTGAATTGTGTATTGCAGTGACAGTTAGAGTTTCACATCCTATAATCAAGTTGGGAGTTAGAGTTATCTTTCTATTTGAATAATCCTTTAACATTTGAGGCTCTTAACAAAACCCTAGCAGAGCAGCAGTAGATGTTTTTAAGTCTCCCTGACCCACACGTTGTCGTTTGAGACTCTGTCTTTACAGATAGTTTGTATTAAATGTTTAAAGTCTGTAAACGTGCTGAGTCCCATGTAGCTAAGTAAGCTCTTGATCACACTGGTGATTGAAAGTAGGACTGCGTGATTTGACTTTGAAACAAAATTTTGCAAATTACAATTTGAATTCATTAGGATAAAAATAACTTATCAGGGATGGACTGCTAGTCTTTCCAAACAACAAAGATATCGTTTTGATTCCATCTTTTAAAGACTACGTACTACAGATGTAGATACTTGGAGTTCTTCCTCTAACACTTTGATCCGACCCCCCCAGTCTCAGTCAGAGACTCTACAGTTTGAGCCTGCCTCTTACTTCTGGCATCATCATATTATGGCTGCACTCACATGGGAGGCCAATAGTTCACACTGAGCTATTCAAAGCTTCAGCCATATGACTAGAGTGGGGGAATTTATTTGCTGTTAAGAAAAGAGGCCGTAAAATAAAATCTAATTGATTTTCTAGACTGACTGTGAAGAAGCAGAGACGCTCCTGTTTCTCCTGAACGCTGAAAGCCTGTTCACTCCGCTCTTGACCAAAGGGAATCATTCCCACAGAGCACAGAGCTGATACGAAAGCACTGACGTGAGGTGAGGTTTCCAAACACACAAGCTGCACCACAGTTCTGCTCCAGCCTCCGCCTCCTGGACTCAGTGTTTTGTCACTCTCTGACTGGATCAGGTCAGGTGTCCGTCAGAACGCTGCAGACCGAGCCGTGTCTGTTTAGAAAGTTTTGAGCTGATGTCTCATGGAGATATCTTTGTGCTGTCCACCAAGTGTTTCCACAATATCTGTCTTGTAACAATATGGGCAATAGTGTTATAGGGAAAGTGAAGGGCTTTCATTTACTTGTCATTTACAGTGCCGTAATTAAAATAAAGGCTCAGTGCGCGGCCTCTGGGCTCTAAAGCAGCGACATCCGCGGCGGACCGTGGGACGCCACATGGTTTTGCTTTGCATTTCTGCAACTAAACGTGATACAGGCTCAGATGGAAGCGGAGAGCCCTGACATGGATAAACACTGTACATGAAGAGAGAGGAGGAGGAGTGGTGCAACACACACTCTGGATAAGTCGTCCTCCTTTGACACGTTTACACACGAGTTTTAACACATTTGTGATGCAAAAATCCATGTTCCATGATTCTGTTCAGAAATAATGTTGTTTAGCTCCATTTATTCTGCAGTCTCAGATTGTTTTACGTAAATCTAGCATGAAGAATATCGTAGGTCTAAACACCGAAACAAGAGAACTGGCTTACACTTGTATTGCTCTTTACACGCCGGTGTTACCAAGTTTCTCAAAGTGCCACACTGTAGTCGTTATTCATTCACACAGTGGGGTTAAGCTACCATTGTCTGCCAATCTGCGCCATTGGCCCCTGCCACCACCAACCACTCACTCGCACACTCACTCATCCTGGCCTGTTGTACATGTTTTCAGTGGTAGAGGAAACCTACGGTGACACAAGGAGACAAACTCCACAGAAAGGCCAGAGTCGAACCCGGGACCTTCTCGCTGTGAAGCAGCCGTGCAGCCGCATAATGACAGATTAATTAATGACAAATAAATATAGCTCATGGCAGAATTTTTATGACCCCCTGTCTAAATGACGGAGAGAAATGACTCCGAGTGAAACCACTGGTTCACAGGCTGAGTGTGAGGCAGAAATGATTATTTATTAATGGAGAACTGTCTCGGGGGCCAGATTCAAACTCCAGGGGACGAGATTTGGCCCTCACTCACTTGGCGAATTGGGAAGTTAAACTCCTTGAGATTTTGTTTCAGATCAATGAAGCTTTTTCAGACTTAAGTATAAGATAAAGATGTGTTTGAGATTGTTACCTGCTAAATAAAGCATTATACCCTCTGTTTAACCTCTTAACTCCCGCCTGAGGATCTTTTTCCTCACGTCATCACATTTTTTTGTTGGGTATTCAACTCATTTTTGTATCTTTGTCATTTTTTTTGTCTTTTTTGTCACATTTTTGTCATTTTTTGTCACATTTTTGTCATTTTTTTTGTCTTTTTTGTCACATTTTTGTCATTTTTTTTGTCTTTTTTGTCACATTTTTGTCATTTTTTTTTGTCTGTTTTGTCACATTTTTAATCACATTTTTGTCACATTTTTGTCATTTTTTGTCACATTTTTCACATTTTTGTCATTTTTTTTGTCTTTTTTGTCACATTTTTGTCATTTTTTTTGTCTGTTTTGTCACATTTTTAATCACATTTTTGTCACATTTTTGTCATTTTTTGTCACATTTTTCACATTTTTGTCATTTTTTTTGTCTTTTTTGTCACATTTTTGTCATTTTTTTTGTCTGTTTTGTCACATTTTTAATCACATTTTTGTCACATTTTTGTCATTTTTTGTCACATTTTTCACATTTTTGTCATTTTTTTTGTCTGTTTTGTCACATTTTTTAATCACATTTTTGTCACATTTTTGTCATTTTTTGTCACATTTTTCACATTTTTGTCATTTTTTTGTCTGTTTTGTCACATTTTTAATCACATTTTTGTCACATTTTTGTCATTTTTTGTCACATTTTTCACATTTTTGTCATTTTTTTTGTCTTGTCACATTTTTGTCATTTTTTTGGTCACATTTTTATCACATTTTTGTAAAAATAAAATTGTCTTTTTTGTCACATTTTTGTCATATTTTTATCACATTTTTGTCATTTATTTTGTCATTTTTTTGTCACATTTTTGTATTTTTTTTTATCACATTTTTGTATTTTTTTATCACATTTTTGTATTTTTTTGTGTCTTTTTTGTCACATTTTTGTCTTTTTTTGATCACATTTTTGTCATTTTTTGTGTGACATTTTTGCCACTTTTTCATCCATTTTTCATCACTTTTTTGTCAATGTTTTCTCACTTTTTTGTCCCATTTCCATCATTGTTTTCATCTCAGCTTTTTTCCAGGAGCTTTTGGACTGGGGCAAAGCCAAACTGGAGAAAATGTGCTCTGTTCAGGTGGGAGTTAAGGCGTTAAAAGACTTTTGTGTGATTGGAATATCATTTGTTCCTCGCATTAATGGAGTGCTTGACATATGGTTCAAATGCATTGCTGTGTTTGCCACATGACATGTTAGACAACCTTTGAAACACATCCAGTCCAGCCATGACGAAGAAGCAACTGTGCAGTATCTTCTGAAATCTGGCTCCTTTTGGACAATAGCCGCTGCATCGGTACACACATCATAAGGTCAGGTACCACGTGAACTTGGATACCGCTCCTCCGTACCGCGCACATGCTTGACCCGTCATGTGAAATGGCTCTCCCGTGGCAGGTTGGTGCGAGTTTGTTTTCGGGGCTGCGATGCTGTGGGTGCAGCTGCTGAGGTCAGCCCGCCTAACCTTCAGTGCAGCATGTGGAGCGCCGGGACAGATGCAGGCCCATTGTGCGCCGCTCGCTCATCCATTCAGGCTTTGTCCCAGCGCCACAACCAGCGCCGTACCACGCGACTAACCAAACTACGCTAACCATCTATCCCGGGCCAGATGGCGAAGGATCCGCCAGCTGAAAACCAGCCCCCGACGTATGGCCCAGAAGTAGCCACAAATCTCACGCAGGGCTCACGGCGTATGTTTAAAGTGTCCTCCCTGGCCCGCTCTGTGATAACACTTTGGCACATTTTTTTGGCTCAGAAAAAGCCGCCTCATCAAAGCGTAGGGAACAAAGTTAAATGAAACGGCTGCAGCTCCGTTCAGCGCTCACCAAAAATAATTAGAACGTAACTTTGGTACGTGCCCGACTGCAGTTCTAAGTCGAAACTTTAATAATGGGCAACAAATTGGTTTGAGTGAATTTACATAAAATATGTGTAGGGACGGGCTGAGATCAAAACACCAACAGATTTCTCATCAGTGAGTGGCGTAATCTCGTTTTTTCTTTTTAACTTGGGCTGTTAAACGAGTACACGCGTGCACGACAGCATTTGTATTTGGAATTAGAGGAATTGTTTTAAATGGCATTCATCTCATCAATTCCCATCCAAAACCTCGCCCAATGCAAAGGAAACAAAGATATGATTGATATTACAATTGCAAATGATGTAATCGTGGGATTTGTGTCTCGGCCCATCCTAAATATCCGCCATCCTGCTTCTCCAGTTTTGGCAAAAAAGCTTCTTGAAAATAGCAACAAAATGGAGACTAAAACGTGGATGGAAACCCAGCAAAAGAGCGGCAAAGACGTGACAAAAAAAAGCAATCAAAGAAACAGAAACAGAAACGTGAGAAAAATGTGTGACAAAAGAGCAACAAAAACAGCAATGAAAAGAAATGTCAAAAATGGTTGTGACAACACGGCAACAACGCAAGGTAAAATATACGTTTAGATGAGTTTTGTAGATCTCAGCTTTCAAATGAGACATTACACTGGCCTATAGGCTGTAAACGTTTAGATTGTCCAAGGACTAGACAAGACAGTCATGCTAGTGTCTCCACTAGTGTCCCTCACAGACATGTTCAGTCGACACAGCAAAGTTCCTGGTAGTACAGTTTCTTTACTGCCAAGTCGGGCTGGGCAATGAATCAAAATGTCATCGAAATCGCAATCTCTGCTTTGTTCAATCTCAATAATCGTCATAGGACTTAATAATCAACAGGTTAACAGCCACTTCTTTGGCACAAACAGGTCAACACTTCAATGAGACTTGATGAAAGCATTTGTTTTTGTTTGAGCTGAGCTTTGAATAAAAGATCTAATTTTATGAATCAGCAAAGTGTATTTAATTTATTATGAACAAATATACATCTCTGCTGTTTGCGGATGATGTTGTTCTGATGGCTCCAACGAACCAGGACCTTCAGCACGCACTGGGCCGGTTTGCAGCCGAGTGTGTAGCGGCCGGGATGAGGATCAGCACCTCCAAATCTGAGGCCATGGTTCTCCACCGGAAAAAGGTGGCTTCCCCTCTTCAGGTCGGTGGGGAGTCCTTGCCTCAAGTGGAGGAGTTCAAGTATCTCGGGGTCTTGTTCACGAGTGAGGGACGGATGGAGCGTGAGATCGACAGACGGATCGGTGCGGCGTCAGCAGTGATGCGGTCGCTGTATCGGTCTGTCGTGGTGAAGAGGGAGCTGAGTCGGGGGGCAAAGCCCAGAACAGCTGGAGGAGGTGTGTGTGGATCGGGAAGTTTGGGCATCTCTGCTGAGACTGCTGCCCCCGCGACCCGGCCCCGGATAAAGCGGAAGAAAATGGATGGATGGATGGATGAACAAATATAATGGAATAAATCTTGATTAATTTTTCTCCAAAATCGCCCAGCACTCCTGCCAAGGTGCGCCATTTTGGCACGACACTAAAACCCTAGTGAACTGTAGTGTTGGCCGTCACTGAACGTGAATGACTGAACTCGATGAACACTCAGACCCACAGTAAACAGAGCAGATGGGTCAGACCTGTCCTACAGATCAAGGGCGACGTGGAACAGACTCTGGATTCAGAAGTTCTTTGTCTTCCTTGTCTGGGTTTGCAAACCAAACAGAGGATCCACAGACTATCCACCATGTCTTCAGTCACTCCTCACCAAAACATGTATACCAGGGGTCAAGGATGAAAGGCTTGGGGCATCCATGCCTTCTGTGCGGCCCAACCCTCCCCCCAACATTTGACCCAACGCTCCCCCGTCGGCCATTTGAGACTAGGGGTGCAACTAACGATTATTTTGGTAATCGATTAATCTACCGATTATTTTTACGATTAATCGATTAATTGCTTGGCTGTGAAAGGTGCATGGAAATTGTATTTCTTCATTTTTTTTTATCACATAAGCTAAAGTGGCGCCGCTTGAGGACATGTTGATGGAAGTAAACGGTTTAGGAGGCTCTTTGTGCTAATTCTGCTTTCTGATTGGATGAGACAAAGACAGATATTTATGAAATTTATAATATACAAAAACTACAGACCCTAACTTTAAAAACAAAGTAGGTTTTCATCCAAAATACATAATTGTTATGTCTTTTTTGCTCAATTTTAGTCTGCGTTTGCTAGAAAACGATTAATCGATTACTGAAATAGTTGCACAACTATTTTAGTAATCGATTGGTTGTCGATTAATCGATTAGTTGTTTCAGCCCTATTTGAGACGTTTTCCCCAATACATTCACCCTGATATCGAGAAGTGAAGAAACGGTGGCGTGTCGCGTACAAGTGTGCATTTCCTGCGACCGTGAGTTAAAAGGAGTTCTAATGAATGTGTGAGTCATGAGGCTCAGCTGACATTCAGCTCGGAGCGGAACTGCTGCTTTTTCCTCCTGATTCGAGGACAATAAACATCCAGCTTCAGAATCTATCGACATGTTTCGCACAATACCTAATGAAAGTGAATGTGGCGGAGGCGGCCGCCGTACGTTATGCAGCATTATGGTTTGACCGGTCGCCAAACGCAACACTTGATTCTCTCAGTGAAACCACAGGAGCGAGGTCACACTTTTCCTGTAGGTCAGTGTCCAAATACTCATCCACCTACACGCTGGATCAGAGTCAAATGGAAGGATCAAATCACAGTGTTTTCACTTCTCAAACACTGCTGTTATAAAGCATTCTGCAAACACTTGATTCTTCTCCTTGGTGGGGGTCGTAGTGAGTGTAGAACCTGCTCGCCCTGTAGTTTAGGTAAACGCTCTGCTCGTGAGTGGTGTGTCGTCTACGAGGTTAAAGCGATGAAACGAGTCTGGAGCTGTGTGCAGACTGGCACATGTGGGGGTCCGCCTGCCTCCCCTGGGCTGGGGCGGCATGTCGGGGGGGTGGGGACTCGTCTGCGCCGGTCCTATAAGACACACTGCACATCTGCTCCGGACAAAGGGCGGCTGGAGGAGGGGGCACCCCAGGTCACGCTCTCTGGAGTTAAGAGAATAACAGGAAATGAGCTCAGAGACCGGGCCGGCACCAGGGGGGGGGGGGGGCTCTCGTGCTCAGGCATAAAGTGATCAGATCATTACGTCCCGGGCATTAGTAAGTGCTGTATTTGTCCACATTTAGTTCAGATTGAGGCTGCACGATACTGAAATCATTAGTATTATCAATGTCCAATATTGCGATAACGATTTCACTAAACCATTTTAAAATGTTCTAATTAAACACAAATCGTAAGCAACAAATTTTTCAGAAAATTGTGTCAAAAGGAGATTTAAAAAACACTACGTCAGCACCACAACAAGGCTCAAATTTAACAAAATTAGGAAATGTTTAAAGCTGCTTTAAGCGATCTTTATGTCTACCCCCCTCTCACTCACTCCCCTCCACACACTGCTCTGATTGCATGATCCAGCACGCCAAAATAAAAGCACACAGCTCGTCTCATTGATTAGTTCAGCAGGTACTCGCAACATTACAAGTATATAATTAAATACATTTTAAGTGTTTAGTCTGTTAATAGTTAGGCAGAAAGAAAGTTGAACTAGTGAATCAGACGGTGCTTTTATTTTGGCGTGCAGGATCGAAACAGGAAGTCACTTCTTGGGCAGCGTTGTTATGATTTGAAGTTATGCACAGACTCAATTCTGATCAGTGACATAACTCAAATACCAGAGACGGGAAAACCAAACCCTCCGCCTCTTGAGGTCAGGTTATTGCTGTAGTCAAAACCTCAATTGCCATTGGATGTCGATAAACCTTGCAGCCCTAATTCAGGGACTTAAATATTTGAAATGTGTATGATCTTACAATCAAACAGTCAAATCACCAGGATTTCAGAACAGCTTGTTTTATTCATAAGACCCTGGACTGTAGGCGTGTTGTATATCGTGATATTACGATGTGCACGTCCCGTATCAATCCAAAAATCGCCTGTATTAATATTTAGAAATCTGATTTAGGGGGAATTCATTGCAGCGTCTCTGGTCCTGCACTTTTACTCCCGACTGCTTGAGTAACGATGATGTAGAAGGAGCTACGAGACGCTCCGGGACACTTTTAAAACTCTACAGTTGACCTCACTTTTACAGCAAAGCCGGAGACCTGGATGATTCCGAGAGCCACCAGCTTTGTGCGCATTTGCTTTTGTCCCCTCACTTTCTCCACTTCACCGTCATGTTTTTGGCTTGTTTTTTTTACCACAAATCACAGCAAAATGGATTTATCTTCGTAGTGTTTTATTATGGAATAAAACGAAGCCGAAGGGAAAATACAGCAGGATCATGTTGTGTCGCGGTGGTGAAGTGGAGAGAATTGCGTCCTCTTTGTGCTCACACATAAAGATAACAAAGAGAAGGAGTTCTATACTTGATTATGACGTCAGGTGTCCATGCAGTTGTTGGAGTTGACGTCTCTGTAGAGCTCTGCGAGACTCTGCCAGCGCGCATAACCGTCTCATTCCTGCCCGAGGAGCCCGTTGTCCTTCGGCATATCACCGCGGCCTCGTTCCAGAATCACTAAAAATAGAACATCTCTGATTGAAAGAAAGGGCAACATCGTTTTAGAGTCAACAAAGAGTTTGAATCTCGTGGCCTTGGTCGTGTTGTCGAACTACAGCGTGGGCTCGACAGACACAAAACTCTGATTCTCTATCGTGACTTGGCGTCTTTTCAGACATTTGTTTTCCTAAAGAAACAGTGCGGGATCACACCATTTTAAAAAACACAGTAGCAGTGAGTGTTGTTCTCTGCTGCGTCAGTTCCATTTCCCACAGCGGTACATACCCAAGCAAACAGGAAGCGGAGTAAACCAATCAGCGAAGGGCGGGCGCGTGCCGTTGATGCGCCGTTATTAGCGGTTTTGTGCTAACATTCGTGCAGGATTATGAATCACGGAATTCGCCGACTGTGGATGTGTTTTTTTATCATTTACCGCAGATTGAAGACACGCTCTTGGTCTCGTGTGCCGTTCATAGATTGGTAGTGAGGGACCTGCGTGAGTGGTGTGGGCTTGTTTGAATTTTCTGATGCCAACGAGGCCGGACTGATAACCCCGTGTACAGGGGGGGTAACGTTGATTTGCATTATATTCATTAGGGATGCACCGATACCGCATGCTTGTACTCATACTCGTACTCATTCATGAGGTCCCGATAACATAAGCCGATACCATTTGACGTGCGGCCAGCGCACCTACGAGGCGCAGCTACGAGGCGCAGCTATGAGGCGCAGCTACGAGGCGCAGCTCTCAGCAGAGGAGAGAAGAAGCAACAAACTGGAGAATTCTTTAGTGTAAATACAATAATCCACATAGAGCTGACTTTATTACAGACTGCGCTCTCTAAACCAGAGTCTGAGCTGGATTTAACCAGAGCTTAATGTTGTTTGTGCTGCAGAGTCTGCAGTGTTTACAACATACAGGCTAACGTTGCTAACTCGCGGCTAACAGTTTTGACCATTCTGACGCCGTTTTATGCCCAGGGGTTTATTCATCTGAAAAACTAACCCAGTGGTAACCAACCACTGCGACTAAAAAGTCCTCAGAAAATCCAGATTAAAGACATACAGCATGTTTATATTGAGCGAGAATGAGCTGCAGCAGAACAATGAAAACGCTGTAGCTACTCGCTAAGTTACTACAAAACACACGAGAAAATCTACAGGAGCTGAAGTAAAGACGAAAAGAGACCATTTAAGTAACATCTCAATACTATTGTTAAATAAAAATACATAAATATATAAAGCACAGGCATTGGGAGCTTTAGGACATGCGCTTTTCTGTCTATGATGGACAGAGCAATAAAAATTAAAAACTATATTGAATGAAAATAAAATAAATAAATAAATGGCATCAGCACAATTCTAATATAACTGCTCTTAAATGTGTCGCCGACTTTACTTAAGGAAATGTAAATGAGTAAATTTACTAATTACAAACCAATCTGCTGTGAAAAAAGTGAGAATGTTGAAGAAAATGCCTTGTACTTGTATCGGTATTTGGTATCGGCGTGTACTTACATCCAAGTACTCATATCGGTAGAAATAGTAGTAAAAGTAGTATCGGTGCATCCCTAATATTCATGCATAAAAGCAGCGTATGATTAAGAAGATGTTTTGGCCACACTTGTTACTCGCCTATTTCAAAGCACTTTTCAAACGCCTACAGCCCAGAAGAACAGACATAAACTTTTCCCGGCTGTTTTGTTTCTTATTGTTATGATTAGGAAACTGATCTTGAATAATCGAGTAGGCTACTGTGATGTAGTCCTTTTATTTTAAAGGGGGGGGGGGGGTATTATGCAAAATCGACTTTTTCAAGCTTTGCATCCTGTTATTCTGTCACTCCCTCATTAAAAACATGGCTGAAGTGTTGCCTTGGCACATTCACGTATTTTTTGAGTAATCCTTAAACACTCTGATGGCGGCCATTTTAGGGACAGCTTTGCCTGAGTCCTCCTAGGAACGCCCCCACCTCCTGGAGACGCCTCCGAGCTTTCGTCACCAGCCGAGTAACCAATCAGAACCCCCTCCACACTGATGCCACAGACAGCGTGTGGAGGGGGCGTGTCGGAAAGGCTCAGAGGTTCTTAAAGAGACAGAGGCCTATTTCAAGACATTCACTACAGACATTTTGAGAGAGACATTTTATACAAGGCAGTTATTCTAATTTACTGCATTTACAGACCAACAGAAGGTTTGTCATCATTGTAGTGTGATATAGACTGGTGCTATGGGACTGAAACAAGCAGAATACCCCCTCTTTAAGAAAGTGACCGTGTTCTAAATACCCTCAAATGAGTAATGAGCATTCTAAATACATTCAATAACTATCCAACACTGTCGGTATCAGAAGCAAAAAAGCTGGAGTGGTTCATCTGTTTTCTATGGTTGTTTTGAAGCAGATTCCGCTCTTCTTACCAGATTTCAGGCCAAAACCATCCGTGCCTTCAAATCAGTTCACCAATCCAAACCCATGCCCCGCTTAACTTTAAAATGATGCGAACTGCTGCTGTTTGAGTGTCTAAAGTCCTGAGCAACTCAAATACCCTGGACCCGTGGGATTATGGATGGAAATTAGCCTCTGGCATATTTACATGCATGTATTCCATGTTTGTTCATTAACATGCACTGTCCCAATCGAATGAATGAATAAATGAAATACTGGAACACACAGCATCCATGGACCTGGTTCCACTTTTGTGTTTTTATCATCACATGCTTATGTGGGTCGTCGCTGACAGCGGTTTGAATTGAGGAAGCCGGAGACACATGACCATGACTTCACTTGAACAAGAAGGGGTTTATCGTCTGGGATGTATTTGCAGTCAGGTGTTATTCAGAGCAGGTTACGTTTTCAGAGCTTCTGGATGCATTGGTTGAGGTTGAAACAATGCAGTCACCTCACGACTCCGCTCCATGTGAGGGCAATCAACAAACGGACAAGTCTGATTTTTTTTTATAAAGCAGATGAGAATAATACTGGTTTAACTCCTTGACACACTCAAGGCCATCAGAGCAAAATCTGGCAGCAAAACATTGTGATAAACTGCATTGTTGACTTTAAAGATACTAGATACTTTCAACTCTAAAGTACCACATCACATCTGCAATAAACAAATACTGCACTGTAGTGTTACGAAGAAAAAATAGGGGGGGAAAATGCTAATAAATCTACAGACGAATGAATATGGGGGCCAAATGTACATAGTTTTTTTTTTTGAACGATTTGTGGATATAGTAATTATCGTGGCAGCCAAGCGTGCGTAGTAGCAGTCAGATGTGTTCGATCTCTTGAATTCCACTTAGTATTATGTTTGAAATGAGTGTTGACTGAAGAATACCTGCAGCATTTGGACATTCGTTCTGCGGCGCTCGTGGCGGTTGAGGTCTGTGGAGCGTAAGATGGCGCTCCGCTGTTGTAGGCGCCGCTCTCTGGCCCGTGTGCGGCTGGACAATCCCGTTTGTATGGATTGTAGCTCGAGCCTTTGTGTTGCCCGGCTCTCGCATTGTATTAGATTAATGTTGATCCAGTCTTTTCATTTGCGGGGGGTCTCCTGGGGCCGCGCTGCCGGGATGGAGCTCCCCTGGACTCTCCCACAGTGTGTCTCTCTCACTTGGAGCACATTACAGCAGCCCCGCTGGTCAGCCGCTCGCTAATGCGTCGGGCTATTACTCTACTCTGTTACACAGCTTATGGACTCCACGCACTTCACAGCACATTCTGTCCTGGCAGACGGCAACAGGAGGGTTTGTTTTTCCTGCGCAGTTTTCATTCACCATGTGACAATATGAAATCGAATGTGATCTCCCAATTTGAAGACATCAATGCTCGTCTCATGCTGAGATGTTCATTTTCCTCGCCCACTTCTCTCGTAGGCCATGGTTCGAGTGACTGAGAGGCGGATTTATCCAATCACAGCAAATTATGAGTCGAAGCAGATGGTTTTTAACATGATTAAATGAAAGCTAGAATCAGAATGGCAATCTAGGCTCTCGGAAAATCATCATCTGCTTTTTTTTTTTTTTTTGCCATGTTGCCAGACTCTGAATAGTTGGATTTGTATGTCTAGTGAAATCACTTAACGCCAGTGGTGGTCACTGGTCAAATGACTTGCTTTCATTATTTGTGTAGCAGTACAAATACCACCGGTTATGGATGTCCCGATCCGATATTCGGTATTAGTATCGGTGGCCGATCAGGCATTATGAGAGTATCTGATTATCCGAGAGCGGAAAAGATCCTCCACAGGAGCCAGAATCCAATCCAGCAGCGGTGATGAGAGCGCTCTGGTAGGTGTTCGTGTGTATGCATAATAATTAGCCATGTACTCCTAGTGTTGATGTCTTATTGTAATACAGTAGACCTGAATGGCCTATGGGGCCAAGGGGCTGATAGGCTGCGATTATAGACAGTTTCGATGGAAAAATAGAAATCTGAGACACACAATCAGCTGCTGGTATTTAATAAGTAAATAATAATTATGAAATACTGTCAGACAGCTGATTTTGTGTGCTTCGGATTTCTGTGTTTCTATTAGATTATTCTCTGCCCACTCGGGATCCTGGAGAGCACCAGCTGACACGCTAGGTTAGATCCGGCGAGTGCAAGTTGTTTGAATAGACTATTTTAGTTTTCATGTAAAATGCCTATTTAGCCTTAATATTACCCAACATTGCCTTCTAGTTTAAAATGTACTGAGGATGCAGGTTTATGGAACAGCTCAGGCCTGTAATCGACTGCCAAGTTGGTGTAACTGTTGTAATATGCATAGCTCTACAATATATTATTCTTATTACAAAGAATATACTATAATAGTGGTGGGACTTGATATAAAATGTTTAATCGAGTTAATTACAGGTCTGTCATTAATTAATCAATTGCATGTTAGTCGAAAACCAAAAAAACGACATTTTTCGCACTTAAATGATTCAATAATTAGATAGAAACACGAGTTCAACAACAAATGTATTCATTGTTGTTAATCTGTATAGTTATTCAAGCTTTCAAGTGTTTTAGGAACTCTGATCACTCATGGAGCTTGTAGAGTTCATTATACAGTAATAATAATGCTACATTTATATAAAAGATAAATAAAGCAAAAGGGCCATAAAACAGCACCTTTAAGTGGTTAACAATTGGTGTAAACAGAGAGCGCCATTTCCTATTCACCTTATTCCGTCCCGCCTACTTTTGCCACTTCTTGCTTTGTCACACTTCCAGTCGAGCAGGACCCCACCTCTAATATTAGTATATTATACCTGTATAATACATTCTCGTAGTTAAAGACTGTATCGGCTTGGTAAATGTTTAAATAAATATTACTTGAATATTACTAAAAGTTGATCTACAAATCAGTTTGGGAGAAATCGTTTTTCCTCTTTAAAAAGCAATATCACCTCCCTGTACGGCAACACAACGGGGACAAATCTAAAATAGAGGTTTGTTCTTTGGGTTAAATGTGAAAGTATACTTGTGGCTGTCCCCACAATGAACAAAAATCCAAGGAACTCCATCTATTGATCCAATGCTGATCCTATCGTAGCATTTATTTCACAGAGTCTGAGAGCAAATGGATGAGCTGGAGTTTTATCTTTCCCACACTTTTCTTGTTTGTGCATTACCCGTTTAATTTTCCATCCTTTCTGTCTCTGCTGTGAAGGGCTGGTGTGCCGTAGCGCTGGGTGGTGTTGCCGTCAGGAAAATAATATGCAAATGATTTGAATGCAGAATCTGAATCATTTTTTCCACGGTTTGATTTTAGAAAAAAGTAAAAAAGCCACAAATAGAACGAATAACGTCAAAAAGTTTAGAAAGTGACGTCTCTGCACTGGTGGCGTTATTATCCGTCTCCACTTTGGAAGCAATTAGCTACAATTGTCTTTTCTCTGTGTTCTTCGTCTTTGTTTTGAAAAGCAGACAGATTGTCCTTGTTTTCATAGTTCTTGAGCAACTGAAGAGCACAGCGAATTCCGTCTGAAACACATCCTCCTACTCTTATTCAGCGGTAAACCTGGCTGATGTTTTTGCCTTCAGTCACAGCTCTAACTTCTTATGACTAGCATACGTAGCATACTTTTCAAATTCAAAATGTAGGGCAAATTGTAGCATCAAAATCAACGCGACTTTCTGTCTTACATTTGACCTTTCACAAAACCCCGCCCCAAAACACTCATTATTCAGACATTGTCCGAAACTAGCAGAGCAGTGTGCGTTTTTTCCCTTTCATAGGCGAAAATCAAGCTGAAAACAGTGTATGCTAGCTTGTAAGCCAAGGTAAGACTCATTGACCGTCCGTCTGGTCGTCGATATTCCCGCTAGAATATCTGGTACATTTATGGTATAAAATAGGGCTGTGCAATTAATCAAAATGCAATTACGATTTCGATAATTGCACTAGACGATCACAAACGCCACTGGTAAGAGCTCACCTTGTGCTGAAAGGAGAACAGAAGCCTCGATGACTTTGCCCAGACACTGGTTTGTTTAGTAGAAAAGTCTAAAACTCTTCTTCAGGAGCAGATCAACGGAGCTCAAACACTTATTATTTCATGCTGCTGAGATGATTGTTTCTGTTCCCTTCGTATTTCAGGAGCTAAAGGCTCAGGCTTTGGTCTGACATAAGCAGTGGCGGCTCCAGACAATTTTGATTGGGGGGGCAATGGGGGGTCCTGGTCATTTCAAGGGGGTCTCATGAAAACCAACAAAAAATATAGTGGACACGGCTAATAACTGCATATTACTGCTGCTAAACCATAAAAACAACACATATCAACTACTTTGTTTTAAATTAATGAATCAATTGCAGTTTGCAAACAATACGCTCAAACTTTAATTGCCATATTCACGCCCATGACACAAAACATATTTACAAAATAGTGGGTGCAGCAGGTCATGGGGGGTTGCAGGGATTCTTATGTTTGTATTTTTTATGTGTCAAATAAATGAATAAATGTTATTAGGGCCGGGAATCGATTTTTACAAAATGTTTACAAATGAATTGCAAATCTAATTATAAATGCCTTCATGAACTGCCTAAAATCTCCTGACTAGAATTTACTTTGGCTTTGAAAAAGGCCAAAACATTTCTCTTAAGTCTGTGAGCCTTCCCTTGCTGTGCTGGTCCTCAGCGAGGGTCACCAGTTCTATCACACTGAAAAGCAGGACTCTTGCGGTCAAAAGTGAGGACACATCTGAAACCCACAGATATTATTTTAAATAATGTTACCATTATTGTTACACCCAATCAGGATGCACAAAGCATCAATGTTGTTGCATTATGTATAGAAAATATCATTAGCATAAAGAAGAATTTACATTTCATCAACTAATGATTGATCGACTGTAACTTTAAGCTCTTTAACATTATGTGGTCATACTGCATTTGGTGGGAACAGGGCGCTCGCTCTGTGCGTGTGAGCGGCAGCTGTGCGGTCAGAGCGCAGAACTGCCCCTGTAAGCAGCAGCTGACCGCGGGGCAGGCAGGCCAGTGCACTATCAAAGCTAAAGGTGGACATTGTGTCCGTGAGCGGCAGTAATACGCCAAATTGAACACGCGGTTTGTGCGTGACCAGATCCTGATTCCGCTGTGGAGTTTACAGACTTCCATCCGCCCGGTGCACTTTCATTAATGTTGCTGAAACTGGCTTCCTCCCTCTGTCAGCCCCGCGCTCAGCGCATGGTGTAAACAGCGAGACATGCGCCAGTCGTGGCGTTGACCGCATGGAAAGAAACGTGACAGTCACTGCGCCCAAAAAACAGACACATGTAGCGCGCATACAGCCTCCCGCAGCAGCGGAGATCAGGCCCGTCATTTTCAGGAGGAGGGATTTATATGTATTTAATCAAGAAGGGGTTGGGGGGTCTAATGGGGGGTCAAGGCGTTTTTTGGGAGGGTCTTGAGACCCCCCAAGACCCCCCCTGGCGCCGCCGGTGGACATAAGCACTAATTTAAAAACATAAATTGGCGCTGTGTGATGATGTCATCAGGCTGCGTGGCTCTGTTGGACAGGTGTGAGGGCTGGCCAGCAGGGGGCAGGCATCCCTTTTAGTATTAGTTTAGAAACGTGAGCATATTAAAAAAAAGAAAAAGTTTATTGTCCAAAGAAAATGTTGTGCATAGTTGTTTTTTAAATAATAATAAAAATTAATAAACAAAGTAAAGATTTTTTTTTTAGGCAACAAATAATCATTTGAATAATCGTGATTTCAATTATTACTAAAATAATCGTGATTATTATTTTTTTCTATAATTGAGCAGCCCTAGTTTAAAGTGCGGCAAAGCTGAGCAGAGCCTTGATGTTTCCGGTGGTTTTGTTCTGCCAGCAGTGCCGGCGCGTCGCAATTGGAGATTCATGACTAATATGTTACCTCACTGAATAACCCACAGCCCTGTGGGGGAGATAGAGCCACTGCAGCCTAGGGGCGTAACGGTTCACCTATCTCACGGTTCACCTATCTCACGGTTCACCTATCTCACGGTTCACCTATCTCATGGTTCGGTTCGGTTCACAGTGCAGGACCCACAATTCGATGCATCACAAGGTGCAAGTACAATAGACATTTTTTTAATACGGTTTGAAATAATGTGTTCATCGTTAGGCAGTATTTCTAATCTCAGACGAAATTGGCAGTGCTTTCTTATTTTTCAAAGCTGCTTTATAATAAAATGTGGCCCTGGGCTCACAATGCATTTTAACAAAATATAAAACCATCTGTTTAAAGTAAAGAAATATGTTTAGCAGCGCATTATAGGCCACCCGCACTGCAGCCTCTGTCTCCTCTACATGCTGTAGTTGTAGCGTCCCCTTGGGCGACTGCGGCGCAGTTGGTAGAGAGGGTCATCTCATGATCGGAAGGTCGGGGGTTTGAATCTCCTGAAGGTGCCCACTGTCGCTGTGTCCACCCACCTTGTGTAAAATGTCCAATGTTCATTTGCACCAACATGTCAACACTTCAGTTTCTGTGCGCGGCCTAAAAACAGCTTTGTGTCGGTGTAGTAACTGATTTTACCTTGACTTCTCCAGTCCTATGTAAACTAATAGGAGAGAAGGGGCGGGCACAATTCATGGCCCCTCCCACCACGCAAACTTCCAAAAAAAGGTGAATAAGAAATGAAATATTTGTTGAACATTTTTTTATTGTCTTAATGATGTAAAGGCATTAGAGCGATCTTCTCTCGGGTATAGTAGAAGGATTTTTTCTTTCAACAATTGCATTTGAAAAGTTTAGAACAAGAAAACCTTGTAGATGTCACACACGATTAAGACAAGTTCAGCAGACAGTCCAGTGGGCGAGTGTGCAGTGCATCCAAGTGTGTATCCAATAAAACAAAACTCTCCCAGTTATGTGATTTGATCTGCTCTTTTTGACCATGTTTACAGTCAGTCTGTGTAGTGTGGCTCAGACACTCTGACTCACTGGAGCTGTCTGCTCCAGCTCATGTGTGCACACACAGACACGCACACGCAACACAGATAGTGGGTTCAGGAAGTATTTCTGGCCCTATTTATTTCTATGCTAATCTATTTATTCCTGATTAAATATGCAAGCTTATAAGGAGGCTTTACCTTTCTGCGTGTGTGAGTACTGGGCACAACTTTGATTAAGAATAATAGTCGTTGCATAGGTCTATTTTTTATTTGTATTATTGTTGTATTGTTTGGGAGAGCGCATTCACTCTTTTCTTGATTTCGGGGGGGTCAGGGATTCTGAAGTATCTGACGAATATCCAAGATGATATAATATTGTGCAATGTGGATATTTCACCAGTCCCAAAGGTTTCCAGTAACCCCAGCTCTGACCGCAGCACAGTGACAGACACATCTCAGACAATTCCACACATACCGCAAACAGGAAGTCTACCCTCCACAGCAGCCGAGACAACCAGACAAAAAGGAATGAGCCGCAAGGACTCTTTCACAATGACTTTGTTTCTGATTCAACCAGACTAGTGAAGGGTCAGAGCTGGTTCATCACCAACAAAATCAACCAGACTCTATATGATTATTAATGAGTTCCCAGCATGGTTCTTCCGATACTGTGGTGCCGCCAGCGAAAGAGATTATTGGCTCTTTTTAATCTTTAAGCAGCCGCGTTAGAACAATATTATTACAATTATGTTAATATCTTTTCAATGTTTGTTTTTTTTACTCTGAAGATGCATATTTCATGGTGCCTTGTGTCAAGAAACATAACTATTTTCAGCAGGACTTGTCATAAACCTTTGTGGCTTATGGTTTTCTAATGTGACTTGCCGCAAAGTGATTTCACCAGCTATAGTCTGTGCGTAACATGCTGTAGCTTTCTTCAGACCGGCACCAAAGAGTTTTAGAGGTGAAAATCCAACGTCAAACCAACTTGCTCATACTTGCTCATCAAACAACTCTAAAACTTTGTTCTGAGAAAAAGAGAATAGAAAGTGTGTGCGCTGCAGCGTCATTGTGCGAGACGTTTCCGGAGCGTCTAACCTCGAGCAGAGAATACTTGAGCGCGACAGGAGAGTTGCGCTGCAGTAGAACAGACGGGTGTTCATGTCGAGCCCTGATCGTCAGCGATATTGCGTTATCTTTGTGTTGTCACGTACGACGCTCCAGGCTCTAAGAAATCCATTGTTTTAACCTGTGCAGCCAACAAGATGTCAACCATGTGGTATAAGACCAAGAGTTACTGGATAGGATACTTTTACTTTTACTTTTACTAGAAACCCAGGCGTTATCACCATTGTCAGATACTAAATAAGTATGGAATTCTGAATTTTACAAACCTAGTATTGTACTCTAATTAGGGCTGCTCGATTATTGAAAAAATAATAATCACGATTATTTTTGTCATAATTGAAATCACGATTATTCAAACGATTATTTGTTGCCTTTAAAAAAATCCATCAAAAAAGTGACAAAAATCCATCAAAAAAAGTGACAAAAATCCAGCAAAAAAAGACAAAAATCCAGCAAAAAAGTGACAAAAATCCAGCAAAAAAAAGACAACAATCCAGCAAAAAAAGTGACAAAAATCCAGCAAAAAAGTGACAAAAATCCAGCAAAAAAGTGACAAAAATCCAGCAAAAAAAAGACAACAATCCAGCAAAAAAAGTGACAAAAATCCAGCAAAAAAAGTGACAAAAATCCAGCAAAAAGTGACAAAAATCCAGCAAAAAAAGTGACAAAAATCCAGCAAAAAAGTGACAAAAATCCAGCAAAAAAGTGACAAAAATCCAGCAAAGAAGTGACAAAAATCCATCAAAAAAAAAAGACAAAAATCCAGCAAAAAAAAAGACAACAATCCAGCAAAAAAGACAAAAATCCATCAAGAAAAAGTGACAAAAATCCAAAAAAAAACACAAAAATCCATCAAAAAAAAAGACAACAATCCAGCAAAAAAGTGACAAAAATCCAGCAAAAAAGTGACAAAAATCCAGCAAAAAAGTGACAAAAATCCAGCAAAAAAAGGTGACAAAAATCCATAAAAAAAGACAAAAATCCATAAAAAAAAGACAACAATCCAGCAAAAAAGACAAAAATCCATCAAATAAAAGTGACAAAAATCCATAAAAAAAAGACAAAAATCCATCAAAAAAAAGACAACAATCCAGCAAAAAAAGACAAAAATCCAGCAAAAAAGTGACAAAAATTAGAAGAAAATTAGAAAAAAAAAGAAAAATTAAAAAATAAATAAATAAATAAATTGAAAAAAAAAATTAAAATAGATTTTTTGCGATTATGCTAATTTTGTAATCGTTTACTGTTGTAATCGTAATCGAATTTGGATTAATTGCACAGCCCTAACTCTAATGTTTGCTTACTTTTTAAAATTATCCATGGAGTCACTGCACCCCCTCTGAGAAAGTGTATAACTTTATGTACTGATAAAATGACTCGAACTACTCGATCCACTTCTAGAGGAGAATACAGCGTCCCAAAATGTAAAACTGCCTTTGCTAAATCTGCTTCTCTGTGATCGCAATGGGTCAGTGGAACACACTGCCCACAGATTATTGCAAGTACGACATTCAAAAGTTTTGCGCATTTGACTAAAAAATGGCTTCTAGAAAAACAAACTTGCTCATGACCTGTAACGTCATGTGGGAGTGACCGTTCACCTAGAAAAAGGACCGGTAAAAGATGTTCTAATGTTCCAATCTTGTTTAAATTAAATGTATGTTTTTAATGATGTCAAAATGTATAAATCCATGGTCAAGTATTCATCTACATTTAAAACCAGTTTTTGTACTGTAACATCAACCTGCCCAGGGATGACAGGTGGAAATTAGCATCTTTGCTTTAACCTGGCACAATGCATCTTTCCTTTTGGTCAATGTTAAATTGTGCACTGTCCCTGTCTAAATAAAAAACATACGTCCCCCTTCTAACTGCGTTATGAGTATTTCCAACTTATTTTACTGGATTTCGCTCAGGGAGTATAAGACGCACCAGTCAAAAATAAGCTAGGTCGTAATCTCAATTGGAGCAATGAATTATGGGATCGCTCGGAGGTCAGTCGGGATAAATTTGACCCGGTAGTCTGTTTTGACAGCGCAGAAGCATGTACGAAGACGAGAGAGTGCAAATAAATGCAGTTTAAATCATCTGTTGTATGTTTGTGTGATATTCAAAACTCCCTAAACTGAGTGAGAGGCTCGGGTGGAGGACACAGAGATGAGTCGCTGTTTTTAGACGATGGGCATTTGCTAATTTGAAGTTATTTGTGTGGAAACGCGGGCTATCGCTAAGCTAAGGCTACAAAGAGGACTTGGAAGACACAAGCCAGGGAAACTCTGGCAGATCCTTGAAACTTCCTTCAGTGAAACAGGTGGTGGAGAGCGATGGAGTTACTGCTGCACATACGATGAGCTTGTGCTGTGACGTCGGTGAAAATAGCATCATGTCCGCGACAGACTCTACCGTGGCTTGACGAGACGTGCTTGTTTTTGTTTATATCACATTTGTTACCCGGGCACGGAGGAGGCGTAACTGCATCGTTGACAAGCCTCTCCCGGCAGCAAGTTTTCCATTTGCGAACTCGTTCCTCCAGCTGTGGCCATCTTGCTTTTAGCCGGTGATTAGCTTTGTTTTGTTTCTTCAGAGCAACCTCTTCTCGCTCACTCCAAGCCTTCTTTCTGCTGCTCGATTAGCCTGCAGTGCCTTCTAGCAGCATGTGAAGCAATTTTTTTTTTTAAAGGAAAAAAACAACAACATATTACCCCCTGCCAAACTATGAAAAAAAAAGGGTGACTTATAGTCCAGAAAACAGGGTAGATCTAAAGTCTTAACCACTTGTAAATCATGAAAAAACACCAACAATCACCAAACTATACAGCGATAGTGTACAAAAGAGGAATAGGAATGAATTTGAACTAAATTTCAACACAACTGACAAAAACGGAAGTTACGGAACCTTCAAGTTTTAAGGGGAAGACCTGTCTATGCAAGAAAAAAAGGCACTTTTATTTGTATTCCGAGTTTGTTTAGTGTCGGATTTTTGATTCTTGATTCCACCAAACGCGTTGAGTGGCCTTCCATTCCTTTTCTGAATTAGTGCTTAATCTCACTAATTAAATCAATGTCGAAAAACTTTCTCGAGGGCCGTTTCAGCCCAGACGAGGTATTTACTTTACTTTAAAGAAAGACGGCATTGAGAGAAGCTGGAGAATAAAAATCGCTGAGCCGCTTCAATGGCAGAAAGGACATACTTTCAGAAGCAGCAGATGGCTTTTGTTTCCTAAAAGAGAAACTATGCAAAGTGGCGATAAAGTGTGATTAAATGTGGTGTAAAGCTCTTTGAATTGCTTCGTGTAGGAACTGTGCTCTGAAAATGCGCTCGCCTCGGTGCAGAGGCAGGTATAGAAGCTGCTGCACAGCCTGCAGTCTGTGTATTCCGTGTAAATTATTGAGAGCGTTTGTGTTGAGCCGGTCTGTTACCTCAGCTCACCCAGCCGTACGGGACGACGCGAGGCTGGGCCCGGGCCGACGGGCGGCGAGCCGGGCCGAGCCGTGCGGAGTACACAGACACGCTTTGAAAGAACCACTCCAAGAGAAATTGAATGTCACTTCAGAAGCCGCCGAGGGCAGAGTGTGATTGCATAGTGCGCGAAAGTGCGGGCATTAATATTCCCCGAGGGTGGACTCTCAGGCTTCGCTCGCAAACACCTGCGAGTGAGCGGAAATGTTGCCGGGGGAGGGGAAATGGCAATAGCGGAGTTTGTGTGATTAAAAGCAGGATTGATGGGGGTTAGCACTCGAGATGAGGCTCAAAGTAGAATCTGTGTGAAGTATCTAAAGCCTCCGTCCTCTGCATATTTATAGACCCCCCAGTAGGTGTGGAATGGAGAGTATGGTCGCCTCAGCTGCACCCGCCGAGAGCTGCACGGGCCCGGCTTGATTAAACTGCCACTCTGGAAATGTCAAGAACAGAAACGGCTCCGAAGATTTAATTCAAGTAACGTATTTGTAAAATTGCAGGTCCCAGCTCTGGAGAAAAAAAGTAAAGTTCTGAAAACAGCGTGGGACTTTAAGGGCGGCGTATTTCTTACCTTCAACCCGCAGAATAGGGTTGCAATCAAAACCTGGCATTCCTCCTGTCAAAGGACCCATGAGCTCTCTGTCGCTAACGCCGCTGTTGTTGCTTTCATGACTGTGCTAACGTCTCTGTCCTTTTCCAGCCCTGCAGTGCTACTGCGAGCGATGCAGCGCTAACTCCAGCTGCACCACCGATGGGCTCTGTTACGTGGCCATCCGGCGCTCGGGCAACAAGCTGATCACGGAGAGGAGCATGTGCGTGCACGAGAGCGAGCTGTTCCCACGAGACCGGCCCTTCATCTGCGCCCAGTCCAACAAACAGGAGACCGGCATCTTCCCCATCTGCTGTCTGACCGACTACTGCAACAAGAACCCCGACCCCACCAACTTCCCCCGTCAGTACTCGCGCCGCTGGGCATGTTTCATTACTTACTCTCATGTTTATAGGTTCATTAAAGGTATATTAAATACTTCAGTGATCCGTAATAACACACTGATCTCATCCCAAAAGGCAGTGTCCTGTGTAGGAGCCTCCCAATCTGAGCATGATGTAACTCCCTCAGAAATGAACAACTTTCAGTTACTATAAAACACAGTGAAGAGCAACTTGCTGGTTTTATTTTTTAGCAGTTAAAAGACGGGCGTCCGAGGCACTCCGGTGTATAAAAAATTAAAAGTCCTTTATTGTGACATAACACACATGCGTGTCTTTGTCAAGGCAAGAGTTTGTGAAACTCTTGCTTTCTTTCGACTGCTAAAAAATGTAACACGTTTCATACAGCGAGACGCTGAGACTGTTTTTTATTGTAATCTTTTTGTTGTTGCTATAGTGACAGAAAGTGGTATGTCCACAGATAATAGGACTTTAGTGAACTGGAGCACACATTCTGAAACTATTTTATTCTTCGTGCTTTGAATAATTGAGGCACAATTTTATTTTGAAGTAAGTGAATAGAAATGACTGTGATAAAGGTCACTCCTTAATGCTCTGCAGAGGTTGATCTTGTGTTTTTGGAGGCTCCAATGGGACAGCCTCTCGGACATGTTCATAAATGGACAGTTATTAGCATTGATAAAGAGTCACACCTTCTACATGAAGTCCCACAGGTGAAATACTTGTATCTTGTGTGTGCAGTCCCCACGGTGAAGACGCCCCCGCTGGGCCCCGTGGCCCTGGCGGCGGTGATAGCGGGGCCCGTCTGCGTGCTGTGCCTGCTGCTGGTGGTAGCCTTCTACGTGTGCCACAGTCAAAGGGGGGCCGGAGCAGCCCACCACCACAGGGTCCCCAACGAGGAAGACCCCTCCATGGACCACCCCTTCATCACCGTGGGCACCACTCTGAAGGACCTCATCTACGACATGACCACGTCCGGCTCTGGGTCAGGTCAGTGCCGCTGGATCTTACAAATGCTTTAAGGAAGTTAGCCGGGTTCTCTTAGAAAGTCTGACATTTGAGTTTGGAAATTTAACATTGTAACGTCTGAAATGGGCTGAAAATATGTGTTTAAGTTCTCCTCTCACATGTTATTTGTAATAATTAATGATGCAAGAGTTTTAAGTTTGGTTTAGAACAGGCGAGAGTCAGAGCAGCGAACATAGTGAGCTTGGATTAGCATGACCTCGTAACCGTTTACTCCTTTCTAGCTTTTGAAGGAACTTGTCTCTCAGTCAGAGGTTCAGTCGGATGCAGCTTTGAAAGCACGACAGGTCAGGCTGGCTACATCCTTAGCAGCTTATAGCAGCTTATAGAAGTTATTACGGCAATATATCAAGAGTTTCATGGTCCGTGTGTCTGCGTCCCCGTTTTGTACTGGGCAGTCTGTGGCTTTGAACAGGGGCCAGCGGCGTAGGGGGGACAGGGGAGGGGTGTGCGCAGTGGAGTGCGGTGGTGTTTGGTGATCACCAAACACTGACTCATTCCAATCCTTAGATACAATACTGGAGTGTTACAGTACTTCACTGAGTCTAGAGGCGTCTCTGACATGAGAAGTGATGCCAAATCTGTGCCTATGACAGATTCAAGTCTGACTAATAATACGATACTGCAGCACCAAAACAAGACACTCTCTCCTGGATTGGGCTAATTAATGCATTTGTGCCTCGAGTGGTAAAAAAAACACGAGCTGCGTGGCTCATTTCATCAATGTAAAACTTCTCTCGTTCATACCGCTTCAATCACGGGGCTATCGTCCTTATTTTATCAGAAATACTGTGCGAAGATAACATCAGTTTAGGCCCTGCTCTGTTCCAGCGGGTCCGCAGTTCGCCTTTTCTCGTCGTTTTCTCATTTTGTTGCGGCGCAAATGTTGAAGTGACTTGGATTCCTTCATGCAGAGCGCCTGCACAGCGTTGTTTTCGCTGGAATACTCTTGGTATTTTTCAGCTAAAACGGCCGGGGAGAGCGTATATCTGCTGCTGTAGATGTGCTGTGGCCGGGCGGCTTGCCTGGTCTGCCAGACACTCCTCCTTTCTGTTCAAAAGAAGAACCGTCTGGACAGCTCCTCGCAGCCAATCATCATCCCTATACATTTGGCTTAAATTAGAAAATGCCATATTGATCTGAAACAAAACATCCAGTAGTTCCTGATTTTCATGCGATCGTCCCGTGAGTTTAATCCCACCCCCATTTGCTCCCCTTCGCTGTGCAGCTGTTGTTGCAATAAAGAAGGAAAAGAACAGCTTGTTCTGTGTGACTGTAGTGAAGCTGAAGGATGAAACTTTGCAAGGGACTGAAAGGTGGGAAAGCATCTCCTGGATAGGTAGGACCTCAGGAGGAGCCTTTTAAGACCTGCCTCTGGGGAAGATTCAAAGATCACTCAACTGGCAAGGTGGCATTAAATCAAAATTTCTTGGATAATCACAACATTGCTCGACTACTTTTTCTGCAGAAATGATGGTTCAAAACACATTCAGCCGCAGTTTTGGCTGAGATTGTACACAATTATTTACTCACTTTCGCTTATGAATCTCAAAATTTCCCCATATATAATTCCTTTGACGGAATGTTGAGAAAATAAATCTATGCACAGGTGTTTTGTGTGTTTGTGGCATTAAGAATATAGTGTTGACTTCATGGTTCAGCAGAAGCATTCAGTCACATTCATCCATTAGTCTGTCATTGTAGATTAAAAAAAGAAAAATCAGGTGTAGGGCCTTTAGCTGAAAAAGAGCTGCTAAATCAAAGCTTGTATGTCAAGTAGCTGAGTTCATGAGCAAAAACGGATAAGGAACGTTCATTGTAGTGTTTTCAACAGCCAAATCTGTTTCTGTGCAAAAAGTGGCATTCCTACTCGCCTCAAACAGAAAGAAGAAACTCTAAAGAAGTGTCAAAGATGTTACATATTTCATACACAGTCTGCATAACGCAAAGTGCTTTGTTGGTCACGGTTTCCTCCTTTATGACCCTTTCACAAACACAACACAGATAACACATCCCTTTATGTCTGCAGAGAAGTGCAGTGTTGCCTTTTTCTTTCTTTTTCTCACTTTAACATGTGCACGGCGTCCACAGCATACAACAGCAGTGATAAAGGTCCAGGAAGAGGGGTGTGAGGGGTGTGAGCTCTGCACTCGGCCGCGGCGTTGGATTCCCCGGTCAGTGTGTGAATATTCCGCTCGGGGTTGGCACAAGCTGTTCCAGGCCCTGCCATAAATTAGCACCTCTCTGTGGAGCCTGGCGCCTTCAGCACGCTGCCAGCACACGCCGATTAGGCCTCTCCTGTTGCAAGCCAGCATATTGGAGAGCGCGTGTGGGAGGAGCGCTCATTCAGAGTCTCACATTTGTTTGGGTTTTTTTGCGAATCCTCACCAGATCTGTCGGCGATACGTCCTGTGTAAATAATAATAATAATAATAAAAAAAGGTGTCAACACAAAATTGATTGAATTTAAAGGCTGTGAGCTTTCCTATTATAGTAATAAGTCCTATTATATTTGACGTTATTTGATTTAATCTCATTGTGTCATTGTGTTTTTATTTACCTTAAAGGAACAGGCCACAGTTCTTCCATACTGAGATATGTTCTTACCTGAGCTTAGACGAGTTGACACGTACCCGTCTGGTCTTTGTGCCCGTGAAAGAGCTTGGTCGCTTCTAACTTCACCCCATTTGGAGCTATACGAATATAATGAGAGAGGCCAAATGCTAACAACATCTTTGGTCGTTTTGCACGCCTGAGTGCATGCACAAAGACCAGACAGGTACACTCAATCAACTCGTCTAAGCTCGGGTAAGAACATATCTCAGTATGGAAAAACGGTGGCCTGTTCCTTTAAGGCAAGACACAGCAGGTGAAGTATTTATTTTTCACACAGTGGACGATTTGGAGATCTTATGCTAGTTTTCTCTCTGAAAGGGATATTTCAGGATGTTTGACATAGGGCCTCATTTCCTAGTTATCCAGAGTGTTGCTGATTTCTGGAGATATTTTTTTTTTTGTAATTCATGCAGTTCTTATATATGAAGAGCTTAGTGGCGCTAGGCTAGTGCATGTCTATAGTATCAGCTAGCCTGCATTAAAAACAGTGTGAGCCGCTCCACAGAGCACCTGAGGCAAATCACTTATAACTCCAGACTAACCATATAAATGTTTGTGTCCATAGAATAATGTTTGGAATATAACTGACCTTGCATCACATGAATGATCGCATTTTGAGGGACTATTTTCTAGCAGATCACTCCGCTGCTACGTAGCTTATACAACCACGAAGCTGATGCTGCTCAAATATAAGTTCTTTTACATGCAAAATGGATACAATTATTCTATGGACTCAGACATTTATTTGGTTAGTCTGGTGTTATAAGTGATTTGCCCCGGGTGCTCTGTGGACGGGTCAGACTGTTTTTAATGCCGGCTAGCTGATACCATAGAAATGCGCTAGCCTTGCACTAGCCTAGCACCACGTAGCTCTTCAAATATAAGAACTGCATGAATTACAAAAAAATATCTCCAGAAATCAGCAACACTCTGGATAACTAGGAAATGAAGCCAAACATCCTGAAATATCCCTTTACTATCTTAGTTTTCATGTAGGAGTATAGAAAAGACCAAACTGACCCTGTACGATGCTAATTTTATGACGTTTGGCGCGAGGAGCCAGTGATTACCCGCAAGTAACTCTTAATATCACGGCGCAAAAGCCAGGTTCCTTCGAGTATTCATTCACAAATATTATATCTACATATTTTATATTTGCGTTGTGTCCTGCAAAGAGTTCCCGAGATGACGCTATAATCCAAATCTATGTTTTTCTTTCTGCAGGACACCCAATACCGAAGAGCGTAGAAATGTGTCACACATGTGCACACGTTACAAAACCTTAGGGCTGGTTTTCTCAAAATGAGCTTTCGTTCCAGTCTTGCCGCAAATGATCCTCTTTAGTTGCTCCCACAGACTTCACACTTTCCTGTCCTTCCAGGTTTTATCACAGGGATTTTTAAATATCGAATTCTATTCAGCGTTGAACACACGCATAAACAATAATTTGTGTTTTTATAGACTTCACTTATGATTAGTTTATTCAAGATCTGAAAAATCCTTTTGTCATTTATCACAAAATGAAACCATACATTTAAATCTGGGTCTGTCCATATTGGCAAAAATAAAATGGCTTATTTTTATATGAAAACAATAAATGACAGAAATATCCCCTTGTGTATCCGTAATGTTAAAGGGGCTAGATGCAAGTTGGCCATTTTATACTCACTACTGCCACCTCAGGCCATATGTGTAACTGCAGCTTCTATATTAAGCTCGTGCATGACGGCAATTCGGGCCGAAGTGACACATTATTGAGTGACAGTGCAGGATTTTAGAGGCAGTTGTGGTGAACAGGTCTGAGCTCATTCTACACATTAGGACATGGCTGGAACATGTCGGGGGAGGAAAATACTTAGTTTTAACATTTTTAAACTCCCTATAGTCCCTTTAAAGCTAAAGTTTCAATTTGATATCTCGTAATTAGCTTTTTTCCCCCCCATTGACCTGCAGTGTCTCGCCTTAAGAACTTGTTTTAACTCATAGGTTTTATTAGGACAGACAATAGTGTTGAAACATGGTGAAGAGTAGGTAGAGACGTTCGTGCTATTCGTGCTTTGGCCTAACAATTGCAATGTTTTGAGCCAAATTGTTCAGCACAATTGAGTAATCTTTGGATCTTCCCCTGCTGTGCTAAACACCAAATACCTGCAAAAAGCATCAGACCTTCTCTTTAAAATGTAAATGGTAAAACTAATCGGAACGGGCTTAGGGCTTGGTGAATCAGGAAGAAAGGCTATGGAAAATTTGAAGTCGTTTTCATCAATGCTGGGTTATCTTATCAACAAAGGGAAAGATGGTGATGAAGATGTGTTTGAAATGATACCGAACACCTTCATCAGCTTCTGGTTAAAGCCGGTGCCGCTGAGAGGCTCGTACAGTTTCTGAGTTCTCCGTTGTGTTTCTGCCCAGGCCTGCCGCTGCTGGTGCAGAGGACCATCGCCCGAACCATCATCCTGCAGGAGAGCATCGGGAAGGGCCGCTTCGGGGAGGTGTGGAGGGGCAAGTGGCGCGGCGAGGAGGTGGCCGTCAAAATCTTCTCGTCCCGCGAGGAGCGCTCCTGGTTCAGAGAGGCCGAGATCTACCAGACCGTCATGCTGCGCCACGAGAACATCCTGGGCTTCATCGCCGCCGACAACAAGGGTGACCGCCATGCCATGCTTCTACTCTTTTAGAATAATGATAATAACCAATTAGCAGTGGGCCCCAAAGTGGGGGTCGCGGGACACTCGAGATGATTTTGAGGCAATAACGTTTACATTCAGGTTGATGTATTTTTGATTGAAAACAGCATATTTTTGTGAAACTAAGCCAAATACAGTTTCTAAATTAACCTCATTAAACTAGATTTTAAATGTTTTGCACCTTAAATGATTCTAAATGCTAATTACGTTTTACAGTAGGGGTCCTGAGTTGTTGGTTGAGTGATTTTCGCGGCCTGGAAAGTTTGGGAACCCGTGTTCTATAGCGCTTTCCAGACGCTCAGTCACTTTACAATTCACTGTGTTCTTTGGGCAGGATACAGTCAATACCATCGCATGAAATATTTGGCTTTCAACGTATGGCCAGGAGTAGCACAAACCCTGATGCAGTCCAAAGTGGAAGAAGTAGGAAGGATGAAAGTGTAAAGTTTAGGCATCGGCTCTGCTCATCTGCTGGAGGTGCTGTGTTTTTGAATGTAGAGATGCATAGCTTGATGAGACACTAGCCAGAGGTCCCCAAGATGGCGGCCAAAACCAAAGTCATTTGACTGAAGGAGCACATATCCTCATGAATGGACCTATCCGTCTGAAACAAAGACGGCCTCAAACGTCTTCCTCACAATATTGTCAAAAAGCGGCAGCGTTTTTAGACCACATATGATTGCTGATCGTTGCAAATTTAAGTTTGTGAATCTAGTCCCTTACAGAAAAAAATAATCGTTCTTCATTTATGGATTTTCTATTTGGACAGATCTTTAAAATCTGTGAATCTTAAACCTGGATTCTGAAAAGAAATTCTCGAATGTTAACACAACTGAGCTTGAAGAGCGTATCTTAATTATTTATTGTTCGTGTGTACGTGTCAATGGCAAAATTGCCATCATGGCAAAGAGCACAACACAATTGCCGCCTGTCCATCCTCGGTGGACTTTAAGGGCCCCTCAAATGTAGTGGAATGAGCAGTCTGTAAATTGCTGCGGAGAAGTGAAGTAGGAGAGAGGCTAATTTACTCGTCTGACGCGTAATGGAGCAGTAACAGGGTGTTTGAGTTTGAGTGAAGCGCCAGGCCGAGCGCTGCAGACACTGTGTGGGCAGCGAACATGTCCACCATGTCTACACCCATCACCATGACGACGCCGGCTCGCTCTTCTCCACCTGGTCCACCTTTAATGCTGTAAAGCACATTGTCCAGGTGGCTCTGTGACATTAAGTGGAGAACTTAAACAATCGCATTGTTTGGAGTTATTTATTTAAAAATTTGCTTAAAATAAAATAGCTTAAAATAATTCATAGATACTTCTGCACACATTTCAAAGCAAAAAGGCCTGGACTCCTCTGCTGGCACAGATGGCGGGGTGAGTTTAAGTACAGGCTAAAAAAAAAGTCTATCAGCTATTTTTCAAGACACAAATGATCTCTGCATCAGGACAAGATGTTAATGCTGCTGTCAGGCAACTGGTGTCTGGGATTTTTTCCACTTGAAAATTTCGACTTCCGACCTCTGAGTGTTCCAGCTGAATAAAGACAATGTAAACAAAATGGCTAATGCTACACACAGTTAGCTAATGTTACATGGATGTTTCTTCACACCAGATGTAATCACATTATCACTCAGCACATTTTTGGCAGTCTGGTTCCCTCCTCTTGAGGGGAGCCTGATCTGTTTAGTCCGCTCCATTTTGGGTAATAGTGTCTTTATGACCTGAAGAGCTTGAAGAAGCTTCTGTGACTCCTCAACGTTACCAAACCCAGTCCAGTCGATGATTTAACCTTTTCTACGATGTTCACTCTCTGGATGAACGAGAGCCTTCACAAACACAACACAAGTACAATGTTGTACTGATGGTGACTTTGTCTGACGGATCTGTTTTTGTCTGGTGCTCTTCAGTCTGTTAGTGCGTCAGCTCTATGTAATTCTTTGCTTTTCGTAAGGAGAGATTTTTCTTGCCTGGCTTTGTCTGTTTAATCAATGCTTGTGTGAGTCTTTGCTGGTCGTGCAACATAGTTTGTATTCACAGACAGTCGTGCAGCATTAAAGATTGAAGACAGTTTAGCATTTTTCTCAGAGAATTAACACTATTTCTTGAAACAGAGGTGTTTTCTGAAGCGAATTGCTTCAAACTGTTCCGTGCAGCTTTGTCAGAAAGGAACTAAATGACTTCTACTAAATGACTGTAAATACAGCAGTAAAAATGATCCGTGCCCTAACAATAAATGTGATGTGTGCGCAGATAACGGCACGTGGACGCAGCTGTGGCTGGTGTCCGACTACCATGAACACGGCTCCCTGTTCGACTACCTGAACCGCTACACGGTGACTGTGGAGGGCATGATCAAACTGTCCCTGTCCACCGCCAGCGGACTGGCCCACCTGCACATGGAGATCGTGGGGACTCAAGGTCAGGCAACATCCTCAGCATGTACAGTACGGGGACAAGAGGCAACCGAGATGAGAGCACACAGAACACAGTTGTGCTCAATTTTTCAGAGAATATGAAAAATAACACAACACATCCTGATCAAAAGTTCACTTACCCCGGTTCTTAATACTGTATATTTCCCCCTTTAGCATCAATAACAGCTTGGAGTCTTGTGGTCGTTGTGGAGAAGGTTCTGTGTTTAATCTAATGGTAAAACGGCCCATTCTTCATACATTTTTTATCAGGGTCAGTTTTGGTACTTTCTTTTTTTATTATGATTTAAAAACTCTGATTCTCACCTCAAATGGCTTCACACAACCACTAACTTCCAGGGTTATGTAAACCTTTGAGCATGACTGTAGATGGATAGAGAAAAAACAGTGTTTTGAATGATGGCTGCCCGATTTTGACATAAACCTAATAACGATTCCGATTACAATTCGATTTGCGATTTTTATATTTGATCCATTTAAATGCATAAACTGCTGAAATGAGTGAAGGAAGTCATGTTGCATGTTCGTGTTGCCCCACATTAAAACAACGCACAATAATCTCCTAAATATTTGGTTTAATGTGGACAGTGCCCTCTTTTGGAGGAGTTTCCCTGACATTCAGAGAGTACCTCTGGGGGACAGCCACGTGACTCGAATAAGTCCCGTCTATCGAAACACTTTAGAATCTGCTTTATGGAAACTCAGACAAACTCCACAATTCTGATGAAGGTCTTGAGGTTAGAGTATTGCAGTAATCAAAACTTCAATTGTGATTCGATATCGATAAACCTCTCAGCTCTACTTAGAATAAAATGAATGTACATTGTTGGCAGGACCTTGTAGGATTTTCTAATCGGTAAAGAGTCCGCTGTAATAGGCTGCATCTGAAAAGGTCCAGTAAGCCTAGGAAGCTCCTCCCCCTTATCATTGACCATCCGTTTAGTGCGTTTAGGAAAGGAGCTCCTTTAGCATAGGAACCTCTGGATGTTCCTCAACAAGCCGTAAGGAGGTCAGAGGGATCCTTCAAGCTGCTGCACTGTTTATTCAAAGGGAATGATTGAGCGTTTGACTGCGCAGCACTTTATGAAAGTCTAAAGCAGGTCCTGCCAGCGTTGGCGCCGCAGCAGCACTTGTCTGTATTAATACCGTTGACAATTAAAAGCGTGAAAACCAAACCCCCACACTTGTTTCCGACCCTACACACGCCGTTAATGTTCTTGTGTGTCCAGGTAAACCGGCCATCGCTCACAGAGACCTGAAGTCCAAGAACATCCTGGTGAAGAAGAACGGCACGTGTTGCATCGCCGACCTGGGGCTCGCCGTGCGCCACGACTCTGCCACGGACACCATCGACATCGCCCCCAACCACCGCGTGGGAACCAAGAGGTACCGTCTGCCTCCACGCTCATGTGAAAGCGCCCCGACTCGTCTTTCTTCTACTCGCTGGTTATTTCAGCCACGGTTATGCGAGCGCACTGTTCTTCTAGGCAACCTCTTTTCAAGCTTATATAAATAATGTCTGTACCTTCTTCTGCTGTGGTCTGTGTCGGTGCCGAGATCTGATAGAGCCGTGATTAAAGCCGCTCTTTGTCTGAATCCGGCTGACCTTGGCTAATGCCGCTGCTTTGATCAGGTCTAAAGTGAGATTATCAGGGAGTCCGATCTTCAATAAACATTCTGCTCTGCTACACCTTGCAGTGACTTTTAACAAGGGCCTGTAATTGGCTCAGGAACAGGGCTGGATCTGGGAAGCGGTGTCAGAGACCAAATTAGGATGCCAGTGTGATGTTATACTTACAGATAGTGTGTGCGTCTCCAGAATAGGCCTGTTTTCAAAGGCTTCAATGATGAAGATATGACATAGCACATTTAAAAGCTCAAACAAGTCGACTCATCATAATACAGGCGCTTAGGTTACGTCATGCTCTAGAACAGGGGTAGGCAACGTCAGGCCCGGGGGCCAAATCCGGCCCTACACACAGAACCTCTGGCCCCCCCAAGATGATTTTGAGAAATATTTTTATGCAAATATGAGATCAAATTCTGAAAATGCAAGAAATAGTGTCAGTGTATATTAAAAACTTTCCTGGCAGAGCACCACAGTTACCCATATACAGTGCCTCTCGTGAGTATTCATACACCTTGAACTTTTGCACATTTTGTCATGTTTACAACCCTAAACATAAAGATTTTATTTTGATTTTTTTACTGAAAAATGTACAGATTCCCCCAGCTCAGCGGCAGGACTTCACAGCTCCTCCAGAGTTATCTTGGGGCACTTGGTTGCCTTTCTGACCAGTGTTCTCCTTGTTCGCTCTGATATTTTAGGTGGAGGACCACGCCTTGGTAAGTTGGTAAGCTTTACTCTTTCCATTTCCGAACAATGGATTGAACAGTTGCTCCGGGAGATGTTCAAATCTTGGGAAATCTTTGTATAACTTAAGGCTGCTTTAAACTTCTCCACAGCTTTATCCCTGACCTCTCTGGTGCTCCTTGACCTTCATGATGTTGTTTAGTGACCAATACACTCCGACCACAGCTCTGAGGGCCTGAAAGAACAGCTGAAATTAAACTGAGAGTAGATTACACACAGGTGGCCTCTATTTAACCGTTAGGGTGAGGTGTGAACATTCTGGAGTCATTAGAAATGTTTTAAAGGCAATTTAATGCACTCAGAAAATGCTGTATGAATACTTATGCAAGCCCCACTTTCACTTTTCTATTTTTTGAAAATTAACAGAATCATGTATCATTTAGCTTTCACTTCACAGTTGTCTGTTACTTGTGTGTGAACGTTCAGTAAAAAATAAAAAAGTTTTAGAGCGTTTAGGGTTGTAAACATGACAAAATGTGCAAAAGTTCAAGGTGTATGAATACTCACGAGAGGCACTGTATAATGTAAAACATGATTCTCAACTTGTGGGTCGGGACCAGAAAGTGGATTGCGGAACCACTTTCTGTGGGTCACGAGCCTAAAGGAAAAAATCTAAATTTTCCATTGTAAACTGCATGGAATCAGTTAAAATGAATGTTAATGGGCTGTTTATTTTAGATGATATTTGACAATTTACATTTTTATTTGGGTTGAGCTTGTCACCCTTGGGTAACGCAGACTTGCCTATCCCTGCTCTAGAATGAAGAGAGGTTCTGTCTGTCTCTGTCTTTTTCGTCGTGATCAGTGAATGCGTCACTTGTTTAAAGCTTTTCAAGGTTTGAGCGAAGCTTTAAGAAGTGCTGTGACACACCACATCCTGTGTGCACTCTCGACACGTGCCGCGGTGCTATGCTGCCATGCTGCTGCCGCCGTGCTTCTGGCTTTGGTGGAGAACTCACTTTTAGCTGTTATGTGAGAGCTGCCCAGGGGGGTGTCTAAGGGGATGCCAGGGTGGCGCTGATCGGCCACTTCAGACCCTCTGCTGGTTCTCAGAGTCAGAACTAAGCACAGCAAAGCCCTTCTAACCCATTGCAGTGTATTCCAATGGGAAACACCACTTATTTCCTTCACACGGTTTTGATCTATTTTGAGTTATTTTATGGCTGTTTGATAATTGTGTCTGAAATAACTGCACAAACATTATTTCAGATCTGACGTAAGATCAGTTTTATGGTCTTTAGCTCCATTTGTTTGTGGATTTTCCTCTGTCAAACACTTCAAATCATTCACTTCATTATATCAAATACCACATGACCAGTATTTATTGAAGATGAGATGAGATGAGATGAGATGAGATAAGCCTTCATTGATCTCACAATGGAGAAATTTGCTTGTTACATTCAGCTCTTAGAAACCCTCAGGGTGTGCACATAGGCAGGAAAAGTGAGGAAAAAACAATTAAATAGTAAATAGTGATATCTTATATACAATGACTACCAAGGACTTTGTGGGAACAAAAAGTATAAACAGACTATAAACAAGAATGTTATAGTCAGTGTCAGCAGTGCAGGTTTAGTGCAAGTGGTTGATGAAGTGACGCAGATAAAGTGATGTAAATACAGGGATTATTCTGCAAGGGCTTATTGCACATGTTGCTTTACAGTCTTGTTGTACAGGCTGACAGCAGTGGGGAGGAAGGCCCTGCTACACCTTGCAGTGATTTTTAACAAGGGCCTGTCATTGGCTCACGAACAGGGCTGGATGTGGGAAGCGGTGTCAGAGACCAAATTAGGATGCAAGGGGTTATAACACATGTTACTTTACAGTCTTGTTGTTCAGTCTGACCACAGTGAGGAGGAGGGACCTGCTCCTTCTTCCACTGAAAGAGCTGCTCAGCTCCTCTACAGTCCCGTGCAGTGGGTGGGTGGGCCCTCCTGACCAGCTTGTGCAGTCTGGTCTTGTCCCGCTCTGTGCTGATACAGTGAATGTGCAGAATCCTGGGAATGAATGGAGAAAAAAGTTAATATAGCTAAACAGTGACTAAAAAATGAGAAATTAGCTGTCTAATGCTAATGCCAGTAATGAATATATTTATGCTTTATGGATTGTGTTTATTGGCCTTGCTGTAATTTCATGTAAATGTGAACCACTTTGAATTGCCTTGTGTGCAAATTGTGCCTTATTTTGTGCCCCAACCCCCGAAGAGCTAAGGATCTGAATTCATTTTTTACTTACAATGTGTCACCAAATGTCAACAAGTGTGGGGAAACGGCCAGAAAAAAGCGCAAACAAAGCAAGTTTGCCAGAATGCTGAAAGTGAAGTGCCTTAAACACATGAGCGATTACAAAGTATCTCGCCCCTGCCCCGGTGCTGCCTCACAGGAGGGCGGAGTACTATCCAGACGTGCACTAAAGAGGAGATTATATACTCAATATTTCACCACATTTGAACAGTATTTGGGCTGAACGCTCATCTTTATTCATGCGCCGCGGGGGCCCTGGGTTTGCGTTTCTTTAAAGTGGTGGGATGAAGGGTTCTGCGCCCGCGTTGGTACCAGTGGACGCTCATTTCTCCTGTGATAGTGCAGAACGGCGCAGGCAGTGGTGGAGTTGGCAGCAGGACAGAGCTCTCCCTCTTCCTCTCAGCACGTCTCCTCTCTGAACCCGAGAAGTGCCGCTGTAAAGAAAAGGAATGGTGTCATTAACGTGTCAGCCCCTCGCTTTCTCTAATTTTTTCTGTCTTTCCCTTCCATCCTCCTGTCCCCGTAAAGGCAGGGTTATTTTCACCGTGGGGAAGCTGAGGTGATCTTGCAGATTTCAGGATTGAAAGTGTTTATATTTTACATTTGAAGTAATTACTGCGTTAGGACAAAGCGGTGCTACACTGGGGCCAAGGCTCATCAGGATTTTGCCTGCAGGTGACCGTGGGAACAACTCAGTGAAAACAAGCCTTCACTTTCTGCTAACTGCGCGGTTAGGGACTGTGATGATCATTTTGACTGTTTGGTTATGGGCTTTCAAAATGTAGAAGACAGTTTTGTGTTTCATTTACGCAATTTATTCTATTTATTTGTTTATTTGACAGGGACAGTACAAGGAAACATTGCCAACTCGATGTTCTGTACATAAGGCGTCTAGCCATCGGCTAATTTGCAGCCCCCGTCCCTGGTTAGGCTTTTGAAAGGGTTTATAAAAGAAATGAAAAATGAAAAATCAATGAAAAGCATCAAACAATACAACAATAAAAAGAAAGAAGAGAAGACATATCTGATCACTTCCCATCCTAAGTTCAGCCTCACAGTTCAGTGCTCACATTTTTGTTTGTTCTTCAGCCACAGCTTCAGCTTTTGTGAGAATAGTCTCAGGTCCAATTGGGACTTTAACTCCAGTGGCAAAGCGTTCCATAACTGAGTCCCTTTCACTGAGAACGCAGACTGACCCAGAGCAGTTTTGCACCATTTCACTCTGCAGTTCCCGCTGACTCCAGCTCTGGTACTCACTCCTTGATTAGTGTATTTTTGTACTAATTGACACATTACAGACGGAGCAAGACCATTAAGACACTTGAATATAGTTTTTTATAAAGGAGAAACTGATGAAGTTGTCAAATGTTTTTTTGTTGATACACAAGAGCTAATCATACGGAAACCATTTAAATTTGTCTTGATGGTCTTAGACATTTTCCTGACATGGGCATCAAACTTCAGTTTAGAATGTAATCCAGAAGGCACAGATCAGAGCACTTCAACAGTAGAAGGAGAAAGGTCTCACAATCAGAATATCAGAAGGATCTACCTTCCAAAGCTCAAGAGGTCAGTGCACAACAGCACAAGCATGCATCGGGTTGGCAACAGCATCTCGGCTGCGGATAGCTTACAAAAGTTATTTTGACAATTTGTAAAATGTGCATGGTCTGTGTACCCGCTTTTCCCCGTCTGAGCACCTGACTGAAGTGTGGTGGTGTTTGGAGATGCAGCGGCACAGACTCTTGTGCGTGACACCGTTCTGACCACGGTTGCTTTAACTCGAGTGAACTGGAGAGAGACATAGATAGATACAGTAGATACAGATAGGTGAACTCATGTGCGATGAGACAAACTGCCGTTAAAGACAATTGTCTTAGTTCATTTGGAGTCTGAAGCTCTGGATTTGTTCTGCTGTTTAGTTCCATGGTGAACTGCATGTAGTGTGAACTCATAGTGTGGTCATTTGGAACAGTAAATTATTTCAATTTAGAATCAAAATACCCACAATCTGTAAAAAGAAATAAAGCAATATGTGAAGAAAACCTCCATCTCGCCCTAATACCTTTTTCCATAACCATTTGTTATTTGTCAATAATGAGATTATCAGTTATGTTATTTACACAAATCAAATAGTTTTTGTTTGAGCTTGTATTTCAAACATGAATTTGACTTATATTTACTTAAAATGTGAGTCATCTTTTGGAGCCGGTTTTCTTACATTTTGTAATTCTATGTCTTAAAAAGGTCTTTAAAGGTCTTACATTTCCCATTGCAAAATGTGTAATAAAATAATCAAGGTTTGTCTATTTTTCCTGGGGCTGCAGCCCTGGATGTTTTTACTGTAGCCCCGGATCAAATTTGAAGGCCAGATTTTTTTCTTTTTTTGCCGCAAAATTATGTCTGTTGCATTGTGTGCTCTGCTCCAAAAAACACTTCCCTTCCCCTGTCCCCGAAACGTGGCTTGTCATCCCCACAGCGATGTTCGTGATGTTCGCAGATTTGAGTTGGTGATCATTGATCAATAGTTTGAAAGATACTTTTAACCCAGACGCAGATCAATCTGTCTCTCTGTGGCTTCTCTCTCCGCTGTGACGGCGGCTCCACAGAACACTACTACAGCAGCCCGCTGACTTTCTGTTAGGGCATCTGAACCTTGATTTGCTGATGTTTGTTTTATGTTTTGCCTGATGAGAGAGTTCATGCCTGTGCGTATAGTCTGCCCTGATAGCTGGGCCGCGTTGGCACATGTTTCTTTTACTCCTCTTCCTCATCGCTGTCATTAACTACAGGCTGTGTTTTTGTCAACTGCATTAATAAAACAGCCACACAAATACTGGCTAATGCCATTCGGCCACAGTGGCCTCGGCCGGAGCGTTGATGGCCGAAGCATGTTTGTAATGAGCGTAAAGCAGGCGGCGGACGACAGGGAGAGCTCTGCGTGTCCTCGGCCCATCCGCTTTACTCGCTGCCCACTCACAAATCAGACCCTGGCTCCACTATTGTCTGAGTGTAAAAGGCCCTGACACATGTCACAGTTAGGTTGTACTGTTGAGAACATTCTGAGTGAAACCGTCCAAAACACAAAACGAAAGCTGCGATAACATTTGGGCTTAGCGGTGAAGTAGCAGACATGATCATGGCCACAGTATTTCCTCTCCCTCCCTAGAAATGGTCCTGATGAACTTGCATTAATCCATAAAAGGAAATAGAATGCACAAAGAAAATAAATAAACTTGATCTGTCAACTGTTAGCAACAAGGGTTTAGCCTATTGTGCATGTTTTTTGCCCTACGTAAATCGTCCCTAGTTGATCCTTTCTGATGCCACCCGAGACTCTCCGAGGCTGCTGAAATGAGCGTTAATATATGATTTATGAGTCCTGGCAGTGCGATCATTACATACAGCGTTCTCTGTTACACTCACTTCAAGGATCCTTTTAAAGGGGGCCTATTATGCAAAACCGACTTTTTCAAGCTTTACATCATGTTATTAAGTCATTCCCTCATTAAAACCATGCCTGAAGTGTTGCCTTGGCACATTCACGTATTTTCGAGTAATCTGTAGAAACTCTGATGGCAGCCATTTTAGGGATAAAACGCCTGATTCCTTCAGGAAACGCCCTCGACCTCCAGGATACGCCTCCGACCTTTCGTCACCAGCCGAGTAACCAACCACTGCTCCTCAGCAGAACCCCCTCCCCGCAGTGTCTAGCCCTAAGATGTAAACAGAGTCATCATGGATGATTAGCTTCATGTGTTGTGAACCGGAGCCACAGCAGACTTTTACAAAGACACACATCAGTGTTTCTGTTACCGAAACACCCAGGATTAAAACCGGTGACAAGAACACTTATTTCAGTGTCTGGTTCTGCGCTGGGCCTTGATGATGCACAGAGCCTCCGGAGAAAGCTAATGCTAAGCTAAACCTCGAGTCATCACGTGAAAACGAGAAATATGCACAAATAAAGTCAATAAAACCACCACACACATAAAGAACCGTTTAACAATGATCACACACGGAGCCAGGCTTGTTGATTTGGAAGTTTATTGCTCACATTTCATCTACAATGGGTCATAGCCGAGTGGTTTTCTCCCGGAGCTAACAAGCTAGCCGCGACAAGCTAACGGGAAAATTCACTGAATACAAGCATATTATGCATTGAAAACGTCACTAAAACAGGCAACTGCTTGAAGCAGCCTTTATGATGATCACACACGGAGCCTGGCTTGTTGATTGTGTAGTTTATTGCTCACATTTCATCTACAGTGAGTCGTAGCCGAGTGGTTTCTCTCGGAGCTAAGGCACTATTAGCCGCGACAAGCTAACAACCTTCACCTTCACAACATTCATTGAAAACAGGCAGCATATTATGCACAAATAACGTCAATAAAGCAGGCAACTACTCGAAGCAGCCTTTACGATGATCACACAATGAGCCTGGCTTTACACATTTGTGGTTTATTACAGACTTTTCATCAACAATGAGCTGTAGTCGATTATAACAAGCTAACGGGTAACCTCGAAAAACCATTGTCCACTTGCACAGATAATGTCCGTCTTTGAATGGTATGGGCTCCTGCAGATCCTGGTGTCGTCCATGGGGGTATAGTTAGAGATCCATAGGGCATGGCAGATGCAAAGAGATAGCCTCCAAACAGCAGTTATTTTTCAGGCAAGAGCCCCTTCCAAGCGTCCGGTGTGGAAGGTTTGTTTCCAAATAATATCCTGTGTGGCCATTGTTCACAAAGTGATAAACAGTAGGTCCTTTCCAACAATAAAAATTAAAATGCACCGATCGTAGTTTCAATACTTGAGACAACGAGCGGAGTGTTGTTGTGATGCCACAGACAGCGTGTGGAGGGGGCGTGTCGGAAAGGGTCAGAGGTTCTTAAAGAGACAGGGGCCTATTTCAAGTCATTTGCTAACGCCATTTTGAAAGAGCAATTTTATACAAGGCAGTTATTCTAATTTACTGCATTGACAGACCAACAGAAGGTTTCGTCATCATTGTAGTGTCCTATAGACTGGTGCTATGTGGCTGAAAAAAGCATAATACCCCCTCTTTAAGCAGCTCTTCATGTCAGGACGGCGAGATCTCACCAGAACATCCAAAGGCCCTTTTTTTCCCAACTAGCATTGTAATTACACTCGCAATGCATGTTTTTAAAATCAATATTCAGTTTACAGTGCACACTTTGAAAAACATCCCGGAGCGTCAACATTTGTGAGAAGTCTTAAGAGTATAACCGCTCTCCTAATGAGAGAACAGAAAAAAACCAAGGAACTCTGCTGCACCAAAAGTTCTCTCGGCCTTCTTTCAGCTGTTACTTCCCCTTTTTAAGAAGTGATTAAGAGAGGCACCAGTTGAATAACAACAAAAAAGAAGTAATAAATCAGAGATGAGAATCAGCTTTCAAAAAATGAGTGTAATCAGTTTCATTGCTTACACAAGGGTGAACTTTAGCCTTCAAGCTGTGAATGTGCCAAATTTTAACTGCTAAAAAGGATGATTTTAAAATGTGTTGATGGAGATATTATGTTACTGTCTTTGTTCATTGTGACCATCGCACTCCCTGTATTTGTAGATGTTGAGCCGGTGGAGCGGTCGGTCGGTCTGGGCGAAGTCTCGTGGCCCGGGGTGCACTTACGGCGCACAGTCTAAGGTGTAAGGCGAGACAGCGGGAGCTTTATTCTGGTTAAGTGCTTCCGTCTGCTGATCGCTGACTGTAAGCAGATCGGTTCCTCCTTTTCACTTCCCCCTTTGTGTGTGCTGAACGGGGCAGACGGGAGGAGCGCCTCGGGCTGGGGACGCTCCGGTCTCCTCCCTCTGCTGCTGAGCCACTGACGCATTCAGACGGCGGGACAGTCAGATGTTGTTTTAGCCGAGTTCACCCCTGATCCAGACAAAAAGGGGAACTTTAGGACGAGGGTGGCACTTGTTCTGCAGACGTCGACACGGCCGTCTGTGTTAAATGTTTCTTTAACCATGTAACCCCCACCTGAACCGAGCACATTTTCTCCAGTTTCTTTAAAAAATGTGACGACAAAGTGACAAAAATGCAGCAAAAAAAGCTATGAATGCGCACCAAAAAAGCCACAAAAGAGTAATAGAAAAGTGACTAAAAAGTGACATGAATGTGATGAAAAAGTTGGAAAAACGCAAAGGAATGTGAAAAGGTTGCAACAATGCGCGGAAAAAGATCCGTTCTGATCAGTTTTGTAGGTCTTAGCTTTCAAATGAGGTGTTACTTTGACCAATAGGCTGTAAACCTTTAGATCTGGGTACGGCTGAACTGTAGAGAATGCACTCAGTTAAGGCAGGGGTTAAGAGGTTAAAGCAGCACTAAGTAACTCATGCCCCTAGAGGCCATAAGCTCCACTGCAGGTGTCGTGGTATGTTGTGTTTTTTTACTCATTAATTGTCCGTGAGAGTAAATACTACGCTGACAGAAAAGACAAAGGGACAGAGGGATATTGTACATCCAGTTACACAATGGAAATCATTTTTTTCACTCAAACATGGCTGTAAATACTGTTTAAAGTGACGCTAGCCCGCTGTTAGCTTTGCCCGTTAGCCTGTTAGCTTCTTCTTCGTGATTACATTAGTGTGTTGGTTGACTTGGTGACTCCGACCCGGTGGCAGCGAAGTTGCAATTGTGATTTTCTGGCCAGAGACACCAGGGGGAGATGAAAGACCCCCCCCAATTATCCCATTAAAACTCATATTACCCCCCGAGGGACTACGGAAAGGATTAATTAAGGTAAACAGGTTGCTTAGTACTGCTTTAAATACACTGCGTGACCAAATAAAAGGTCTAACATTGCAATACGCCTTTAGCTTTGATTACAGCACATTCACTGTGGCGTTGTTTCAGTAAGCTCCTGTGAGGTCCAAAGATCCAGTGTCGCATTAAGTTTTCACCAAGATCTTGCATTGATGATGGGAGAGTGTGACCTCTGCAGAAAGCCTTCTCCAGCACATCCCCAAGATTCTCAATGGGGTTAAGGTCTGGACTCTGTGGCGGCTGATTCATCTCCTCACTCTTTCACGACGTGAGCGGGGTGAGTCACTGTCGTGGTGGAATACGCCCGTGCATCAGGGAAGAAGAAAGCGAATGATGGAATAACCTGGTCATTCAGGATGTTCAGGTCATTGGCTGATCTCATTGTTAGGGCTCACAGTGCTGAACCTAGACATGACCCACTTTTGGGTCAGGCAGTGTGTTTCAATTGTCATGTTTTAAGGTCTTAACCCCCTGCCTTAACTGAGCACATTTATTTTCTCCAGTTCAACTTTACCCAAATCTAAAAACTTCTTACAGCCTATAGGCCAGTGCCTCCTTTGAAAACTAAGACAAATGATGTATCTGTTTCCTTTCCGTTGTTGCCACGTTGTCACTTTTTGTGGCTTTTTTGTTGAGTTTTTGTTGCGTTTTCATCTTCGTTTTCATCTCATTTCTGTCGAAGTATTTCCAAACTGAAGAAAATCTGCTCGGTTAAGGCGGGGGTTAAGAGGTCAACTGTCCCATAATATTCATCACTGTGGCTTTTTGAAACGCTCATGGACACCTTGGCATCGGGTATTTTAAGCTTTTGAACTTGAAATATTGCATTGTTATGTAAGTAAAGGCAATTGAGTCGACTGAACTCAATGATGGAAGCTGTTTATGTATAAAAGTAACAGCTGCTGCCGGTTAGCAAGACATGATTTGTAGTGGAGGCAACATGAGCGCGGCAATAAAGCCCGTCTGGACTGGAGATGACTGATCAGCGCCGCCTCATGACCTCAGCAGGTGGGGGGGGGGGGGGGGGGTGTGGATGTGCAGAAACTGAACGGTGGGTAGTTTGATCCCCGCTCATCAGGGCACGCTGTCATCGTGTCCTTGGACTTAGCCGCTCCGGTTTGTGCACACCGCTGTATGAGAATGAGTGTGAATAGTCCATTGACTCTTAAAGTACTTTAAGAGGTGGAAAAGGGTTGTAGAGAAAGAAATTCTCTTTTACCATCTATTTAAGTGTGAAAGAGTCTTAGAAAGCATTTTTCTTTCAGTGATGCTTACGGAGTTGATCTAAAGAAAAAGTTGTCTGCCTATATTGAATCAACTCTCCTCATGCATGCACTTAAAAAGATTAAATAGAGGTATTATGCAAATTCCATCTTCTGTATTATCTAAAAAGCAGCAGTGACGTGCACAGGCAGTTTGAGGGGCAGGTGCTGAACCAAGACCAAAAGGGCACCCCCTCCTCCTATCTTTCAACTGATTACTAACACTGACTCTGACGGACCATTGATATTTAATATAACATGTACAGTGTACAATGATTGTAATACACTTAAAACATCCATCTATATTATCCAGTGTTATTGGTCGGCCCGTTTTAAAAATAGCTTCAATAATAATCCACTGGGCTGTTCACCTCACTCTTCCATCTCCTCAGCTCACACGCTGCTCTGGCCCTCGGATAATTTGGGGAGAATGTTGCTAAAAATGTGTGCGAAAAAAAGGTTTGGGAGGAAAATGGGTAGAAAATAGGAAAAATATTAGTAATAAAAAAAAATGGCAAAAGATTAGGAAAAAATTGGGGCAAAAATAACATGTAAAAAAAAAGAAATAAAAATGGAGCAAACATTCAGGGGGGGTCACTTCCTCCAACAGCATGCACCTGCTTTTGATACGTTTATTTTTTTAGATGCCAGTAGTACCTAACCTTTTGTTTCGATACCACACTGGTATCGTTTACTGGTACCCAGCCCTCCTCACACCAGGTAAATCGTACGAATTTTAGGATCCACGGTTGTGCCAAACCGTGCCCACTCTCTGATAAAGAAACAGTGTTCAATCCAGCCCAAAACACTTGTCCATGGCAGGCTCAATAATCCAATGTGCAGAGAGCTAATGCTATCCATTTTCGCATGATAGTAGCATAACATTGCCAAAGGAAGAGTCCCAAAAGAACTATGTGCAAAGCCTTGGTATAAACTAGGGACGTCACAGTTACCGGCACACTTCATAGCTGCTTCGTAGCTGGAATCCTGTCCGAAGGAGGACATGACAGCGCTCAGGACATCGATCAGCCTTCAAAGAGGACCAAGTCTGAAGTCTGGGCATCTTTTTGGTATTTTAAGAATGCCGAGGGACAGTTGATAGAAGACAGTTATTCATTTGCAGAACGTGCAGGAAAAAAGTGTCTGCGAAAGGCGCTATAGTCGGTCCATGTAATACCCTCGAGACGATCAACAACACATTCTTATAGTTCCTTTACTTTGATGTGAAAAGTCTTTGCTTGTATTTTTTCAGTTTGTGTAGGACTATTAATGCTTGCTTAACATAATTCAACATACTTTAAAGAAAAATACTGTGACAAAAGCGAAAACCGTCATCATTTTGCTCACATTTACCGTGAGGTTAGATTTTCATACCGTGACACCCCGTAATATAAATGAAAGTGAAACTGTAATAATCCAGTCTGACGGCGCTAGTTCATGCATAAGTTATCAAATGTACTCCGTTTACCCTGTTCTCCCGCGTCTTACAGAGATGGGCTGTACCGCCTTCTCAAACGGGGAAAACATGGGGACGGCGCTGTTTACCCTTTGATCCGGAGCACATTCAGGGCGGCCGCCGAGCGAGAGGCAGAGGAGGAAGGAAGGAAGCGCCATTTGAAGTTGTTGAGCATCAAAACTGTATTCTCAGCAGATTTTGGCTTCGTATGGCAAATGTTAAAGAAAAATCAAAGACATAATACTTGTTTTTGGTGGGGAAGTGCACGAGATGGGTACTTAAAGAGCTTGAGAAATGCACAGGCTCAATCTATGCATGTCCCTGTGAACCGTAACACGTCGGAAATATTCTTTAAAGTTCTAATAAACCTGTTCCAAATCATCCGCGGTCTTCGCTATCGCTTTTTTAGATGCATACTTTATTCACCACTTTGTCAAACGCAAATGCACGTCTTGGATATGAATGTTTTTGATCAATGGTGATGTTTCCTTCCTCGCACATCCCCGGCCGTGTTTGTTATTCCGCCGGCTCAGACTGGCAGCGCGCCGTTGTCTGATTAGGTTGTATCTGCAGACGTGAAGTGGGTGTCGGAGCGCCGCTGGCCTCACGGCTCTCCGGTCGACTCTAATAAGATCTGCCCTCAATGAGCTGAGCTGACGGTTCCATGGGTTAACCACAGAGAGCAGCAGCGGAAGAGACTCAGCCACTCGGGGTCATTAGGCTCCCATCGAGATTGATGGAGGCCATTAGTTACAATGTGGGTCGGGTAGGCTACCTCTGCTTGTATCACTTCTGCTGGATACTCAAGGCCAGGTTATTTATGAATCAAAGCAGAATGGAGATTACGGAGGTTACAGATGAAAACATACATCAGAAAACTGGCAACACATTTTAATTTTTGATTATAACTTACAAAACAGGGACAAATATTTAGTTGCATCTGCATAATCTTTAGGCTCACGTGTGACCAAATTGATTTCGCACAGCTTCCTGGAGACCTAGGAAAACTCGATCACTTTTTGTTTTGAAGATATTCGCAAAAGAAAACTACGTTGCTTTGATTAATAATCACATTGCTCAACTAATGCAAAATGCAAATATGTCTAAATAATTTCAGCTCAAACTGCAGCTGCATGAGTTTTAAATCCCCGCTCTCAAAAGTCCCCCGTGTGTCCAATTGAATTTAGAATGTTCAGAAATTCCCTTCATTTCTCCGTTTGATGGAATCTTTGCAAATGTTATGAAATATGCAGATTGTTTTGTGTTTGGGCTTTAAATTGGCATCAAAAAGCACTGAATCTGACTTTTGCTGCCTGTAGAAACCCTCTAGAAGAATAATTTGTATTCCAGCACACACGTTTGTTACATGATTCTATACATAAAGTCCCTTGAAGAAACAGAAAAAAATATCTAATGGGTGAAAGGTTTTCCACCGAGGACATTGTTAAATGTTGCGGCTCTGACAATTTGCTGAAAGCCTCTTCCCGATGTGCACCCTCTGTCATCATGTGCTCGCATCTAATAAAGCCTATGGGTGCGGAAACCATCAAAATAAGTAATGAAAAATTACTGTATCTCCCAAGTCCATTTTCCATCGAAAAGTCGCCCATAAACAGTGATGCTTAATAACAACATAACTCTAAATTTCAGTGTGTTCCCATGAAATTCTTTGATTATAATTCATCTGTTTGTGCACTCAAGACTTGTACTGAAAGACCCAAGCATCAACAGAGCTTTTAATCAGGACAGATGGAACCGAGGAACAGGGAGTGCTGACATCGATTAATGAAAACCCACATGCAAAAGAACTCAAACTTGCATAACAATCACGAAACAATATGTGAACGCCAACTAGAATACATACAGTCCCGAAACAGAAGCGGAAGACCAGCTGAAAGATGGAAATGGTTCGATCTTTGTGAGGCTCCAAGTAGAGCTTCAATGCTTTTTTTCTCATCAGAGTTCTTTCAACGTCCCATGTTTGGTGCTGTTTCCAAAGTCCAAAAGGACAGTTATGGGGCGGATGAGGCCTTTGATGGCGAGGTTATTCCGATTCTGATAATAGTATTGGATTTTAGGCCGATAACACAGATTTCCTGGTATCGATGAGTACCTAAACCCAAATCTATCCGATACCCGGCCTACGCAGAACCTCAAATACCGTAATCACAATTGGGGATCAAAACGTCACAGTGCACAATCTTTGTTTCATTTGCACAATGATCCATGTGCTGTAGGCTTTGGCATATTTCTACAGGATTCGTTATTGGTACTCGGCATCAGCTAATCTGAACGGATGGAACAATTTGATAGTGGAACAACACTATTGTAGGCGTTTTTGTTTCTGAAGCCTCTGCTCCAGTAACAGCCTTCATTTGAGTCGAGGATCGAGCCAATCAGTTTCTACAGCTCAGTGCTGGGGACGTTTTTTTTTGAGTCTTCCACTTGACTTTTTAGTTCCATAACCCTCAGGCTCTTTTAAGACATCCGTAATGACTGTTTTACTGTGTCCCGCCTCAGCAGTCACGACGCCCTGCGAGAGGCTCTGTTTATGCAGCTCAACAACACAAACAAGGTCTAAACCTTCGTCATCAGCACGTCATGACAGTGTGAAAACCTGACAGAAAGTGCACTGAATCCACATTTTTGCACAGATTTTTTTTTTTTTTTAAAGGCATGTGGTCCAAAACTTTTGATCAGCTGAAAAAGCAGACTATTTCAGGTTTTTGTTTTGTTTTGTCACACACTCATTTCTTCTTGTTGCATATTTAAGTTCTACTTGGAACTTTGTGGAATGTGAAGTTTTGCCATTTTTCAACTGGTATTAAACTTTTGATCAGGACTGTTACTGTATCAATGTTAAAGCTGAAGAGAGACATCTGGGGCCCGATCTTGTGTCTCAAAACGCAGATGATAGCGTGACATTTTGTGCTCAGTAGGAGGAGTAGGCTCTTTGTGATCTTGCCACTCCAGACTTGGCGCATTTAAGTGGGTGGTGACACTCTTGTTCCTCTAACCAGATCGACTCCGCGGCCGGTGGAGGGGTTGTGGGGGAGTGGGGAGTGAACATGTGCGTTTGTTTTGTTTCGCGTTCACACCAAGCGCAGGCCGATCCGCGCCAAACAGTTTTTTTGTTTGACCTGTGAGGCCCGAAGGCTTAAGAAAGAACGCAAGGCAGCGCAATGTAAACGAGGAAATGAATGTCACCTCCTCTTGGGACGCCCCCTCACAAGTGGCGGAGGAAAATAACGCATATAGCTCCGCCACTCGGAAGTATATTCGCCAAGAGCCTGCGCCCCTCCGTGCGCCACCACAAGATCCGAGTTGGAGTCAATTACAATGTGGCTAAAAAAACAAGAGAATACTACATGCTGTTTTTGTTCCCGCACTCTGAGAACTGTGTATGACCTCCCCTCTCTCTCTCTGTGTGTGTCAGGTACATGGCTCCGGAGGTGCTGGACGACTCCATAAACATGAAGCACTTTGAGTCGTTTAAGCGTGCTGATATCTACGCCATGGGCCTGGTGTTCTGGGAGATCGCCAGCCGCTGCTCTATGGGAGGTAAGGCCGAGTCCACCATCACCCCGTACATGTCCGTTGTTACAGGCAAGAAGTGAAGAGTTAGCAGTGATGACTAGGACTGTGACTTCCCACTTCTCTACTAATAACTACTGGAGTCAACAATCTAACTAGGATAAATCTTAGTGTTAGGGCTGCATGATTTGATTAATAAACCAGAACCCCATTCCAGAACACCTCAATTAAAACCAATGTGATCAAAAAACACCGGGACACAAACTCAAATAACGATTTCCCCTCCAGGTATCCACGAGGACTACCAGCTGCCCTACTACGACCTGGTGCAGTCGGACCCGTCTGTGGAGGAGATGAGGAAGGTGGTGTGTGAGCAGAAGCTGCGGCCCAACATTCCCAACCGCTGGCAGAGCTGTGAGGTACAAACCTTGGGCTTTAACACTAAAGTAAAGTGCACACGGAGCTTCCAACAAACTGGGGCATTATTACTTGTAACAGGCAGGTTTAGCAACCACTGATCACAATTTCTACATAGTTGTGATCAATGAAGGGAAAATCATGTTATAAATGGCTCAGGGAAAAGAATGTAATCAATTAGTCAGTCAAAGTTTATTTCTATTGCACTTTGCAACAACACAGAAAGACTAAAGTGCTTCACAGAAAGATAAACCGTTTAAAAACACAAAATGATCACAGCCTAGACATAATTCAGTTTGTTCTAGGTGTTAAAGGCCAGTTTGAAAAGACAAGTCTGTAATCTGGACGTTAAAAGGATCCATAAGAACACAAAAACTGTTCCATGGACCGACTCTGCCCAGTACATGCTTGTGTTTCCACTTCCCCACAGCCAGAGGTCAAACAAAATAAAGCGGGCTGACCAAGCACTGGGCCGGATACTGTGTCCATGTGGAAAAGGGGCTATAGACTAAGGGACAGCTGTTCCACGTTGCCACGCTGTTTGTACCGGGACCTGGGCACGTCCAGAACCATTTTTTTTTTTTGGAGGACCGGAGGGCTCTGCTGGGGTGATGTATGGTCAACATCTCAGTTAAATATAACAAGACTATGAAGGGATTTAAAAACAAACATTCACATTTTAAAATCAATCCGGAAACGGACCGGGAGCCAGTGCAGGAGGAGAGGACCGGAGTGATGTGTCTGTGTCTGGATGAACTGGTGCTCCATGCTGCACCAATTGTAACCGGCGTAGTGACGACTGTGGGAGGCCAGAGTTTAGTCCAACTGAGAACAGATAATCGCGTGAGTCGCCTTCCCCGGGTCTTGGCGTGATAGAATGAGCATTTAACTGTTAATTATGCTAATCCTGATCAAAAACGCACATCAATTGGTGTTTTATGAAAGTCTCTCTGTGTAATCCTGCATATTTAGCCCACCTCTGTTCCACTGCCTGAGCTCTATAACAACATTTTCTGTAGCTACATTTCATAACAACCTAGTCCTGGAGATGTTCTCTAGACACACATGATACTTAATTTATACCACAAAAAAATCCAAGGCTAAGGTGTCGGCGGTAGTTTAAAAAAAGCCTGAATAAAACACAATATGGGCCTCTAAGCCCTGTATACGTCCCTCTCTCTCAGGTCACGGCTGAGTCAGCGCTCGGAGCAGGCGGGCCTCCTTCAGTCTGTAGCAGCAGACTGTTTGAGCATCAGCCAGCTCCTCCCACACACTCCGGCTCGCAGCATTCACATGGCGTATGCTCTGACCCCAGGGCTCCGCAGCAGACATGAATTCATATTCTCCACAGCGAACACCGGCCTCACGAGAGCAGAATGCTCAACTGCATTCCTGAAATATATCCTGCATTTAAAGATCCCGTATTCAACTGCATGCAGGCTCTTTAATTAACTCTGTGACTCCGTGGCTTTGGCATTTCATGTTTTATCATTCACACTAATGCATGTGTAGGCTGGAGGGGAGACTGGTAAAGGTAATTTCTTTGGCAGGCGTGAGGAAGTGCTAGCTTGGCCTCTTCATCCTCTTTGCGATGATGTGCAGTCTGGGACAGCGTGTCGTCTCCGATGGAAGTGATTGACAGGCGGATTAACTATTGAAAAGAAACCCACGGTCTGTCTTTCCTACACGGCGGCTTACCTGAATATGAAAACATCAAAATGACTCATAAATATGACATGGAAGAGTGAGCAACGGCCTCGTCGTCTTCTCACAAATCCAGAAACAAGCCGCCGCCGCCGCCCTCTTACAGCTGAGAGACGTTGTAAAGTTTGTCCTCGAGTTGTGCACTACATTTTCCACTTTCTTATCCTGTATTCATAACACTCCAGGTTTAAGAAAGGCTATCTAGTGGAGGCAGTTTGAGTGCTGAAATAGTCCGATTTTGAGCGTTCTGAGCACTTGAGAGGGAGTCTGGCTGAATATGCTGGGCAACTCAAACACGCAGGAATGAAATGAAACAACACAACGTGGAGACCAAGTCAAGGAAACTTTGAATACTCCTTTTAATATCAGTGTAGAATTACCAACATGTACCAGAAAGTGTTTAAAACCCAATAATGCCGCTCTTTCAGATGTTGGATTTGGCGTGGGGCGGTCCCTTTTAATGAATTAGACGGAACAATTAGCCCGAATCCTTTACCGTAACAGCGTGGGATCGGATTGTTGCCAAGCGTTTGGATGGCTGGCCGGCCTCCAGCCGATGAATGAGCGGTGTAGGAATGCGTGGCTGTGAGCGTCTGGGAGCGGAACATAAACGTTGAGTCATCGTAACCACATGCTGCTTACAAACCGCACTAGAGGCATGTGCCAGCCAGGCCCCAGCCCTGACATGTCGAGTCACCGCTTCAGTCTGGGGAGGCAGACGCTAACCTGCTGCTTTTAACATCACTCAAGTATTTATAAACATGGAAAAAGGTGCTATTGTTTTGAAAGTTATTAACTCAAAGCAACAAAAGAAAAAAATGTTTGTTTAAAAGAGAAATAGAAATTTCAGCTAACAGCATTGCAACTTTTCTAAAAGCTCGCAACTATTCCAATAATCCACAATTTCCTTCACAACTATTCCTTAAAGGGACTAAACGGAGTTTAAAAATGTTACCATTCTGTATTTTCTACACCCTGCTTGTTCCAGCAATGTGAGTAATGTGTTGGATGAGCCCGACCTATTCACAACCACTGCTGCTAAAATCCTGCACTGTCGCTCAAACAGTTAATTCGGGGCTGAAGTGGCGTCATGCACGAGCTTAACACATTGAGGGTCAAAAACAAAAACTAGTTATTGCGTTTTTTTGTTTGTTTTTGTTATTCCGAAACTAGACACTCCAATACACCATATGTGTGATTTTGTGAGCTCCGTGATGAACAGAAGTGAAATAATGTTGGCTGAGAGTTTAAAAACTAAATGGTTAGAATCGGTCCAAGGTCTTCAATCCGAGAACCAAACACTCGGTGTTTCAAAACGTGTCAACAATGTTGTTGTTGAAAATTGACTTGAAACGGGAAGTTTATCAGAAAGGAGAGAGTTGCATAAAACCTCAGTTTCTGTTTCTCAAAAGAAATCTGTGATTTTGATCAAAACCAGCCTGACTGTTTTCACCTACAGAGAGTTGAGAGTCTCAGCTTTCAAACGAGCCACAGCATGTGTCCATATCTATAACATAGAACACACTGTGGTGCTACAAATGTCATGAACAATGGTCTGGATTGTTGGCACTTTGCAGCTTCGATATTAACACATTGAGTGCTGCACTGTTTTTGGGATTTAGCTGTAGTTACGTCTAAGACCTGAGGTGGCAGTAGTGAGTATTAAAATTACAACCATCTAGTCCCTTTAAAGGTGCATTATGCAACTTTTTTTATGTGAAAAAAAAAGTGAATATGTGTTATATTTGACCATGTCGTGACCCAGTGGCTGTATGAGTGGTCAGCATGGCGCCTTTACTTTTCATCACGGTGGCTTGGAAAGTAGGCTTGTTTAGTCGGTTTTCTGGGGATCCTGGAGCGTCCTGAAGACCACTGTGATGGAAAGTAAAGGCGCCATGCTCACCATGTATACAGCTGTTGGGTCACGACAAGGTCAAATACACACAAATATGAACTTTTGTTTTTGCTTCTACTTTTTAGATAATACTATTTAAAATAATGCCTCTTTTCTTATTCCTCAGAGTCTTTTTGGTTTAAGCTGGTGTAAAATGCCAAAAAAAGTTTGGTCTGTGAAATCCTGGAGAGACTGAAAGGATTTTGGGTTCTTGAAGTACCACCAGTGCAACGAACTTTATAGTGAAACAGCTGATCCATAATGATTAGAAACAACAATAAAACAATGAAAGCAAAAATCATTTGGTAATATCGGCAACTTACACTGATGTTTAAAGGGGCTAGATGCAAGTTGGCCATTTTATACTCACTACTGCCACCTCAGGTCTTATGTGTAACTGCAGCTTCTATATTATTGCATGACGGCACTTCAGACCTGAAGTAACACCTTTCTGAGTGACAGTGCAGGATTATAGAGGCAGTTGTGGTGAACAGGTCTGGGGTCATTCTATACACTGGGACATGGCTGGAACATGTAGAGGGAGGAAAATGCATATGTTTTTAATTTTTAAACTCCGTATAGTCCCTTTAATAATGCTTTAAAACCTGCTCTAAAATTCCTTTAAACACAGGCACAACCTTTGTTTGTTGTGAAATCTAAATATATTATAAATGATGAAATAATGAACTAAGAAGAAGCCAAAAATGTGATCTAATAAATCATAATAAAGTGCGTTATGGTTAGGGTCATACAGCAGCAGGCGGTAGCTGTTAGCTTTATGTTAGCGCTCTGCTAAAAACAAGCTTTTCTAACTTTCCTAAAATAACAAGTGTGTGCACATCAGAGCAAATATCACTACAGTTGGAGAAAGACTGGCTTGGATTGTGCTGTTGTTTTCAAACACACATTTTAGTCACATTTTACATCCGTGTTTCTAACTCTCCGAACATAACGGGAGGCTTAAATCGAATAAATGAATTGAATCATGTGCGTGTAGTAAATGTGGACAGCCAAAAGATCACCGGCTTGAACTTTGCCAGCTGCCATTGTTTGTTTATTTTCTATCTGGTCGGGACAGTGCATGTTAATTGTGTTCTTTGGCCCGATTCTTGCCGTTCTCAAACAGAGAGAAAGACCAATCTAAACTGCTCGCCTCGGCCGCGCGAGTGTCGAATTAATTTGCAGACAAACCCGAGTGGGGAAAGCGTTAAGCGAACTCTTCCTGCAGCAGTGGGTTTCTCTCATGTGCCGCTCTTTGTCCGAGTGATTACACACACGGCTCAACCATTACATTCTCATCAAAGTTTAAGTGAGCGCACTGCGGAGCCCGACGCCGCCTTAATATTTCATCAAGGCAGAGCTGTTCCGTAATCAAAGAGCTTCAGAGGGGGCTTCCATTTCAAAGACTTATCCAAATGATCATTCAATTAAAGTATTGCGCCGAATGTTCCGCCGACAGCCGTAAAACATGATAGACTGAACAAACAATACAGGGGTTTGACTTGGGGATCGACGTGGACTCAGACTTGACTAGATCCAGCTCCCAGGTCCTTGACCCGGCCTGTATCTATATCTGCAGTCAATTCAGAGAAATCCAAATTGACTTTAACCTTGAGTTTTTAGTTTAAAGCACCGGAGTGTTCCTTTTTTTTATCTTGTTGATGAATTGTCTCGCAAACATAATCTGTAATACAATTTAGCTAATCCAAAAGTATGGATCATTTTGGCATTTTATCAAATATAATGTTTTAAACTCTGGGGCTCTGTGATTAAAAAGAGAAATGATATTAAATAGTTTCCCCAGGATCTAGAATCTTAGTTCATTAACATGTATTATGTATGATATGATATGGAGCCACAGTTTTACTCTTCTATATTCACTCTTTGTTTTATTATTTTGTTTCATCTAAAATGTGTTGCTGACCTAGCCTACTAAGCTATTACTTAGTCTATTTTCTTACACTGGGGTGAACACAGTAAGGCACAAAATTGAGTTGTTTCGTTTTAGTTTAGTTTCATTTTGTTTGTTTGAGCAGTTTACATTTTTCCCTTTTTACAACATGCACGTTTGTCAAGCGCTTTGGGCCTGATAAAGGTAGAAAAGTGCTGTATAATTTGTGACCTTTTACCATTTGTCCAGTTATAGAAGTAACAAACGAGGTCGGCGGAAGTGAGAAAGTTTATGTCGCCCACCCCGTAATCAATGAGATAAACATTTACATTTGTATCTGTATCCAATATAAGTATTATATAGTAACAACATTCGGTTTAATAGCTTCAAAACTGCATCAGTGACAACAAAATGCAGTACTACTACCACATTAGATGGACATCAGACATCATTTCTTCCTGAGCTTCTCACTTACAAAAGATTTAGATGAATAAGACCAGTTGCATAATTATCATTTATTTCAGTGAAGCAACAGAAAAGTTATTATTATTTGAATTTTTAACAGGAAGTGACATAGATAAAGGTAAAGACCCACAGCAGTTTGACTCCCATACGTTTGTTAAGTAATGATGTAGTTGCTTTACTTCCGGGTCCTACGGAACTTTTGCCCTGTTCACTACGATGGTATTAAGATGATTTTAACCTGTTGTAGAGCCGACTACAAGAATCTTTTTAAAAATCTCATCACAAAGAAGAATTACATTTACTTTAGTAATGCTTTTCTGGCATTAATTATCTTTATTTTTTCCATACGCAATGAAGGCCCCATTTAAATATTAAAAATCTCTTAATTTGACCTGGATAAATGGTGAGACATATTGTTCAAATTAGGTGTAAAAGGTTTTTTGGCCTTTTATCTGTTTATTCAGATTGAGATGAAGTTGTGTTTTTTTTGCTGTGTTTATCTATGGAACTCTGAACAGTTTGGACCCGGCGGTAGCTTGTTTTTGTGCGTGATGTCGTCACACTTAACAAACGTACTGACTTAACATAGTGGGCACGGCAACTGTTTAAAATCGTTGTCCGTCATCTATGTCACTTCCTGTCAATGTCCAATGAGGAAGAAAAACGAATAAACATCTCAAAAATGGCCAAGCTAAAGAAAGCTGGGAACAATCTTTAGCAAAATCTTCAATATAATTGTGTTGAGCAAAAATAGTGTCTACTGGACTTGAGAGTGACCAGGATGAGATGAACGTTGACTTGACCTGGACTCGCACTAACGTGTCTCTGTTTCCGTCCCCCCAGGCCCTGCGGGTAATGGCGAAGATCATGCGGGAGTGCTGGTACGCCAACGGCGCAGCGCGGCTCACCGCCCTGCGCATCAAGAAGACCCTGTCACAGCTCAGCCAACAGGAGGGCATCAAGATGTAGACTCCTCCTACTGCCCCCGCCACCCCCCATCCAACCCCCCATATCACGAGGGAGTGCGGCCTGCTGCATTGTCAAAAAAAGAAGGGAACACACAGGGCATTAACTTCAGAACCTTCATATCTCATCTGCCATATCCAAGCTCCAACTGTGCCTCCGCAGGGGAAAGAGCCTCCTGCTGGCCTGGAGCCGCCGCTACATCCATCTGCAGGGCACTCTCCGGCAGGGCTCCCAGTCTGATCACATGACCACCAGACACAGGGGTTCAAAGACAGACAGAAAAATGTCAAAGCCAGGAGTCGATTGTGCATCTTTGGGGCCAAAAGGGGGTTTGCCGTAAAAGTGCTGCAGCCTTATCCACTAGGCCATTGTGGCGCTTAATATTGACATTTTTAGGGAAAGCAAGGCGAGGTTTTATTTATGAAGTAGTTTTAAAATACAATATGAAATCCACTGAACTATACGCTGCTATATACTCTCAGTGGTGCAATGAAGCAAGTGTGCAAACCTTCAAAAGGTCAAAAATAGAGTAGATAATGGAGGCCTGTGTGTTTTTTTTTTTGGGGGGGGGTAATCACATTTCCGGAGAGCGCAGCGAAATCCAATTACTGCCGATGAATTATCCGACTTTTCTGGCCGTGTAAACATCGGCGGAGCATGGGGGCTGAAGTACAAAGTGGGTGGTGTCGGCTGACCGGCCCACTGGCAGGTCACCGGGTTATCGCTCACCAAAACAAACCAACAAACAAGACAAGAGCCAGATCAATAAGAGTCCAAACTCCCGCATGGCTCCGCGGTGAAAGGAGATCCAGAGAGGAAATGTCGGAAACGCAATGTGTTTCCCGCATTTCGGAAACATATTGCGAAATATGTTTTGCAATATGTGCTTCCTTTCTTTCACAAGAAATGGAGCACATATTGCAAAACACATTTCTTGTCATTTCTTTTACAAATGGTCAGTATATACAGTCATAATGTAAAAATAAATACATATTTAATTAGCTTTTAAATCATGTAGTAAAATGTACTATAATTGTAATTTAAATTAGTGACATTGCTGAAATATATTCATTTATAAAGCTATTTTTTAATTTCACCTTTATTTAACCAGGAAAGTCCCATTGAGATTAAAACCTCTTTTTCAAGGTAGCCTTGGCAGTGGCAGCAAAAGATAGTTACAATTTCAATTACAAAATAAAATGCCATACACGTTATGAAAAAAAAAAAAACAGTTAAAAAGGTTGTCTCAAGTGCTCTCAGTCAGGACTTTAAACCGTTCAATGGACTAAGTTCCATTATTTTCCAGTCTTTTTGCAACATGCTCCATGATTTCCAGTTCTGCTCGGGATCAGCAAATGATTGTCTAAACGCAAACCGTAAGAGTCAACGCTCCTCCGTGTGATTAAGCTACAGATGTAGGAGGGCAGTAGACCAAGCATGGCCTTATCAATGAAAGTGTACTAATGACCCTGGCTCTTGGGGGACAAAGAAGCCCGTCCCACTTGGACTGAGAGCACAGCTCACGATGATGGGTCAAGGCCCTACAGTTAGTAATGAACCTCAGAGAAGCCTGATGTACAGTGTGAAAAGGGAGTTCAGCGTCTTAAGGGGGGCGCAGAGCAGGGAGAGGCTTCCAGCAAACGATCAAAACCCGGAGGCGAACCCGCGGGCACGTTTCGCTGCCGTGGGACGCCCTCCCGGAGAGTGTCCTCCTTGGACAGGCCCTCAGGTATCAGTCCACCGCCGGATCCCCCTACAACCCTCAACCCTCTGGCCTCATCCTCGCTGGTCTCCGTGGTGACCGCTCACTTTGTATTTATTCAGTTTTTTTTTCTTTTTTTACGGAGACAGGGGATCACCTCTTTTTGCAAAACCGGGACGCGATGACCTCATTCATGCCGCCACATATGCAATAGCGCTACAGCTACAGCGAACCGTGTTTCTTTCTTTTGTAAAAAAAAAAAAAAAAAAGAAAAAAAAAAAAAAAAAACCTTTGCGACCGTACCATGCTCACTCAGCTGTACCGGAAAGTGCCAGCGCTTTACCCTTCGCCGCTCCTCCTCCTCCTCCTCCTCCTCCTCCTCCTCTCTCTCGCCGCTCAGGCCCCGGGCTCACTCTATGCAGCGATCAGCAGAAGCCCGCGGGCCCCTGCACCTGGTGCCATCTTGGGAACCCCGCCCCCACACCGGACCACCTCAAACTTCGCCGGACAGCTCCTCCTCCTCCTCGGACTTTTACAGACTTACGGACTTGTGAAAAAGCATTACGTGATGTTGCCCTTCAAGTGTTTCCTTTTTTTGGATTGAGTTCCGTGTTCGTTCCGCTCTCTTGGCTGACAGTGTGAGGTACATTCGTTTCAAAACAGAAAAAAAAGAAAAGAAAAAGAATATATATAGCAAACGGAGATTTACTAAGCCATAGGTTTTTTCCAGGTGTGTACTATTTTTTTCTTTTTACCGCTTTTTTCTACTAGAATGTACGGACTTTTCGTCATTTCAGCTTAGCAAGCCTTAAGGGACCAACACATCAGAGTCTTTGATTTTTGTTTTATATGAACAAAAACAAAAAAAGAATGAGTATTATTATATATTGTTGATTTCTATGATCGTGTTTAAAAATATGAACTTGTATGTAGCATCAGTTTTTTTTTTTTTTTTTTTTTTTGAGTTGGTTTCGTCGTCTTCGTCGTTCTGTTGCCAGTATCGCCGCACATGTAAACCCCCCCCCCGGAGCCAGCAGTGTTCAGCCCCACCTTCACGCCGCTGAAATCCAGAAACAGAAAATGGGTGGGCGATATGTCGTGCACTCCTCCTATTGGCCAGCGTTCCGGTGATTGACAGGTGGATTTGACCAGTCACAATTAAAGAAGCAGATGGGATCAAACTTCAAGGTCTGGGTTTTGATCGACATGTCCCGTTAGTTCGAAGTCAGTAAATGAACTGTGCCAAAAGGAAAACCTTTAAAAGGGGGTATTATGCTTTTTTTCAATCACATAGCACCAGTCTATATCACACTACAATGATGACCAAACCTTCTGTTGGTCTGTAAATGCAGTAAATTAGAATAACTGCCTTGTATAAAATGTCTCTCTCAAAATGGCTGTAGTGAATGTCTTGAAATAGGCCTCTGTCTCTTTAAGAACCTCTGACCCTTTCCGACACGCCCCCTCCACACGCTGTCTGTGGCATCAGTGGGGAGGGGGTTCTGATTGGTTACTCGGCTGGTGATGAAAGCTCGGAGGCGTCTCCAGGAGGTGGGGGCGTTCCTAGGAGGACTCAGGCAAACCTATCCCTAAAATGGCCGCCATCAGAGTTTTTACAGATTACTCAAAAATACGTGAATGAGCCAAGGCAACACTTCAGCCATGTTTTTAATGAGGGAATGACATAATAACATGATGGAAAGCTTGAAAAAGTCGATTTTTGCAGAACACCCCCCCTTTAATTGTAATTAAAAAAGCATTCAATTGGACTCAAACTGGCACTAAATCTAAATCTCTTGGAAAATAACGATATAGCTCGACTAAATTGACTTATTTCAAGAGTTTATCATGTGATTTTTACAGACGAAAAGTTTGAATATTTGTAGACATGAATGACATATTTCGAGAACATTTCACTTATTTCAAAATGACTTTTTGCAGTGAATGTGGTGTACAAAAAAAAAGGATGTTTACTTCCAAAGCGGGAACATGTTTTTTTTATAATTTAAGACCCAACCTTGACTCATCTCCAAATTGCTGTTCGACCTCGTTTTCCGTATTCAGAGGTTGACTTCCGCGAAAAAACGAAACATCTCGTCACCGTATCGCCCACCCGCTAATTCGGCGAATATCTTTCTGCTCAGCAATAAGTGCCCTTCTCCCGAGGCTGCCGGTGGCTTACCTGTGTGGCCCTGTGTCCATAGTAACCGTGTGCCATGATGTCCCCTGTCAGCTCCACCCCTTCCTCCTCCTCCTCCTCCTCACAGCACTGCCACGAAGCGCAAGGCAGTGCCCCAAAAAACAAAAAACTCTGTGCCAACTCCCCCCTCCGACCTGCCGGACGCCTCACACCGGGGCCCGTCCGCAAAGGGAACGCTTAAGACGAGCTGTTATTTTTTCACCGAGTGGAATATTTCAATTTTTAAGAAAAGGAGGAGAGGAAGAAAAAAAGACACACACGCAAAAAAAAAAAAAAAAGTGCTAGTTTTGTACAAAAGACAAATCTCGTGTAGCAGCAGATTGTGTATCTATCGATTTCGAGTCGACGTTCGGGTCCGCTCTAAAAAAAAAAAAGTAAACGTCACATTCCACGTCGTCTCCCAGATCATTTCTCGAGGGTGTCGGAAAACGGTGTGGGTTCAGGAAGTTCTCACGCAGCTTTTATTATTATTTCTATTGCTATTTGTTGGCAGTCTGATGCTGAAATCACCTCAACAACAACAATAAAGTGTAGACATTTAACAGTTTTCAGAAAAAGAAGACTCTGCTGGAGTTTAATGACCCTAAAGGAGCTAGACCTGACTTTTTTGTCAGACTTTGACATAATAACAGGAGTAAAAGGTGTGGTGAAGCCTTCCTGAGCCCGCTGTTCTATAGGCGCCTGTTTCTAATGGACTGATTTAAAGGGTTCGGAGTTTGCCGGAGTATCAAGAAACTGCCCATTAAACATCTCCCATCATTTTAACCCCCCTCCCCCAAAAAACGGACTGAAAACAGGCTTCTGCCCCTGTTTGAGTAATCAAGCAGTCTTAATGAAGTGGGACTTTGTAAATCCTTGTAAATAGTTTTTTTCTTTTTTTTTTTTTTTGAAGTAAACAAAAATAATTGTGATGTTTTGAAGAAGGTTTTCTTTTTTGCTGCTATATACAAAATGTTGATGGACTTTGCTGAATGGATGTTGGCCCAGCGAGGTGGACTGGGGCTCACCCGAACAGGGCCGTGGATTTCCTGTCCCAGCCTTGGAGGTGAGCCCCGGCGCCCCCTGCTGGAGTTGTGTTTCCACTGGACTGAGCAGTGGAGGGGAGCCCTCCTCATCTTGCCCTGGTCCTCTAGTTTCTTCTTTCTGCTCCATCTTCTCCCTTGTCGTCTGGTTTCCCTAGACCCTGCGCCCTCGTCTCCCCAGCAGAGATACTTGTATTGGATACTTAAGGGTGGATGCCTAAAGAAAACCTCTGCAAAGGTTTTCCTTTATTCGACTTTTGAAAGTTACTGAGTTTAATCCCTAAATATTGGCCTTTGAACATCCACAGAGTTTTGTCAGCTATAGGTTGAAAATCAACACATTAGTCGACGTCACTCCCTAGTCTCCCCTGGCCCTCTGCTCTCTAGTCTCCCTGCTCCCTGACCCTCTGCTCTCTATTCTCCCTGCTCCCTGACCCTCTGCTCTCTATTCTCCCTGCTCCCTGACCCTCTGCTCTCTAGTCTCCCTGCTCCCTGACCCTCTGCTCTCTAGTCTCCCTGCTCCCTGACCCTCTGCTCTCTATTCTCCCTGCTCCCTGGCCCTCTGCTCTCTAGTCTCCCTGCTCCCTGACCCTCTGCTCTCTATTCTCCCTGCTCCCTGGCCCTCTGCTCTCTAGTCTCCCTGCTCCCTGACCCTCTGCTCTCTATTCTCCCTGCTCCCTGGCCCTCTGCTCTCTAGTCTCCCCTGGCCCTGGCCCTTTGCTCTCTAGTCTCCCCTGGCCCTGACCCTCTGCTCTCCAGTCTCCCCTGCCCCTGGTCCTTTGCTCTCTAGTCTCCCCTGGCCCTGGTCCTTTGCTCTCTAGTCTCCCCTGGCCCTGGTCCTTTGCTCTCTAGTCTCCCCTGGCCCTGGCCCTCTGCTCTCTAGTCTCCCCTGCCCCTGGTCCTTTGCTCTCTAGTCTCCCCTGGCCCTGGCCCTTTGCTCTCTAGTCTCCCCTGGCCCTGGCCCTTTGCTCTCTAGTCTCCCCTGGCCCTGGCCCTCTGCTCTTTAGTCTCCCCTGCCCCTGGTCCTTTGCTCTCTAGTCTCCCCTGGCCCTGGCCCTTTGCTCTCTAGTCTCCCCTGGCCCTGGCCCTCTGCTCTTTAGTCTCCCCTGGTCCTTTGCTCTCTAGTCTCCCCTGGCCCTGGTCCTTTGCTCTCTAGTCTCCCCTGGCCCTGGCCCTCTGCTCTCTAGTCTCCCCTGCCCCTGGCCCTTTGCTCTCTAGTCTCCCCTGGCCCTGGCCCTTTGCTCTCTAGTCTCCCCTGGCCCTGGCCCTCTGCTCTTTAGTCTCCCCTGGCCCTCTGCTCTCTAGTCTCCCCTGGCACTGGCCCTTTGCTCTCTAGTCTCCCCTGGCCCTGGCCCTCTGCTCTTTAGTCTCCCCTGGCCCTCTGCTCTCTAGTCTCCCCTGGCACTGGCCCTTTGCTCTCTAGTCTCCCCTGGCCCTGGCCCTCTTCTCTCTAGTCTCCCCTGGCCCTCTGCTCTCTAGTCTCCCTGCTCCCTGGCCCTCTGCTTTCTAGTCTCCCCTGGCCCTGACCCTCTTCTCTCTAGTCTCCCCTGGTCCTCTGCTCTCTAGTCTCCCTGCTCCCTGGCCCTCTGCTTTCTAGTCTCCCCTGGCCCTGACCCTCTTCTCTCTAGTCTCCCCTGGCCCTCTGCTCTCTAGTCTCCCTGCTCCCTGGCCCTCTGCTCTCTATTCTCCCCTCCTGGCCCTGTGCTCTCTAGTCCCCCCTGGCCCTCTGCTCCCTAGTCCCCCCTGGCCCCAGCCCTGTGCCCCCTCTTCTCCCCGGTCCTCCGCTCAGTGTAAACACGACCCGAAGGCGCACTCATCGCGGCATCACTCTCTGGGACATGAACACAAAAACCGCTCGACTCAGCAGCATCTGTCTGCCCAGAACCAGGACAAGCTTCATTCTGTCTTAAAGCACCAGCAGCCTTTACTTTACTGAGCCCAGAGACCGCCCGTGCTCTCTGAGTCCCTGCCTTCTCTCGTCATTCCCCCCCTCCCCCTCCTTTAAAAACTATCAGCTGGCCCCACAGCCCGCAGCAGCCTCTCCGTCACACCGCGGGACCGCTTCATAAAACCCTCACTTTTTTACCACGAGCCTTTTCATTTGAGGATGTCCAAAGTAAACGTCAGCCCAAGGGCAAAACGTGGCTCGCAAGCCTTTTCTCAATTGCCACTAAACACAAAGACGGAGCCATTCTTCTGACAGATCGCTTTAATAAAGAGGCTAAAGACTCTCCGCGTGAAGAGCTTTTTCGGCCAAAATGGAGTTAATTTCTGCTGAGGGGGAATCTGTCACTCCCTCTTGTCACGTTGCTGCCGTCCGCACTTGGTTGTTTTGAATTGACCACGTTTTGCCTCTTCCTCAGGCTTCCTCAGTTCCTGTTGAACATCTCAAAACAAGCCAGTGCAGATGGCGACTTGAGAAACTTTTAACAAAGGACTTTTAACTAGGGATGCACCGACTCTGGCGTCTGATATTGGAACCGATACTGGGAAGAAATAGATAGTTATTGGGCTCCAAATATCCAAAACCAAATCGATACCGGTTTTGATTCTCGCCACTTTAAAAACACAACTTTCACAGACTATAAGTGAATATGGACATGCATAATTTTGAAGCACAGAACCTGGAAAGTTTAGTCGCTGAGTTGGTTTTATCCTCCGCAAAAACAGACTTTCGATCAATGCGCAAAACGCTGCGGCTAGCAACAGCATGCTAAAGCTATTAGTGTATCCGATAAGTCTTTTCCACAAGGATCTTTAGTGTAGAAAAGTCCAGTGATCCTTGTTTAATGTTTTTCCAGTAGAGTTTATTAGTAGATAAAAGATATCATTGATCTGTTTGCGAGAAATTATGCCTGAGCTTAGACGAGTTGATGTGTACCTGTCTGGTCTTTGTGCCCGTGGATGAGCGTGGTCGCTTCTAACTTCACCCCCTGTTTGGAGCCATAGGAATATACTGGGAGAGGCCAAATGCTAACAACATCTTTGGTCTTTTTCCGCGACTGAGCCCACGCACAAAGACCAGACAGGTACACATCAACTCGTCTAACCTCAGGTAAGAACATATCTCAGTCTGGAAAAACGGTGGCCTGTTCCTTTGATTGATCCGACGCTGGAAAAAGCCACCTTTAACCTCTTAACTCCCGCCTGAACCGTGAGCATTTTCTCCAGTTCAGCTTTTTTTTCATCACTTTTTTTGTTGGGCAGTCATCTCATTTTTGTCAAATTTTCGTGACTTTTTTGTCTCTTTTTCGTCACTTTTTTTGATTTTTGTTGTCAATTTTTTGTCGCTTATTCGTCAAATTATTCACATTTTTTTTTGTCAAATTCTTATCACTTTTTTGTCAATTTTTTCTCAATTTTTCGTCAAAGTTTTCTCAATTTTTTGTCAAATTTTGTCATTTTTTTGTGCATTTTTTGTCACTTTTTCGCCAATTTTTTCTCACTTTTTTCACATTTTCATCTTTGTTTTCGTCTCAGTTTTGTTGCTATTTTCACACCTTTATTCTAGAAGCTTTTGGATGGGGGTAAAGCTGGAGAAAATGTGCTCGGTTCAGGTGGGAGTTAAGAGTTTAAGAAAGTCTCTTGGTATTGGTTAATATCGGAAGATACTCAAACCCCCAGTATCGGTATCAGAAGCAAAAACCCTGGATCGGTGCATCTCTACTTTAAACTATAAGTTTTGTTCTCTTGCCCAAACACTCACGAAAACCCAAGGCAACGACCAAACCAAATTTCCGACCCAGGGTGGATCGGTCGCAGGCGCGGTCACAGCCCCCTCGCCGCCGGCTCCGGAGCAGCGCACGCCGAGCCACCTCAGACTATGCCAGCTCCCCCACTCTAGTGAATGTATGAGCCCCTCCCCCCCGGGCAGTCGCGGGGGGAGGCCCCCCGAGCCGGAGCCCAAAGCCCCACTCAACCTTATGCAAAGCTCTGGGCCGCAAGTCTACGGACCTATCTATGCTGTCGCCCGCTCACTGTGACCCCGAGCCGGCGTCCCAAACGGGGGCTGTGTCCCGCACGCGGAGGGCTGCTACTGCTGCTGCGGCTGTCGGGAGCTCAGAGGTAGCAAAACAACAACAACAACAACAACAAAAAGCTTTATCATCTTCGGTTGGTGCCTCGGTTCGACCCTCCTGAATGCCAAGACTGCATGTGATTGTGTCCGCGTCCGCACATACCCAAAAGTGTGGACCGCGGCGGAAAATAAAAAACGTTTTAATTAAAGGAAGAAAAAAAAAAACAGGTCACTTAATCAAAAAGAGAATACCTCCTGTTTTAAAAGACCAATGTGTTTTACCTCACTGTATATAACTGTTTACTTCTCTCTCTCTTTTTGTTTGGTTTCTATGAAATGCTTCAAAGAGAACAGGTGATTTCTCGGTACTTTGTGGTCCCGCTGGCATCGTGTTCGTCCCGTGCCGCTCTCTCTTGTCTGCTCAGCTTTGTACAGCCCTCACTCTCCCCCTCTCTCCAGCTTCGGTACCAATGCCTTGTTCCGGTAAATATGTCTTCGTTTTCCGAAATCCGTTTGATTTAAAGAAGAGCGAGAGAGGCCGAGGCGGCTCCCCGGGGGCACGGACTGGACACGTAAACCCCCCACAAGCTCCGGCCCCTCGCCTCCCCGCTCCCGTCTTAGGAAAGCGTATTCTTTTTTCTATAGTGTACAGATGACGGAAGAGCATAGGAAGTAGAGGACCGACACGTATGTTGACTCTAACATAGCTGTGTAGACGTGTGAATAAAAGACGCAAGCTTTCACTACAGCCCCGCCTCCGTCTGCTCTTTGTGCACACGCACGCTTTGGGAAGAAGAAGAAGAGGTTAAAGCTGTCGTCTGATTGGACGTGACAGGCCGGTTCACAGGAGCGCTCGTCTCATTGGTCAAAGTGCTAGCCCGGAGATTCTGATTTCTGTGATCAGCTAAAGGAGGGACTTTCGAAAAATATTATTTGATATTACTTTTGTTTTGTGTCAAATTTCAGACCCGATCTATCACATTTGTAAAACATTTAAACTTACAGACTATCACTTTAAAGGCCCTATACCGGCTTTTGTCTAGTAGCAGCTCTTTTTACTGCACACATTCATCAAAAACACGACTGTGGACAAAACCAAATTCAGCTGCAGTTGTGACAAAAATTTTGCACAAAGTTTTCCTCCAAAGTTTCTTGTGTCAAAATTTCCCCTCATTCCAATGTTCAAAAATCGGACAAAATGAGATACGGCAAGATCTTTTTTCTTTTGTGGCATTAAAACAGCATCACAAGCATTAAAATGGCCTTAAAAAGTATCAAATATGACTGGCTGCCATCTGTAGATAACCTGATATTGCAAACGCTGACATATATATATATATATATATATATATATATATATGTATATATATATATATATATAACTGTCAGTGCTGGCAGGCAGTTTATTCCCAAGTTCAATCTCCTGTGCTGAGTTTGCATGTTCTAGGTCAGGGGTCTCCAAGTAAATTTTCCTGGGGGCCAAAATGTATCTGAGTGTACTGCCGGGGTCCATAATAAAAGGCTCCAATAAAATGTTGGGAAACTACTATACGAGCGATCGCTGTTAATGTTTACTTCCGCAATTTTCGCCGGATATTTGGTAGGCAGCTGATGCAGACAGGCCTCTAACTCGGTTTTATAAAATGATAGATCTGTTACAGCGCAAGAGAAGCAATGCCCTGTTTATGGACATTGTTTTTGCTGATTATAGGATTTTAATCAAATGTTGATCAAATATGAAAATGTAAAATGCCTACCACGGCCAACGGATGTGACGACATCGCGATCGCTCGTATTGAGGAAACATTTTTCAATAAATGAATAACAACGAGCCGCACTGCTTACACTTGTATAGCACTTTACAAGCCTGTGTCACAGGTTTCTGCTCCACTGAGGTCATTATTCATTCACTCCACACTGGTGGTTAAGCTACTGTTGTCGCCACAGCCGCCCTAGGGCAGACTGTCCATTTACCACATGGTTATAATGTGTTGTTTGTATCGTGATCTCTAATTATGTCAGTGCCCTCTGCTGGACAGGCATGGAGTTCTTTCTTTCTTTAAGCTGCCCCCTAGTGGCTGGAGTGAGCGTTCTGGTTATTTCTTTAAAAATTGATCACTCTGCACAGGAAGGGGTTAGAGACTTGATCTTCTTTGGTTTATTTGTGACCCCTGAGGAGTCAGGTTTGAACCATCCCTTTGGAGACAGAAACTTGCTAACACAGGCTGGTAATGCACAATACGAGTGTGAGCTATTTTATATATAATAACAACTGAAAGTGCCTTAAGTTACAACAGAAACAAATATATACACCGCATATAAATAACATATATATACCACTAAGGACGACCAAATGAAACCGTGAGGATTGGACACATTTCCAGCTTCCCCTTTTCCATCTACCCACACCTGCCTGCAGTGGAAGAGCAACAGTGCCACCTAGAGGTCAAACACAGACAGGAGCACTGTGCTGGTGTGGAGCTGGTGCAGTTGTTCTGCAGGAGAGGCCGCTCCTGTTGGTTGTTTTTCTTCCTGTTGAGATGGAGAGAAAAAAAAGAAAACGGTGTAAATAATGAACTGATTCCACCTTGTCAATGCGTTCGACTGTACACGTGCTGCTGCACCTTTAGGTGTCATTGTCCAACGAAGACATTCTGTAAGTCATCTCTGACAATTCCAAAGTGTTTTTAATTTAACCCATTAAAATGTGACTAAATCCATAATAATGCAGCTCACAGCAGCAGAGCACACGGTGGCTGAACATGTCCCTTGTGGAGAGCTCTGGGTCAATTGTGTCAAATACAATTCTCTTCCCTTTAATCTTCATTGTAAGTGTTTTCATATATAAAATGGCCCAGCTGCAAAATGTCAGACACAAACCTGGACGTGAACGTGGATGAGGTTCTGCTAGTTCTGCCTCAGCAGCTGAAAAACCCCAGCACATGTTCAGTACTTCTCTCTTTATCATTCATAATATTACTCCGTGTCAGTGAACAGGCTGACGAAAATCTTTTTCAAATCAGTTTTACCATCCGCTTTTGGAAATGTTCCGTGCCTTTTTAACGAACGACCAAACACGGCCTCTTCTCAAACTTGCCTTGAAATGTGAATGGTAAAAACACAGTCTTTTCTTCCTTCTCTGTGAAAACGCAGACGGGGTCAAGTGCTCAGTGTTGTTTTTGTTACAGGATTTTTTTTATCATTGATATTTATTTGACAGAATAGTGAAGTGAGTGAGGGTGAAGAGCACAGACGCACAAGAATGTGTCGTATTCACAGCAGACTTAAAGGAACCGTTTTACAGACTGAGGTAATGTTTACCTGAGCAGGATGTCTGGGCTTTGTGTGCAAATAGACCAAACTGGGGTGAAGTTTTTGTTTGTTTTTTTACAGTTACGTGAGTCGTTACACAATCCAAGTTCAGTCGTTCAAAATTAAACATGTGGATTGTGTAAGTGGATAAAAGGACCTACATTGTCGGGAGTTTTAACACGTCCACGTCCGTGCAGTCAAGTGGAGATATTCAGGGCTTAATTTGTACATTTGAAGTTCCAGGAACACTTTCTGTCTGATGGGATGGATTGGGGGAACAGGCCAAAACATTTTCTGGAACAATCTCTTTAAACACTATTATATCAGACACATTTTTTGCCGGATCCTCCTAAATATTTCCCGGATCCTTTTCCCTGAATAAGTGAGATTTGGGGAATGCCTGTGTTAGAATGTTCCCCCAAATCAAATGAAGCACTGGAGATATTACTGCGCAGACAGGTACACATCAACTCGTCTAAGCTAAGGTAAGAACATATCTCAGGATGCAAAAACGGTGGCCTGTACCAGGAGACCAGGTTCTAATCAGGCAGTAGACCAGGGTCACCCATTTATGCCCATAAGCACCTAAGGGCCCTCTTGTAAGTTCAGTGAAACTTTCTTAATCTCTGTAGAGAAATGTGTTCTCTGCCTTTGACCCGTCCTCAATGTCACCGGGCGACCTGTAGGAGCAGTGAGCTGCACGTGTGGGCCGGCGCTCAGGGACCATCTCCATGATGTGGAGCCAGGCTGCGACGGGACGACGGAGCGTGCACCTTATCCCACACCTGGGAGGCCGTCCTGGAGAAGGCACCAGTCAGTAGGGGGCGTAAGCTCTCCCTACATGTCAGCTGCCTATGACACGTCACCTCCACCACCAGGTGGCGCTTCTGAGGAAGATCACAGGAAGTGATCGAAACTTGTAAAGCAGGAAAACTCAACCTTCTGTCTTATTAAAAGAACAAAACTAAAATAGGAATAAGACAGTATGAACCTTTACAAAGAGCTCAGACCTGTTCACCAACTGCCTCTGAAATCCTGCCTCATGCACGAGCTTAATATAGAACCTGCAGTTACACGTATGACCTGAGGTGGCAGTAGTGAGTATAACAGTGACCACCTTGCCCCTTTAATCTTGTCACTCATGTATAAATGTGATCATATTTATCCCCGGCTGCAGCAAACCCCACCCCCTCTAAATTACATGGAAATGATTGAACCTCTTAACCTCCACCTGAACCTCATTTTCTCCAGTTCAGCTTCTTCTCAAAGCTCCCTTACTCTTCCTCCCTCACTCTCCACCCTCACTCTCCACCCTCACTCCACCCTCACTCTCCACCCTCACTCTCCTCCCTTACTCCTCTCACTCTTCCGCCTTCACTCTTCCTCCCTCACTCTCCTCCATCACTCCCCTCCCTTGCTCTGCTTCCTCACTCTCCTATTTCACTCTTCCTCCCTCACTCTCCTCCCTCACTCTCCTCTCTCACTCTTCCTCCCTCACTCTCCTCTCACTCTTCCTCTCTCACTCTTCCTCCCTCGCTCGTATTTTCAAAATACGCACCAGAATAGAGATGAAAACAAGACGTGAACGGGGACGAAAAAGCAACAAAAAAGTAACAAAAATGCAACAAAACATGGCAAAAACATAACACAATGGGACAACCCGGTCTTTGCTTACAAATGAGGCGTTTAGATTTGGGTAAAGTTGAACATGGAGAAAATGAAGTTAACAGAATTTGAAAGTGAAACAGCATATTTTTCCAGGTTTTGCTAGTAAATAGGTTCATAATGTACTAACTAACCTGAAAAGCTGTTTGTGGAACGTGTGACTCCTCAACATGCAGCTCTGAGTTGTTTTCGTTAGGCCTTAGTCTCACTCAGAGGTTACCAAACTTTTTTAGTTGGGCCCCCAAAATTGACACGTAAACAACTCGGGACCCCCATTGTATAAAGCTATAGACTCTTATGCTACTGTAGGGAAGAGAAACATGTTATAATCAAGTTAATATGTCTCGTTTTATTTGAATAACTGAATGGATTTCACTAATTCTAGGCTGGTTTACACAAAAAACATTCTAAAAACAGGAGCATTTTCTCAGGCCTCGCCCCCACTTTGGGAAACACTGGTCTCATTTACGGGGTTAAAAAAAGATTAAAGGTGAGGGAGGAAGAGTGAGGGAGGAAGAGTGAGAGAGGAGAGTGAGGGAGGAAGAGTGAGAGAGGAGAGTGAGGGAGGAAGAGTGAGAGAGGAGAGTGAGGGAGGAAGAGAGAGAGAGGAGAGTGAGGGAGGAAGAGAGAGAGAGGAGAGTGAGGGAGGAGAGTGAGGGAGGAGAGTGAGGGAGGAAGAGTGAGAGAGGAGAGTGAGGGAGGAGAGTGAGGGAGGAAGAGTGAGAGAGGAGAGTGAGGGAGGAGAGTGAGGGAGGAGAGTGAGGGAGGAGAGTGAGGGAGGAGAGCGAGGGAGGAGAGCGAGGGAGGAGAGTGAGGGAGGAGAGCAGGCTGCAAAGAGAGGATGAGCCAAAATCGTTTTCTTTCCGCTGAGAGATTAAAGGTGTGTTGTCTGATAAGAGTTTTCATGAAGAAACTCATGACCCACTGAATGACACGATGCTTTTATTCTGCCGTCCTGGATCAAAACCACAAGTCAGTGTGTGGGCTGTGGAGCTCCCGGTATGATTCTAACGTGATGCACAGAGTCAGTTAGAAAGCAGAGAGCTAAAATCAGCTCAGAAGTAAACATAAAGGGACCCGGTCCCCAATCAAGCAGTGCTAGTGCAGGCCATGATCTCAGCGCAGCAATACTGAACTTTGTCATTATCCCTAAAGAAGTCTAATATAACTGTGACGCTTTTGGGCCAAGACATTTTTATTTATTTATTTATTTTCATCCATTTCAAAACAAATCAGGTTTTTCTTTTGTTTGTTTCAGTTTGCTAACAGAAAATAAAATCAAAGACCTAATACTTGTTCATGGTATGGTTAATATCTCGCAGATATCTGTCTTTGTTGCGTGTGTATTCACAGAGGCAAGAGAGAGGAAGTGTCTTGCCCAAGGGCATATTGACTCTGTAAGAAACTCAAAGTTAATGTTGCCATGTATATAAATAAAACCTATGGCGTTGAAATGGTTTGGTAAATATCACAATAATATGGTGATGGTGACATTGCACCGCTGTAACGCAGCAACGCAGTAACGCAGTAACGCAGTAACAAGTTACTTCAATATGGAGGTTGTATCACGAGACCAAAGTAAAGTAAAGTTTACAGTGACCTCATGCAGGGCCTGGTCACACTGACATATGATTATACATATCTGTTCTATTGCATCATGGGTAAATGTACCATCGCCACACGGCTTAAACCGCTGGACTGACGGCTTTGTCGGGCTGAGCACGTCTCCTGGACAGAGATCCATGGCCCCGCCCTGCAGGAGGCCTCTGATGGTCAGAAGTGCAGCTGTTCCTCAGCAGCGTCTGAGAAGGTCTTTGTCACGTCTTTGTCACGTGTCCTGAGGAACCTGCTCTGCACAGATGTGTCGATGACACTTTGACTCAGATCATGTTGCTTTAAATTAAACTGACTGAAGCAGCAGTGACCCATCAGGACAATGAGACAAACACTATAGAGACAAACCCTCATCTAACAAAACATCAGATCTGCTAAATATTTCTTAAGACACAAATGTAAAAAGTTGAAAACAAGTTGCCCACATGTACATCACGTTCCAAATGATTATTGTTGTGGATTTTCTTGCTTAATAAAGCTTAAGAGAAGTTTGTCTAGTCAACATGTGAAATTTATTACGCATACGGAGAGGGTTACACATAACGCAAGTTTTTGGTAAGCTCTGCCCAAGTTAGCTTTGGCATCGCCTTATAAAGGTGAGCACCAAAGACAGAGCAGCAGGACAGGGGTCATACACAACAAAGGGAAGCACAGAAGCACATAGAAATGGTAATACAGTTGGGGATGTCACTGCAGGCAACCAAGAATGTGCTTTACATGGTAATGCATCATGGTGGCGTTTGGAGGCAGGAGGAGATCTTTGTCATGTTGGGGAGATGGGCCATGTGGGCCCTATTGTCTAGAAGTGTGAGGTGCTCGTCTGGGGCACAGGAAGAAACCAGTCTGGTCACCCAGCAGGGGGCCAGGCCCGCATGGCGTTAACTTAGTTTACCTGGCTTAACTTTAACCAAATTTTGTCATAACATTATGCAAATGACATTTTTCTGAGATTTTCTAAATTATCAATTCAAATGAGAGTCAGCATCATTTTCAAGTCTTTAACTGGTAGAGGATCATTTAAATGTGGTTGAAAAAAATCTCCCAAAAATCTCCCAGTGAGAGCTGTTTTTACTATATTTAAAGCTTGTAATTAAATCAAAAGACATTTCAATCAAAAACATCTTAACAGGTCAAGTTATATTTGACCATAGGAGCCCTTGTGTGAGAGCAGCTTCAAAAAGCTTAAATCCATTCAACTTGTGAGTTTTTGGAGAGTTTCTTCTTGGATTTCTTTGCAGGATGTTAGAATATCCTCCCAGAGCTGCTGTTTGGATGAAAACTGCCTCCCACCCTCATAGATGTTTTTTCTTGTTGAGGCTCCAAAGGTTCTCAATAGGGTTGAAGTCAGGGGAGGAGGGGGTCCACATCATGAGTTTCTCTCCTTTTATGCCCATAGCAGCCAGTGATGCAGAGGTATTCTTTACAGCAGGACATGGTGCGTTGTCCTGCATGAAGATGATTTTGTTCGGGAAAGCACAGCTCTTCTTTTTGTAGCATAGAAGACAGTTGTCAGTCAGAAACTCCACATATTTTTCAAAGGTCATTTTCACACCTTCAGGGAGCCTAAAGGGGCCGACCAGCTCTCTCACCATGATTTTGGCCCAAAACATGACTCCGCCCCCTCCTTACTGACGTCACAGCCTTGTTGGGACGTTGTGGTCATTCACCAACCATCCACTACTCCATCCATCTGACCATCCAGGGTTACACGGCCTCATCAGTGAACAAGACTGTTTGAAAATGAGCCCTCATGTATTTCTGAGCCACTGCAGCCGTTCAGTAATTTTTCCTTTAACTGGGCTAAACCTGAAAACTAATCATCCCAGGTCTCTGAGATTGATGTCAATGATTCGAAGAGCCCTGAGACACGATACCATCCATGAGTTTCATTGAAAAACTTTTTTTTTTTTCTTTACCTTTATGGCACCGAAATACAATTTGCATAATAATGTGGAACGCGGTGGAGGTTATTTGTGATTTTGCATTGTAAGGATTTTTTTTTGTTTTTCTTTTGTTTTCTCATTGTAATCTAAATATTTTGGGGGAAATAAAAAAAGAAAACATTGGAAGAGGAGTGCAGTTGGGCAAACATAATGTGTGGATGAGGCTTTTCTCTCTTTTATGTCCACTAGATGGAGCCCTCATTCTAAGAACTAGCTGCTAAAGAACATAAAGAACACCCTTATGAGCTCACACTATTATTCAGACTTACACTTATGAGCCACATATGAAGAGATGTTTCGTTGCTTAGTTTAGCACATTTCATCAGGCGAACAATACCTGCAGTGTTTTACAATAATAATAATAAAACAGAAAATCGACATTGGTTTATTATTATGCCCGGAATCCCAGAAATCTTTGCGCTTTTGACGACACAAGCCTAAACTCACTCAATAAAATGAACAATCGATCAAAGTAAAACAGGGGTGTCCAAAGTGAGGCCCGGGGGCCAAATGTGGCCCTCAGACCAATGTTTGGTGGCCCTCTGCCTTTTTGCTGAATCGGGACACATCATCAGAGCTGGCATGAAGGTTTTGAGCAGAAATAAAGGTGTGGGGCGCAATTTAAACCTCTGCTAGTCAAAGGTTTTGCGGCACTAACCACCGATCTACGGCCCTTCACCCTGTGTGCGCTTCAGTATGCGGCCCCCCATGAAAAAAGGTTTGGACACCCCTGAAGTAAAAGCTTTGGCAACATTTGTTTGCTAAGAAGTTGCCCATTGTGTATTTGAACATTAAAAAGATAACAGATACTCACACAGACAGAGCCGGTTTTTCCTATAGGCAAACTATGCAAGTTGCATAGGGCCCCCGCTGCCGCAAGGGCCCCATCACAGTCAAACTACGCTGTTGTTTCACTGATTAATCAAGGCCTATTTTGTCTCAAACATGACTTGAATCCACACGGTTCTCATGCACGAAGTTACTTACAGTAACTCTGGTTCTCTGAGTCTAAAAAGAATTGGGCTGCTCACAGGCTAATTCTCAGTGGTCAGACAGAAATTACTGTTAGGTGCAGGTGTTAGTTTTAAGTCAGTGGTTCCCAAACTGTGGGTCAGAGCCCAGAGGTGAGAGAATGTGACCATTTGCCATTTACCATTTTAAAAAGTTGGGAAAGAGACGAGTAGTCCTAAATCCCAGTCTCACAGTAGCTTAGTGGTTAGTGGTTCTCACACTGAGGGGCAGGGCCTGAATTGAGGTAATTATTTTCCACTTCTGCCCTGCACTACTGCACAGTGGAACATTTTTTGACCATAAATGGATTCGCTCTTCGTCGAATAACCGTGGGACGTGTACTGTAGGGCCCCCCGTGTGTTTTTTTGCTTTGGTTCCCCAGAAGGGCCAGTACCGGCTCTGCTCACAGATATTTTACTAACAGATATTTCTCCATGTTTGTGAAAAGCTGTGAAACGCTGACCTCTTTTGGACCAATGAGTGAAGCAGCTCCTGTGTTGGTTTGCAGATGGACACGTGACAATTTGACTTGACACTTTAGTGAATTACAAAACAAGAGATCAGGGAGATTCTGTCAAAAATACCCATCCTAACAACCCCTTCACTCCTTTGAAAGCCTCTCTGCAGCCTGTGCCACCGCCGTGCTCCGCTCTCAGCGAGGCTCACTTTCAAACGGCAGCCGAACTTGTTGAAAAAAAAGAAAAAGTGTTTTAAAGGTTATGGGAAAAGTCAGCAGAAATCCGTGGAATTTGGGCGCGTTTGAAGCCGCGCTCAGCCTTCGCGTTTTTTGCATTTCCTCACACAGACCAGCCCCGTCCCGCTCCCGCGAGGCCCCGGGGCCCGACACGAACGCGACAGGACGGGGAGCAGCTCGGCGCCGTCGTCTCGTCTGCTGGAAGTTTGGTGTTTTTAATGTTTGTTTCCGCGCTGCCCTTGAAGAACTGGAGTTTATCACCTGAGGGATCGACAGTAAAAGGGTTTTGTTTACGGCGCAGTTGGCGGCGGCGCGCCAGACTATGAAGAGGGGACCGCGCTTTATAAAACACCTCGCCTGCTTTGTTTGGCCTCGTTCAGGGGCGGAATCCACAATGACTCCCCCCCCCCCCCCCCCCCCCGTCTGAATATATTTGCTGTCCCGGTAAAGGAAGCTGGGGCTGAAAGGTTTAAAAATGTGCAGAGTTATGGGAGAAGTTGCATAATGAGCGGGAGATCAATGATGGGGCTGTGGAGTGAGCGAAACTCATCATTCTGGAGGAGCTTTGTGCAGAGATGAAAACAAGTTTATGGCCCAAACATGGGGGATGAGAGGTGTGAAGCATTAGAGGAGGCTTAGGCGTCTTCTGCGCACATCAGGAGAAGCTCTGTGGTCACCTGCTCCAGGGAGGCTGCCCACAAGCAATGGAAGGATGTTTTGATTTTAGTCAAGATTTAGTCAAAACATTTCTTTTTTCAATTTTAGTCTGGTTTTCGTCAACTAAAATTGCAAGTAAATTTAGTCGACTAAATTTAAGACGAATTTAGTGGACTTTGCATTGATAATATTCATTATAATCATATTTAATCTGGTTCCTCTGCTTCATGGAGCTGCTCCACATGAACAAAGCTCTGAGCTGATCCTTTGGCAGAGAATTTACATGATCTGAGGCTCTTTCAGACGCTCAATAGAAGTTTGGATGATTTTAGTCTCTCCTTTTCATTTTTATTTAGTCTTATTTTAGTCGACTAAAATATCTGGACATTTTAGTCACAGTTTTAGTCTCATGAAAAACATTTAATTTAGTTTTAGTCCAATCTTAGTCGGGAAAAATATCACTTTGACTAAAATTAAGACTCAATATTTTAGTCGACGAAATTGTCACTGCCTGCACTCTTTCTGGTGGAAACAAAAAGGTACAAAGAAGCGGCAGAATGACACACAAATGAACTGAATGTTGACACTCAGCTTTATTATTGGATATTCCAAGATTCAACAACTTTTACATCATGAAAACAGATTTTTTTTAACCTTCACAGGATCTATTTTGAGGACTGGACGGTCTGCGATCTTGGCCCGTCTGCTGAGGGACTCCCATCGACCCTGGGTTTACAGCCTGTCCGTCCATGGGAGTGGATCTCTCCTTCTGTGGTTCTCCCCGAGGTTTCTCCGTTTTCCCCCTGGGTTTTTGAGTTTTTCCTCGCCGTGCTGGAGAGTCTAAGGACGGGGGACGCCCACGCCGCTCGTCACCACCTGCTGCTGATTATGTTTGCCTGGACACTTCATACGCCTGAACTTTACATTTTTATATTTATTGCTCTGTTTTATTGTCTTATGTTTAGTGCAGCTCTGTGAGGCAATGCCTGTTGTGATATTGGGCTATACAAAACCAGTGATTGATTGATTGATTGATTGATTGATTGATTGATTGATTGATTGATTGATTGATTGATTGATTGATTGATTGATTGATTGATTGATTGATTGATTGATTGATTGATTGATTTTGATTCCTGGCTAAATGAAACAGTAACCGCTCCATATTGAAATGACCAGTAAAGCAACTTTGTCCAAAATGTTGAACCATCATTGGAATCAGAACCAAAAACAGCTGATATTTCAATTTAGAAGGACATTGTGAGAAAAAAAGGTTCTGTAGTTCTAAAATGAATACAAACATAGCTTTTATCTGAAAAATATTCTAATAATAAATCACATATAAATTGAAATGAAGACATACGAGCCTTTTTGTGCCCACAATGTGTCCAAGTCTATTGGTCTATTGGAGTTGAGTCGGTCCCTGATCTCAGGTCCAAACTAATTATTATAGAGGATGGCAATTGTTTGTGGTCAAATCAAGACTATGTTTACCTCTAGGGCAGCAGTGGCAAACTCAGGCCCAGGGGCTCGATGTGACCCATCCAGTCATTCAGCATTCTACTAACCCCCTGAAGATTTGATGCAAATCCTAAACATGAAGCCTAGGCGTTAATTCAGCCTGATAGACTAACTTCATCATCACCTACTCCAGCCAATGACCGCCTCCGTGAGGGCCACACCTCCACCTCATCATCAGTGTAAGAGCCGCACCTCTGTAGCTCCAATCATTGCCCTCGGTCCTGCTTTTAAACCCCTGCAATCATGGTTCGTTCGCTTCCCAGCTGTGCTGCGACTCACCTCGACCCCATCTCCGCCTCTTCTCCCTGCTGCAGCTTCACGGGTCTTCCATACCATCACCAGTGTCCAGGCTCTGGGAGGAGACATCCCTAACTCTGTTCATCCACACTGACTTTCATACATGGATGTCTACGGCCGGGGTCTGATCACCAAAACTAATATACATAATAATATAATAATGCATTGGTTTTATAAAGCGCTTTTCTGGACACTCAAAGACGCTTTACATTGCACTATTCATTCACTCCATACTCGGTGGTGGTAAGCTACTATTGTAGCCACAGCTGCCCTGGGGTAGACTGACGGAAGCGAGGCAACCAGTCTCCAGCCTCCGACCACCACCACACACTCACTCACGCACTACATTCCCTAGGCTTCCTGGTCTTCCCAAACAGTCTCCCATCCAGGTCCTGCCAGGCCCTTGCCTGCTGAGCTTCCAAGGTCTGACGGGATTGGGCAGAGCATAGGCGGTATGACCACATGTCAGTGAATCTTCCTAATCGCTGCTTTTGTGGTGGGAGAACAACAGGAGTGTTTTTACTGTTACTGCACAAATGTGTCAAAACATGACAATAATTGCAAATAGTATAGCTAAGTATTTATTTCAAATAAACTGCCATTGGAGTGTTTAATGCACATCCTTTCCTCAGTCATATTTGATGATTTTAGACCATTTATTTTGCTTAAATAATATCATGTATTTACCTGACCCTCTGACCAGCCAAGGCTCTGGGCCCCCCCTGCACTCCCCGCCCAGGAGAGCATGAAAAGTCCACGTAGGAAGATCATACGCTCCTGCTGCGAGGTAGAGTAACCACACCTCTACGTCCTTCAGTTTGAACACGTCAGGTCGTTATCCTGGTATAGCATCGTTAGCGCCACGGTTTGATCATCACTTTTATGCTATAGGTAAACATTTATTTACAAATGCACAGTTTGTTTTTTTATGATCCCCTATTATGGAGAGCAGCAGTTTGAAGTGTGAGCGCAGAGGCGGGAGGAGCCAGCTGTTCCTCTTTATTCATTTATTTAGTTCAGCGGCGCCTTTGATGTCGCGCGTGAACAGCAGGAGGTGTGGGACTTTGCAAATAGTTACAGAAGAGAACCCTTAAGCTGCCACGGAATAGAATCTGTGTACAGCAGTAGACGTACTTAAAGCCGCACTGCAGAAGTATTCCGGGGTCGGCAGAAAACGCACTCTACACTTAAGTGAAATATCTCTCTCCCCAGGCTCACCGCTGTCACCTGCTCATACCAGGAGCCGGGCTGGAGATGGAGTATGGATTTTGGGAGGTTCGCGTCTGCCGGCTGGAGATGGCCTTATCAGTATGCGGCGCCTGTGTCCCGCGCAGAGACTCTTTTGACAGGTGAGGTCAGGGATGGAGCCGTGCCCAGCTGTCTGCCCGTCTCCACAAATATATAACCGGTCAAAAAAACCCCAGCAACGGGAAGGAGGGTGAAATTGGCCGCCGAATACTTGAAAGCGGCTATGAAGAAGTGGAGCTTGAGTTATTGTCACGACAATGTCAAAGCAATGTGAAGGAACTCCTCAAAGGTCCTGTTTGAATATTTCCAGGCTTTTGGAATACTTCAGGATGCATTTGCCGTGGTATTTTCCCTTTATGACATGAAGTGCACAGGCCATGCTCAGTATTGAACCATTCACACAACCGCAGTGTGCACCTGCAGGAGCTGGGACTGAAACCCCCGAACCTTCCGATCATGGGGCGACCCGCTCTGCCACCTGCGCCACTGTCGTCCCAACATTCCTACTTTCATGTAAGTCGTTGTTTTTTGACATTAAGAACATTAATGTTCCATTTAGGACTATATTTATAGCGCAGAACCTTTATTTCCCGCAACCCTTGAACCCTTGAGCTTGTCTTTGCTTCTGCGGGACAGCGTTACCTCGCTGCTTCCAAGGTGGTGAATGTTCCAAATGTCCCAAAACAAAAAAGTGACAGACTTTCATGTAAGTTGCAGTCTAGCAAATAAATATGAATCTCAGAATATTTACTTTGTACATATCTTGAATGAGATTAATAAGACAAGATTAATGAGATTTCCGTAGCTCATTGAATGCAATCGGGGGGGGGGGGGGGGGGGGGGGGAGAAGCCAGGTGAGGGGAGGGGGGCTGGAGCAGAGCCCCCCTCCACCTACTGATGAAAATATTCCAAAAAGACATTGCTTAAGGCAGCTTTAAACTCCAAAAAATGGTGTATCTTTTGTAAATAATAGCATTTCATGTTTATTCACATTATTTAGTCCTATTATTTGAACCCCAAACAGAATTCAGGCTCACAGTTAGTCAGTACTCACAAATACTTTACCATTTTGGTCACTACTTTTTACTTCTACTTTACTTAATATGTTTCCTTGATGTAAGGCGACCTTGAGTGCTTGGAAGAGCGGCAAACAAATAAAATACATGACCGTATTTTCCGGACTGTAATCACACTTTTTTGTCATAGTGTGGCTGGGGGTGCGACTTATACCCAGGTGTGACTTATATATCAAAATACATAATTTCACATGTTATTTTCACACAGACAGAGGGATAGAGGGCGCTCCAGGCTTGTGTACCAGCATCTGCTACTGCTGTACCACTGAAGATTGAAAAAACGGTAATCGAGCAGCCGAAAGAAAGTTTGGAGTGAGCGAGAAACTTGACGAAAACTCTTATTGCAATGAAGAAAACAACAAAGGCTCGACGGCCACAGCTGGAGGAACCTGTTTGCAAATGAGAGCTTGAATAACGTGATGCCGGGAGAGGCTTGTAAACGGTGCAGTTGCGCCTCCACGCCCAGGTAGTTCCCAAGGCTGGTGCGACTTATACTCCGGAGTGACTGAAAGGGGCTAGATGCAAGTTCGCCATTTTATACTCACTACTGCCACCTCAGGTCATACGTGTAACTGCACCTTCTATATTAAGCTCGTGCATGACGGCGCTTCGGACCCGAAGTAGCACCGTTTTGAGTGACAGTGCAGGATTTTAGAGGCAGTTGTGGTGCAGAGGTCTGAGCTCATTCTAGGACATTGTTGGAACATGTATGGGGAGGAAAATACATAATTTTAACATTTTTTAACGTATAGTTCCTTTAAAGACCGGAAAATACGGTATTATTATCATTATTCTAATTGAGTGAAATTGAGGTGGGGTATTGTAGGAAAATGCCTTATTTAGAGCTTTTTTGCCATATTGCAATGTCCTTCTCTCATCACAAACAGACCTGGAGCGGTGTTTCGGCCCACTGGCGCATCTTTCAGTAATCTTTGGATCGTTAGGTATTTTTAGCAGCACGGCAGCAGCTCTCATTGCAAAGCCAAACTGCTGGATATTTGGTTTGAGCCGTGTTAGATGTTTAATGTTGCAATTACCAAATACTACCAAAGCATCACCAAATACCTGCAAAAATAATAATACTCTTAAAGTAATATTTGACCGTTCTTGTGTCCTGCAGTTTAGCAGAAGATATTTCCGTCTTCTGGTTCAAACATGAGGGAACATTAAAGCACCTGGTTGAAATACGATAGGAAATGTTGTGAAAAGCAGTTGTCCAAAAGCTCTGGGCTGTAAACGTCCCTTTGTGTACGTGAGTGTGTGTGTGTGTGTGTGTGTGTGTGTGTACATGTGTGTGTGTGTGTACATGTGGTGTGTGTGTGTTGTCTGTGGGGATGTATTGGCACGCCGAGCGGAGCAGATGCAGCGTAAAGATGTCAGGCTGAGCGCAGGTGCCTCCCGCTGTGATCCAGATGGGTGCACACTGGCACAGCAGCACCCGGGGGAGACAGGGACCACCACGCCAGCACAGACAGGCACACGCAGTCACTGGTGGAATGAGGAGCAAGCGTGGCCTGCATTTGTCAAAGCCAATAACTGTCTCATGGAGGGGGGAGAAAGTTTTGCTGAAAAAGTTTTCCACTGGGATCCAGCTCACAGTTGTAGCTACTCTTTGCAGATATCCAAACGATGTGTTGTTTTAGGGCTTTATTTGGGCTTTATTTGGGCTTTAAGATAAGATAAGATAAGATAAGATGATACTTTATTGATCTCACAGATGGAGAAATTGCATTCGATGAGAGAGCATCTGGCAGCAGCACCACTCTTTTTTTTCTTTGGTGAAAGATCGTTGTGTCGCGGCCGCCATCTTCACTGTTTTGGTCACAGGAGGAGCACTGGTTGATGGGAAATCCGTAGACGATGACCACGGCGGTGGAGCTCTTGCGCTTGGCCACGATGTTCTTGGCCACACAGGTGTAGTTGGCCGTGTCAGACAGACGCGCCTGCTTGATGATCAGGTTGTGTCCACGGTGATGTAGAAGTTCCTGTCCTCGGCCTGGTCGATGATCCCGTTGTCCTTCAGCCACTCCACCCGCATGACCTTGGAGGATGGAGAAACTGTAGCTGCCCTCTGTCTCCTCTGATCATCTGAAACGGTGCACCGCCTCCTGGGCTTGTCCCCATCTCAGAGCGTGATGTCCTGCACTGGTCACTGGTCAACTACTTTACACACCATGGCCGTGGTATATGTATAGTGATAAAAATATCCCAAGTTAACTCGATTGTCTGTGCAAAGAAGTGGCTTTGATCAGAACAAGTTCATGTGACATGTATCAGAGTGTGGGCTGGCATTTTGAGGACCCAAGAGGGAGACTGACAGAGAATGCAAGATTTCTGAACTCCACTCCAGGTATGCTCTTGATGAGGTTGTAACAGCATTAAAGCCTAAACTATTTGATTTTGCATTGTGCAGACCATTTAAAAGAAAACGAGATCAAGAGTTCTCCTTCAGGGACAGCAGTAGGCACATTGGCCTTTGTTTTCGTACACGGGTTCACACTCGATATGCACTCGATATGCACACTACATCACGAGTCGAGAAAAGTCATCAGCGTCTCTGCTTTCTCCGCAAGTTGAGAAGAGCCAGAGTCCCAGCCTCTGTTATGTGCAACTTCTATCACTGTGTGGCACGGCTCCAGCACTGCCTCCTGCTGAAGGAGCCTCCAGCGCATCCTGATTATTAAGGACTATTAAGGACATACAGAGCCCCTCTGCCCTCTATTTAGGACATGAACTCCACCCGTCTCACCCACAAAACCATCAGAATCACCAGAGACCCTACACACCCATCACACAGTCTCTTCAAGGTAATGCCTTCAGGGAGGAGACTGTGGAATCCACGGGCCAGGTCCAGTCGACTGAAGAACAGTTTCGTCCCAGCCTCTGTTATGTGCAGCTTCTACAGAGGGACTATAGAGAACATCCTGACCAGCTCCATCACTGTGAGGTTCTTCTACAGAGGGACTATAGAGAGCATCCTGACCAGCTCCATCACTGTGAGGTTCTTCTACAGAGGGACTATAGAGAGCATCCTGACCAGCTCCATCACTGTGAGGTTCTCCTACAGAGGGACTATAGAGAGCATCCACAGGCCAGCTCCAGTCAATTGAAGAACAGTTTCATACAGTTTCATACTTCAGGCTATCAGGAAGCTGAACTCCCTGCCTTCCCTGCGCTCCCAACCCTCACTCAACAGCTTTTGTTGTTGTCGGAGGCTGTATTTGCACAAAAATCTGGAAATGAATAACCTAGTGATATGTGAAAATACTGTGGCTGTTTGCCGTGTGGATATTGAGTCACCTAATATTATTACGATAGCGATAATTTGGGCAATTGACAATTTTCTCATAACCCTGTGTGCTCACATATCCAAAAAATGTACTTGCGAAGATAAAACCTCTAAGATGGGAGTAAACAGAATCCCATGCCTAGATGTTTATTCTCATCCTTACCTTAGCACGGTAATACATTTTGGAAGCCCCTCAGTGCTCCAATTACAAAAGGCTTTTTAGTTTCCAGAAGACTTTAGAAATTCAGCTTAAGCTCTCCATGTGTCCACAAGATGGCACTCCCGATAGACTTCTCAATATGCACACGGGGAAGTGGAATGGTGCGAACTGGGGACACAGGGAAAGAGGAGCGAGGGGCTGACTGAATGCCAATCGGTTGTTTTCCGATTCCCAGAACGTGCTGATGCCCGTCTCTCAAAAGGGAGGCCGGAACCTGTATATCGCAGTGACTATATATATCCAAACTGAAGCTGAACCAGAAAGCACAGAGGTCTAGTATTTGTCCAAAAATCACCATTAACTATCTCTATCACACACCACAGGACCACATATTCCGAACGCTCTCTGAAAAACCAAGCATAATGATTTGGAAGGCCAATTTGCCGTGTGCGTTCCCCCGGCGCAGCTTGTGTTTTCTCTCCCGACAGAAAAGGCTACAGCTCCTTGCACTCCCGGCTGTGACACAAATAAGAACGGGCCGTGGGTTTTTGGGAGAGGCACGGCGTGTGGGTGTGAGTGTGCGAGTGGATCGGGCGGAGCTGTGTGGGGGGAGAAGAGTGTGTGTTTGGGTTTGTATATGTAGATTTGCCATCACAGTCATTCCAGATCACAGCAGTCAGCCCAATATCAACAAAAACATCCGATTTTGAGACGGGAGGCTGATTCCGGTCTCTGTGTGAAAATATAGCCTCAGCATCGGGCAGTTCTAATGTCAGATATGTCTTTTTTTTCTTTACTTCAGTCAGAATTATTCAAATTATGATCAAATACTCCAATTAAGTAATATATAAGCATTATGCAGGGGTACTATTTTATATCTGATATAGTGTTTTTCATTACAATATCAAGTCACCTGCTCTTAATTAAATTAACATAACAAAAGCTTGAGCTTTTTGATTAAAGGGACAATACGGAGTTTAAAAATATTAAAATTAAGTATTTTCCTCCCCCTACATGTTCCAGCCATGTCCTAATGTGTAGAATGAGCTCATAAGATCACAAACTTGCATTTAGCCCCTTTAAAGGAATAGGCCACCGTTTTTACATACTGAGATATGTTCTTACCTTAGCTTTGACGAGTTCTTTAGGACCTGTCTGATCTTCCCCCGTGCCTTCAGTCACGTAAACACAGCGCAGACGGCGTTAGCATTTAGCCTCTCCCTCTCTCCTCTATAGCTCCAAAACAGGTCAAGATAGAAGCTACCAAGCTCTTCCACGTTTTCCCTATTTAAATATGGTTACGTGAAGTGTTCCACTACAAAGTATAATTACACAAAATTAAACAATGTGGATTTTCTAAGCGGATAAAAGGGGGAACTATATTGTAAGGCGTAATAATACCAGGAGTAGTTTGGCATCCGCACAGTAAAGTGAAGATTACTGCGCAGATTTCGAACAGAGCACATTGTCTTTCTTCCTGGAGGTTACCTACTTGTTGCTGGTTGCTCCGCCTCTGACTGGTGTCTCGTCGGGCTGGCCGTTTAGTGGGAATGGAAACACCTGTGTGGGCCTGTCCGCTCTGCGCCACTCCGTCTCCGACGCAACACCCCGCTGGACTTTCGCTCATTTCATTACCCTTGTACATATATTGTAAATACCCCTCCTGGAAGCGCCACCTTAACATGGTGGAGGGTTTGAGCACCTGAATGATCCTGGCAGCCCCTGGTAGGGTCTCCCAGGGCAAACAGGTCTGAGGTGACGGGTCAGACAAAGAGCGGTTCAGAAGCCCCTTATGAGAGACCAACAGGCCCGGTTAGAACCATGAGGCCGTCCTTCTGTGGACCCACCACCTGCAGGAGGAGCCATAAGGGGCTGGTGCAGTGTGATTTAGGCAGCTCCAACAGCCGCCCCCACAACCTGGAAACGGAAAAGTGAAAGAAAATGGATGGATGGATGGAATAAACGGTGGATGCCGCCTTTAAGCCTTCCAGTGCCTCGTCCCACCAGGCACCTCTGTGTGAGAGTCCTTGGAGAGAATAACAACATTAATGCACACTGCCCAATTAGTCTTCACAACATTACTCGTTACTTACGGGAGAGAGCTGATAAGGACTGAGGACATGACCCCCCCTAACCGCCCACCCAGACCTGGCCCTCTGCGTCCGCCTCATGTGTGGATCTTTTTTTTCTTGCACCTCTAAAGCGACATTTCGGCCGTCAGATCAGCCCTTCACCACTTTAGTGGTGCGAGCAACAATAGAATATTGATTAGTAGCACACAAGCAACAAGAAAGAGATAATGAAAGAAGAAAGTTCTAATGCATCATTTTTATTTCATTTTCGGTATTTGCTTGTATGTCAGATGTGAATGAAGCCTGAAGCTTTGACCACACCAACAGGGCGGAGAGGAATCACGCAGACGAATCGTGCAAACGTTGATCTTTCTTTGCGTTTTTCATCCTCTGGTCGTTTATATAAGCGACACACATCATGTTTTCATTATCCACGCGTACTCTGGCGTTGATCATGGCATCTGTGAACTGCTCCTTCTCCCTTTTGTGGTGAGACACGATCCTGTCAGTGCGCTCACTCTGATCTTTTATCAGCCCCACCAGCTGCGTGTTTGTGTTTTTTGCATCCTTGTCCACTCTCACTTTGGTGTTTCCCTGTAAATAGTGCGAGATCAGGGCGGCGACTTTCTTTCTGAGCGCGCCCGGGTCTTCTAGGACATTCCGACAGCCTTCGAGGCCGGCCAGAAAGTCTCGGTTCTGGTGCTCTAAGGCTCGGTACCTTTTCTCCTCCGCTCTGAGCATCGGCTGGAACACCTCCAGCTGGTGTTGCAGGAGTTGTATCTTTTCTTGCCCCTCCTCGCGTTTGACCTCTGCCATCTTCAGCTGCATCGTCGTCTTGCCCTGGAGCGCCTTCAACGCGCCGAGCTCCTCCTCCAGCTCCCCGATGGCCTCGTCTGCGTACCGGAGTTTGACCTCCATCATGGCGCTCTTGGTCTCCTCGTCCTGCAGCTGCTTCTGCAGTCGCTTCTTGTCTTTCACATGGATGACGATGTCTTGGTCTCTGTTGGAAATGGTCTTGGCCTGCGCTTCGTTTTGCTTCTGGAGTTTCGCGATCTCTCGTGTTTTGGTGGTGATCTCGATGACGTGTTCACTCATTTTCCCGCGGCATTCGTCGACCATGTCCTGGAGCCTGAACATTTGCGCCCGACTGTTTTGCTGTGCACTCAACATAGTTATTTTTGTGTCTTTGTTCTCTTCCCTACTGGTCTGTACTTCTGGAGTATGCCGCTCTTGGTTCGCTTTCAAAAGCTCGTTGATTCGGTCATCTTTTTCTTGTATGGTCCTGTTGGCGGACTCCTGTGTGTCCTGCCATTTCTGTGTCATTTTGTTGAGTTGGCTTTTCCATTCCGCGGCCTCTCTCGAATGTTGGTCCTCCGCCTTCGTCATTTTAGCAACGTAAACACATTTCTGTCCGGCCAGATCCTTGTCGTGCTGCTCTTTAAGCATCGCGATCTGACTGTCGGACATTTCCTCAACTTCGTAAAGCTTGTCCTTCAGAGCCGCACACTTGTCCTTGTACTTGTTGTGGAGATCCTCAGCGTTTTCGTACTTCTTCTCCAATGTTTCACACTTGTCTTTGCGGTCTTTCAGCTCTGCCTGAAGCGTGGCCAGCTGCGAATTCTGAGCTTTAATCTTTTGGCTCTGGTCATCCATTTCTTTCCTTTGCTCCAGAACAACAGCAGACAGTTCATCGATCTGTTCCTTTTGCATTTGTTCCCATCTCTGAATTTTCCAATCAAGAAACTCTTTCGAGCCCTCGTCTGGTCTGTTTGGGGTTTTGGAGTCATTGATGGTGATATTTCCACTGCCCCTCTCCATCTTGGCTTATCTAAGCTGATTACTTAGTTACTTTATAAATGGAAAAGACAAAACCACACCAAACGCCTGCTTTTTAGGAGCTGCTGTTTGATGGGACTTCTGTGCAGGACGAGCTGTTTTCTCCCGAGTCCAATGGGTGAATGAGTGAAGTGTGTGTGATGCAGAAACACACTCCTGCAGTGACGTCATCTGAGTGATGTCAGCGTCCTGTTGCTATGGCGAAAACACGGTTCTTAAGGGTTCATCCTACTTCTGGGTCCGACGGAACAGCTTAAAAATCTGGACATTCCAACCGTTGCCAAGGCAAAAGTGACATAGATACAGGCGGCATCCCTGGAATCTGCCATATATGGTCATGGTTGACGCAGTCAGAGGGGAACTTTCTATACTTATTCCAAAACTTCTCTAAAGCTATTCTAGGTGATCTCGTTTTGCCGGACCGGTAAGGTTGCATTCCCACATTGCATTGCTAGATGCGCCACTGTTCCAAACAGCGAGGCACTTTGTACCGCAGAAGAAGAGCAGCGCCGCGCTTTTGATTTTAGAGGGTTGGGCTGAGATGTCACGCAGGACAGTCGAGCCTCAAGAATTTAAAATTATCATTAATATAATATGAATTCATATTATTAATGTCATTATAATCTCTAATAAAAATCTAAGACAGCTTAGACTATTGGATACAAAATCTGATTATTGTGGTTCCTGCAGTGCTGGAGTGAGAGGGAGGGGGTGAGGGGGCGGGCACACATGCTAATCGTTGTCACGTGGCAGAAGCATGCCTGCGCTACACACAGAACATCGCCATTCAGTCTTTATCTCAGGACAGTGTTTGACTTACAGTGGATGAATAAGCAGCTTGGTTCCTGCTTAAAAAGTCGGCCTTTGCAAGTGCAGCGCAATGTTTATGAACAACGAGGAGGAGGAGGAGAGAGAGGCGGCGAAGAGGAGGCACACTGACAGCCTGTGCTCTTGAGCGTAACATGGCCCACACCTGCCGAGGTCAGCTGTGTGCACAACGCTGCAGCTACATGCTCCTGGGTGCTGCCTACATGCTCCTGGGTGCAGCTACATGCTCCTGGGTGCTGCTACATGCTCCTGGGGACTCCTACATGCTCCTGGGTGCTGCTACATGCTCCTGGGTGCTGCTACATGCTCCTGGGTGCTGCCTACATGCTCCTGGGTGCTGCTACATGCTCCTGGGTGCAGCTACATGCTCCTGGGTGCTGCTACATGCTCCTGGGTGCTGCCTACATGCTCCTGGGTGCTCCTACATGCTCCTGGGTGCTGCTACATGCTCCTGGGTGCTGCTGCATGCTCCTGGGTGCAGCTGCATGCTCCTGGGTGCTGCTACATGCTCCTGGGTGCTGCCTACATGCTCCTGGGTGCTGCTACATGCTCCTGGGTGCAGCTACATGCTCCTGGGTGCTGCTACATGCTCCTGGGTGCTGCCTACATGCTCCTGGGTGCTCCTACATGCTCCTGGGTGCTGCTGCCTACATGCTCCTGGGTGCTGCTACATGCTCCTGGGTGCAGCTACATTCTCCTGGGTGCTGCTACATGCTCCTGGGTGCTGCTACATGCTCCTGGGTGCTGCAGCCTACATGCTCCTGGGTGCAGCTACATGCTCCTGGGTGCAGCTACATGCTCCTGGGTGCAGCTGCATGCTCCTGGGTGCAGCTACATGCTCCTGGGTGCTGCAGCTACATGCTCCTGGGTGCTGCTACATGCTCCTGGGTGCTGCTACATGCTCCTGGGTGCTGCAGCTACATGCTCCTGGGTGCTGCTACATGCTCCTGGGTGCTGCTACATGCTCCTGGGTGCTGCTACATGCTCCTGGATGCAGCTGCCTACATGCTCCTGGGTGCTGCTGCCTACATGCTCCTGGGTGCTGCTACATGCTCCTGGGTGCAGCTACATTCTCCTGGGTGCAGCTACATGCTCCTGGGTGCAGCTACATTCTCCTGGGTGCTGCAGCCTACATGCTCCTGGGTGCAGCTACATGCTCCTGGGTGCTGCAGCCTACATGCTCCTGGGTGCAGCTACATGCTCCTGGGTGCAGCTGCATGCTCCTGGGTGCTGCTACATGCTCCTGGGTGCTGCAGCTGCATGCTCCTGGGTGCAGCTGCATGCTCCTGGGTGCAGCTACATGCTCCTGGGTGCTGCCTACTGAATGCACTGTGCAGGGCTCTGACCGGGCATTACAGAAATAATTACTTACGTCTTGGTTTTTTGCGGGCTCGGGCCGACAATTCAAGTGAATTGCTCGGGCTCGGGTTTGGGTCGGGCTTGATTTTTCTAGAGCAGGGTTCTCTAATGACACCTACTGACAAAAAAATTCAAAAATTCAAAAAGACATAGCCTAGTACAGCTTTAACACATGCTAAATAATGAAAATAGTTTTCTACTCAATAAAGACCCAAAGACATAGAGAGGGGCAAAGTAGTTCAACAACACATAAATACAATGGAAAAAGTTAACATGATGCTTCAGTTTGTACATTGTTAAAATGTGTCGCTGATAAAAAATAATTTAGTTGATACTTGATAATGGCATTTTCAAACAGGTTTCAGTGTCTGGATGTGACAAACAATAATGAGCAAGTATTTCAGATAAGCTTAGTGTGTTATATTGGTTTCCATGTTTAGGAAAAACTACTTCAGCCTTTATGTCAATGTCAACTTTATTTATATAAAACACTACATCTGCCCAAAGTGCTGTACAGCAAACATTATAAACTGCAATTAATACGTAAAACCAGTACAAGATATACAACATGAAACAATAATGATAATTATAATCCTAATAATAATTCCACTACTACTACTAATAATAGACTGGACGCTGAAGCTCTGTCCCAGTATCAGCAGGAGGTGAGCACCTTAGTCTAGGTGTTTGCTGAACATCACAGAGACTAAAGAGCTGTGCTGGGGCCTAGAGGAAAGCTCTCACTGCCCTCAACCAGCCGCTCTGCATCCAAGGTCAGCCGGTGGATCAGGTGCAGTCCTTCAAATACCTGGGAACTAAAATACTGTAGATGTTGGCCAATCTTTTAATCATCACGCCGACATCAGCAGCGCCTCCATCTGCAACGGAATCTCTATTTAAACACTGGTTTATAAATCACTCATGAAATCCATAATCACCTTCAGCATCACATCACGGTTCAACTTTCTGACTGTTCAATCCAAAGCCAAACGCATCATCACTCAGGCCTCAAAACTCACCGGTCCAGCTCAAACCGCTGTCTGAACTTCACATTCACTCAGTGCTGAGGAAGGAAACCCAGATGACTGAAGACCCCTCCCATCCACAGCTCCTTCACGCTGCTCCCATCAGGCAATCTCCACTCTGAACGGTCACAAACCACAGTCCTGTTGTTCATTATTGTTATGTTGTATTTAAATGTGCCTGTGCTTTAATGGAAGTGTGTGTGCTTGTTTTGAGCCTGTCAGAGACGAATTTCCGTCGCCTTCGGGGACAGACAATAAAGTTGATCTTATCTCATCTTATCTTACATATTTTCCAGCTTGCACTCACTATTTAGCACCTGTCTTGATAAATGACTCCCAAAGAGTTTGTGGATTTGCTCAAATACAGTAAAAGTTTCATACTCAGTCTCTCAGTGTCAGAAGACGTAATATGTTATGTCACAGATATTACGTCAAAAGTATGTTCAAATACTTAATAATGCAGGCTATATCCAGTTTAAAGAGGGGGTATTCTGCTTTTTTCAATCACTTAGCACCAGTCTATATCACACTACAATGATGAGCAAACCTTCTGATGGTCTGTAAATGCAGTAAATTAGAATAACTGCCTTGTATAAAATTGCTCTCTCAAAATGGCTGTAGTGAATGTCTTGAAATAGGCCTCTGTCTCTTTAAGAACCTCTGACCCTTTCCGACACGCCCCCTCCACACTCTGTCTGTGGCATCAGTGGGGAGGGGGTTCTGCTGAGGAGCAGTGGTTGGTTACTCGGCTGGTGACGAAAGCTCGGAGGCGTCTCCAGGAGGTGGGGGCGTTCCTAGGAGGACAAACCTATCCCTAAAATGGCCGCCATCAGAGTTTTTACAGATTACTCAAAAATACGTGAATGTGCCAAGGCAACACTTCAGGCATGTTTTTAATGAGGGAATGACATAATAACATGATGCAAAGCTTGAAAAAGTCGATTTTGCATAATACCCCCCCTTTAAAGGCCCTTTTTTCAATTGTTGTATTGTCAAGATTTTTCATTCTTGTGTTTTTGTTTCACCGATTGCAAACCTTTTCACAGTTACATCAGCGCCTAAACTTACATTGCTGAAGTAGTGATATTTCTTGCTTCCACTCCGGGCCTGCGATGATGCCTCTGTTTGATGATTGAGGATCCGGGACTTTCCAAACTGAGATTAAACCGGCGGAGTACATCCAAACAAAACAATGAAAGCAATACCCACAACGTGCGGTGGGGAATGAAAAAGTGTCCCCTCGCTCGTCTCGACTGTCTCTTCTCTGCTCACTGTACTTTCATTAAACTCTTCACCTCCACTCGGCGCCGTCCAGGTTAAACATCTTGATGAAGTGTCTTGCATGCTGTTCATGTTCACTGACATAAAGGATTTCGTGACGTCTCTGCGATTTCTGAGAATGTGTTGATGATGGGACTTTGCTTTATCAGATATTTGTCAGAATCAGGGTCAGGGTGAAAGGTTGTTTCAATCAAAGATTAAATCCATTTGTAAAAGTGTAACCATTTTTACAACCACAAAATGTGACCCGCGTTTGGCCTTCAAACAGCAGCGTGTAAATTGGTTTGGTGAATTGTGTGTACACAGAATGAGACACTGTAACAAGTACTTGAACCTCTTCTGAAGGAGATGAGGGAGAAAAAGCAGGCCTTCATTTTGTTCTCACAAACAACATCTCAGGGGATCATCATAGCATTTGAGATGGCGACTCTTCCATTGAGAGAGGTTTTAGGGAAAGGACAGAAGTAATGCTGGCGCTCCACCTGCTGACATCATCAAACTCCTGATCATGTTAGTGCTCACATAGCCTTTCTTGCATTTATACTTTACACGCTTTACTCATATTCATCAAACCAATGTTATCTGAAGGCCAAATCTGGTTCATATTTTGTGGCTGTAGATATTGTTTCAATTATACAAAAATCATTTTTGATTGAAATAACCTTTTCCCTTGACCTTGACTTTAACAAAATCTTTCAACACATTCTAAGAACCCAGAGGCCTGACAAAGTAAATTTCGATCAGTGAAAAGTGCAATCAAAGCGGCACAAGTTTAGTCATCAAGATGCTATTTGTGACCTTTCGTGCTCGTAGCGTTTATTTATTTATAAGGTGAAATACCAAGAGCAAGGTGTTCAGAAGTATTTTTCAATAGGGCCAACCCAACGCAAACATTCACTGGCTGACATTTGAATGTTGACGTGTGGAAAGTTGTGTCCCGGTGACTGGTAACTGGGATTTTTCCGACTTGAAAATTCCGACTGACAACCTCAGAGAGTTCCAGCTAATTCAGCTTGTGTGTAAACAAAATATGCTAATGTTATATACACTGCATTCCAAATTATTATGCAAAGTGTATTTCAGTGTCAAAAAGGTTAAAAAAAAAAACGTTTTTCAATGAAACTCATGGATGGTGTTGTGTCTCAGGGCTCTTTGAATCGCTGACATTCATCTCAGAGACCTGGGATGATTAGTTTTCAGGTTAAGCCCAGTTAAGGGAAAAAATACTGAAAAATAACGTTCCACTTTATTATGCAGATCATCATTTTCAAGCAATATGGGAAAGAAAAAGGATCTTTCTGCTGATGAAAAGCGTGAAATAGTTGAATGTCTTGGTCTAGGTATGAAAACCTTTGATATTTCATGAAAGCGTAATCATCGTACTGATGAGAGATTTGTGGCTGATTCAGAGCACACATGGGTTTGTGCAGATAAAGGCACAATGAGGACGGTTTCAACCAGACAAACACATCAGATTAAGAGAACAGATGCTACAAAGCTGCAGACAGCTATTTGAAGCTGCTGGTGCCTCTGGAGTCTCCCGAACATCAAGGTGTAGGACCCTCCAGAGGCTGCAGTTGTGCATAAACCTTCTATCCGGCCTCCCCTAAACTGTTCATTGAAGCTGAAGCAGAAACGGCTGCAGTGGCTCAGAAATACATGAAGACTCATTTTCAAACAGTCTTGTTCACTGATGAGGCCGTGTAACCCTGGATGGTCAGATGGATGGAGTAGTAGATGGTTGGTGAATGACCACTATGTCCCAACAAGGCTGTGACGTCAGTAAGGAGGGGGCGGAGTTATATTTTGGGCCAGAATCATGAGGAGAGAACTAGTCAGCCCCATTAGGCTCCTTGAAGGTGTGAAAATGACCTTTGAAAAATATGTGGAGTTTCTGACTGACCACTGTCTTCTATGCAACAAAATGAAGAGCCGTGCTTTACCGAACAAGATCCTCTTCATGCATGACAACGCACCATGTCCTGCTGTAAAGAAAACCTCTGCATCACTGGCTGCTATGGGCAGAAAAGGAGAGAAACTCATGATGTGGACCCCCTCCTCCCCTGACCTCAACCCTATTGAGAACCTTTGGAGCCTCAAGCAAAACAAATATATAATGTTTTACCGAAGGGTGTGACCAAAAGTAATGTTCACTTCACTGATGCAGTGGTTTTGTTTTTTGCGCTGGGGGGCCGCCATTGCTGTCTTCATCTGTACCTGAACTCGGAGCGCTCTGATTATCTCCGAGTTTACATTCGAGAGGCATTTCCAAGGGATTCTTCCTTCCCTGCTCGACATTTTAAACACATGAACTTTTTCCCTTCTGTGCGTGAAAAGCAATGTGTCAGAAACGAGAGTGTGTGATGTTTTTTTTGAAAGACTGCGACATGTGACGGAGCAGGAGGGGGAGTGACAGACTCTCGGACCTAAGCCCGTCTTATCCCTCCTCTGCGCCTCTGCAGGTGGGACCGTGGCGCCGCCGTCCACTCTCCGCCCGCACCATTAAAGCGACGGCTGTGTGTGGCGCCCTGTGCTCCCTGGACTGTAAAGCCTATTTCAGCCCCCGAGAGCCAAACAGCTTGCGGTCGCTTGTCGGTCGGATGCTTCGGTGCAGATGGAAAATTGCGCCGTGGCTTGTTTGTTTGTTTGTTTTGATGTTTGGGTGAGATCCAGGTACAGTGTTGACGCAGGGGGTTTACAGGCTTCTCCACTTTGATTCTTTTTTTTACAGGTCAGTGGTTATTTTGGAAGTTTAGCAAGTGCAAGCCTCGGTACCGCAACGCTTCAGAGAAATGCAGAGAAATATTTATTTTATCGTATCGTAAAAAGGCACTAAACTCGGCCTCTTCTTCTGCAGCTTTTCTCTGGAGGCCCACACAAGCCTGGATCTCAAGTTGATTGCTCAGATTTTGGTGGTGAGTCTTTTTTGACAGTTTTTTAACTCCAGAATCAGGCAAAAGTGTGGAGTTTATTTGTTTTTTGTTACTGATGAGTACTTTTTAGTAATTAGGGTAAAAAATCTGGGCTGCATAATTAGATTGCAATGGAATCTGTTTGAATAGTTGTTATTAGGAAATCTCAAGGACTAAAATTCAGGCAGCACCATGTCCTCGGCAAACAAAAAGATATCCAGTGGTGATCTTTTTACATTTAATCACCGAGTAAAGCTCAGGTCAAATGTTACTCCAATAAAAGTAAAAGTTACTCAGCCAAACTTAAAGGGACTATACGGAGTTTAAAAATGGTCAAATGGTAAATGGACTCAACGTATATATCGCTTTTCTACCTTTATGAGGCCCAAAGCGTAACAGTAAGGACCCAGTCACCCATTCACTCTCTTATTCATACACCAATGTACACAGGAGGCAAGGTGGGTGAAGTGTCTTGCCCAAGGGCTCTCGGTGCCTCTTCAGTGTCTCAGAAGAAGACATTTGTAGGTCACAAATGGGTTTAGCTGATAAGTTAGCATTTTGTTTACCTCTGAAAAGCTCAAAATAATACAAATCCACCAAACGTCCACAAAAACACAGCAAAGATGTACAAAAGTATCCAGAAAAACAATGGAACACAGAAACCACAAATGCAATTCACAGAAGAAGGTAAACAATGAAGCTGCACCAGGAGAGAGGGAGCCTCCTGTTTTCACATCGCCATGACAACAACAACAAAGTCATGTCAGAAGAGCTTTATGTTAGGGTTAGGGCTTAAGCATAGATATAATAAAGATGAGTGGGTCCTATTCAGCCCCATTCATAGAAAAGGTCCTGAGTCCTGCCGCTCAGACTCCTCCAACGCAGCCTCCTCCTTAAAAGGGCAAAAAGGCGGGAAGCCCTGCACTCATGGGGTGGGCGGAGCCTCCACAGAGCTCCAGAGCTTGATTCCAAATTTCGGGCTGATAAACAAAAACCAGCGTGGTTAAAAATATTTCACCTATATTTCACCACGCTGGTCACCTTATGTGAACAGCAGTATGCTTTATTAATCCCCGTAGGGAAATTAATTCTCTGCATTTGACCCATCCTCAATGCAGCTGGGGCGACCTGTGGGAGCAGTGAGTTGCCAGCATGGGCCAGCGCTCAGGGACCCATCTTCATGTTGTGCAGCCAGGCTGGTGGTCAGACAAACCTGGCTGGAGGATTCACCTATTGTACATGTTTTTAGTGGTAGGGGAAACTGTAGTACCCAGAGGAAACCTACACAGACACAGGGAGAACATGCAAACTCCACACAGAAAGGTCCCGTTCCTGGTGGGAATCGAACCCGGACCTTCTAAATGTGAAGCACGAGCGATAACCACTGTACTACCGTGCCACCCCAACACACATGCTCCCAAGTGTCTCTTGGAGTCGCCCCTGGCCACCAGGGGGCGGTATTACAGCAATGTCAGCTCCACCATAAGGTCATAGAGAAGTGCGATCCTTGCCCACTGGGCTTAAGGTTAGAGTTTATGCCTCATGACATTCTGTAATACAACAAATGCATATTATTCCATTGTGTATAACATAGGTACAAGTCATCACTAAATTTGGCAGGTACAACGTTTCAAGGGCAGTTTAAAGTGTTACCCAGCGGGTCGAATCCTGCAGCCCCAGTCAAAATGACAACTGTTTATTTATGTGTTTATTTGGTCAGGACAGTGCATGTTAATGAGCACACATGGGTCTCATGCATGTAAACAAGCCATGCTGTATTTGCATACGTTGTCCCCCAGTTTCTCTCTCAAACACACTTGCATTCCTCCTGGCCTATTGTACATGTTTTTTGTGGTAGGGGAAACTGGAGTACCCGGAGGAAACCTACGCATACACGGGGAGAACATGCAAACTCCACACAGAAAGGCCCCGTCCAGGTGGGAATCGAACCCGCACCTTCCAGCTGTGAAGCACGAGCTCTAACCACTGCACTGAAATGATACAGTTTAAACCTGGTCTTGGGACACAAATACGGAGGTGATGTTTGTGACCCACTTGGAGTAAAATCCTTCACATCTATTACATCTTCATCTATCTATTTAAAATATGAAGCTCAAATGACTGAGAGTGCTGTTCCTAATCAAGGGCCGAGCAAAAGCCTGATATTCTTGTGTTTGTCCTTGGCCTGTGCAGTTTACTTTCCAGCCCGCACACCGCTGTGATAATCATCCATACATATTAAAAGTGGCCCTGAGTATTTTCCGGTGCAGGATTGGATCACGGCATCGAAATAATTGGACACATTGTGAAACGTTTTGAAGTGAGACAAGCTTTTTAAATTCAAACATCAGTTCAAAACGGAGCCAAGCGAAAGTTCATTTGAATTTCAAAGTTGTGTTCCTGCCGGATTCTCCAACATGCATCTTCCTCTGTTTGTGTTTAGCGTATGGAAATGTTGTCGGCCCGGCCTCTCTTTATGTTTCCATAGCGTTGAATTTGTGAGAAGCACATTAGGAAGTCTTTTCATCCATGTATAGAGCTCTGGATGTGGATGCACCGCTCCGCCCGCCGTATGGACGGGAAACAAACAAGTGGAAATTGCAGAGATCTGGAGGTGTCAGATTCCGCCATGCACTTACTCTGACAGATATTGAGCTATTTGCCACAAAACGAACCAGCGTCATCACGCACCCAGCTCATGTTTATTAATACGCCTGTAATGAGAGGAGAAGTCAGCCTGTTGTAAACTTGGGAAAGATTTTTTCAGGAATTGTAGAGCGAACTGATCTTAGACTGAACTGTAATAGCACATGGTTTGTCAGATCAGTGGACGAGAGTCACCTTTTCATTTAGGACCCGGTAACTGTTTATTTGTTCTTTCTTTAATATGTTTTATTACATTCTTAGATCAGTATTATCCATCCATCCATCCATTTTCTTCCACTTGTCCGTTGCCGGGTCGTGTGGGCCACTGTTGGAGCTGCCCAGATCACATTGCACCAGCCCCTTATGGCTCCTCCTGCAGGTGGTGGGTCCACAGAAGGACGGCCTCACGATTTTAACCGGGCCTGTTGGTCTCTCATAGGGGCTTCTAAACCACTCTTTGTCTGACCCGTCACCTAGGACCAGTGTGCCATGGGAGACCCTACCAGGGGCACGAAGCCCCCGACAACAGAGCTCCTAGGATCATTTGGGTGCTCAAACCCCTCCACCACGTTAAGGTGATGGTTCCAGGAGGGGAGATCAGTATTAATAAAGCAAATATTCAACTAATTTGTACTGTTGCATCCAATGTGACTCCTGCCCTATATTGGGATTTGCAGCCAGCTAAACTCTTTCCTGCATTTTCTCCTCCGAGGAGCAGGTACGTGTCGTTTTGGACAGGATTTAATTTGCAAAAAAGTGTGAAACTGAATAAGACACAAATACACACATGTATGAGTGACTAAAACACAAAGATAAAATGCACAAAAGTGTATTCAAAAATATGAGTTAGCTGAGTAGTTCTAGGAACTTATAGGACACATCTCCTAGAATGGTCAATACAATTAAACAAACTTAACCAATAATGAACTATACCAGTTCTAAACATCACATTAATCAACAACACTTATTACTAATATTGCCACTCAAAGGGCTAAAAATGGGTAGATGGCTTCAGATGGCGCACGACTCAACAGCATTGACATTGGGTGTGTTTAAGATGCCGTTGCGGCTCGCCTGGATGATCGGCGAGAGTAGCCGATGCAACGGGGGCGGAGAAAAAAGTCTGAAGCCAATCCGACCGCTCCACACGCAGAGAACAACGAGAGCCTCAGATCACGCAGCGTCTAGTTCAGATATCGCGTTTATTTAAAGTTTATCCTAAATAAAAGTCATTCGCCTCCTGCTCTGTTTCCTTTACTCCAGAGACATCATTCTTCATCAGAGGAAACTTTCCCATTCGTTTGTTTGTTCAGGTTTGTGAGATAAAATACGTCCTTTTAAATCATGAGTTTGTTCTGAAAAGCATCAAACATGAGCTCTATTTTAGTGGGCGATGCATAACTTTAATAGTTTCAGTCATAGTTTATTTGTTCAGATGTAAAGAGGAGAGGGGAGGGGGCGGAGCACGTTCCTGATCACAGCAGACTCGTATCCAATCACCTGAGCGTGAGGACCAATGGCCGCTGGCTGCCCTGCTTTTTGACCACAAACGTGGGGGCCGCCATTGCTCCGCCGTTGCTGCAGTACCTCCATATCGCCGCTAGGCCCCCATTGAAAAGCATTGGACTTTAGACACGTTAAAAACTACTTTAAAGCCTGGTTTCAATTGTTTCAACACTAGACTAGGCTAGATATTCCTCCTGAGATAACGCTGGGTTAATAACAATATATGAAACCAGGCTGGTTTTCGTAATATGATTTTTTGAAATCTCGTATTTAATGAGGCTCGGACTGTTAGCATTGGAGCAGCGCGAGCTACACGTCACGCAAGGGCCGAGTCTACGGTGAAAATCCCGCCCGTATGTCCTTTTTAGGAACATGCTTCGTCAGAGCTGGGGAGGGGGAGCCTGTAAATCCGCCATGAATTGCCCCACGGCCGTGGTCATTCTGGTAAACGGGGAGGAGTGAGCATAAGACGTCCATTATTTTCTACAGTCTATGGTGAGGACAGGTGGGTGTTTTCCCATCATGCACGGGGCCGTGGAGCCGCTGCAGTTCCTCTGGAGAGATGCAGCGGCTGATCCAGTCGGCTGCTCTCGTTGGGGTCTCACGATCTTTCCGTGCCCCACGTGCCCGTGACATCAGAGCCCGTCTGGAGCAGGTCGGACAGAAATCTAACCGGCACCGAGCGTCTGCAGTCGGCTGTAAAACTGCGTCTCTCTGGCTCATCTCAAACACACCTACCGTTTTCTCTTGTGTGCTGGGGATCTGTGATGCCACCTATGGGCTGAAACTAAGTTACCCAAAACGCCCTCTGGAGGACTGGATGAACAAAAAACTAACTGTATCAACACATGATATATATCACTAAAGCAGTTTCAGAATGAATCTTACGTCATTGAAAGTTGCAGTATCTGAGTCACTGTGTCCTTCAGGGGTGACAGTGCCTCAGACGGTAGAGGGTCGTCTTAGAACCTAATAATAACTTATAAGATTTTGACAGTTCGAGAATTGTGCCTTTCACAGACATGGTCACAAAGAGCTTTACATGGGACAAGTTGACATTTACCTCCCCAATCCCCATCCAGCTCTGGGATCGAACCTGGACCTTTGTTGCTTTATAGAGTGAGTGCTAACCACTGTGCCACCAGACCCCCATCCATGGAGTGAATGAATAATGATATGCGATATGATAATGTTAACCCTTATGATATGCCGATACTAATCGATATATTGAACAAAAAAACCTACGATACATCACAGTTTTCAGAGAGACATGCGATTGTTGACCTTTTACATACAGGTATTATTCATGATTGACATGTGTCTCCCTGTGCATTATGCCCCCCTTTCTTTAATAAGTCAATAAATGATCCCGACTTACTGAAAATGGGTCTATTGATCTGTCAATGGCGTCACTTCATTTACATAAAAACTCATTATCAATCATTAAAAGTAATATATCTGTGTGACAGTGTTTGGTCCAAGGGCCTGACATTCCAGTGCTGCTCTCTGCTGGTCTGACTAAATTCTTGATCATTATTAGCCCACGGCTGGGTCTCCACATTTGATGTTCTGAGATTATTACCAAAAAATGTCCACCCAAGTCCTATAACCCGTCACTCACCATAGCCATAGACCCACACTACAGTAGACCAGCGGTTCCCAACCTTTTTGTTTACCTGAAGCCCTCCCTGCACATGCTGTAGTCAAAAACTATGGCCACAGATGTACTACTATGGCCACAAATGACTACAAATGTATAAAACAATGAATGCTAAAATCTAACGAACTCCTTTCTCAGCCAGATTTGATGATTTAATGATTTCTACTCATGACCCTTTGACCAGACACAGTTCTGAGCCTCTGCAATCCCAGGCCCCCCAGGTTAGGATTTCCCCCCGTTCTGGTTCTTTTATCCCTATCCCTACTTCTGCCGTATTATTGTATTAAAGGCAGGGGGGATAGAATTGTACAAGTGGCTGTGTGTTCAAGGTCTGTGCACCTGCTGGCCAATGGATTTCATTTTACATGAGACGCGGGTGATCTTTAGTCTGGCTACGCCTAAAATCACGAGTGATATTTAGTCTGGGGTCCAGCGATTCATTTTCTCGTAGAGGAGGTGTGGTTTACGATCGTTCATAGCCGTTTATTGGGCGCTACGAATGTCTATGCGTCTGTACCTACTAGCCATAGCCAATCGTATCATTGTATCTGATAATCTACGACGTACCCGTTGTAAACCTTTGTGCTAAACTATTTAGAACACGGCCTAAAGCTTGATTGAAAAATGCCGTTGCGTCTGCTGCTGTCTTGTTGGATCTGTAAATAAACTGTTTTTAAATCCATAAACAAACAAGCTTCCGTATGTTGAATAGCTCGTCATCATCTTGCCGTCCCTCCTCATTCCGTGATTGGTCCCAAACCCATTTCGGCCATGGTCTCCAGACTGCGCACACAGCACTGGTGTTAGCCAGGCGAGGTGATCTCTGCTTTAACAGGCTTTGCTGCGCACAGGGTCAGTCTGCAGATGCCTGCTGCACAGAGAGAAGGTCTGGGGAGCCAGAGACACTCATGGATCGCATGTCTCGTCTCCAGCAACAGGATCTTTGCAGAACTTTGCAAATAAGTTTTTTTTTTTTAATGAATGCCTGAAAGCTGAAGCGCTCCCGGGATGGCACAGGCCATCTGAAGTCTCTCATCTGTCTCCCTCACTGCTCCTCGCTGAATGTAATCCAAAACTATACAGAGGAACACGTAACCTCGGCCTATGCATCTCATATATAAATATCTGCCTCGGATACTGTAGGCTGGATCATTACGCACTGAATTGGGCTGTGCGCACTTACAGGCATAAGTAAGCAAAATCATAATCCACAATGCCACGATCGTTTGCAAAGTTCTGCTGCAGATAGTCCTGGTTACAAGGCAGATCCATCCCAGAGCGGTTCAGACAAGACCAATGGTCAGGGCCGCACTGAGTCCTGCTAAAGCGTGCACGACATGTGCGCGTGAACACACGCACTGAGCTACTACTACTTCTGTCTTTGACAAATCACTCTGCTAATATGCATGACGACATCAAAAGTATCGGTATCAAATCACACATAAATATCGTGATATTTTGCAAAATCAATGTATTGTCACAGCCCTAATTCAGGCCATTAATGCGTTATGTGCGACAGTGGTGCAGATGGAGCAGGGCGTCCTGTGACCGGAGGGTCGGTGGTTCAAATCCATCTTGTTGAGGTGTGAATGTTCTGTCATGAATGAATGAGCATCATTGCCCTTATGGAACTACAGTACTGGATTAGCTCGGTCAGTCATTTCTCCCACAAGCTTAGAGGTGAGATACTTTAATACTCACATATCATTCAGAGCAAACTTCATAACTTCATGTTTGTTTTGATACAGACGGACTCTCTGTTTAATAATCAGTCCTAAACTGGATGACTTTGCATAGAGTAGGAAAAGCGTCTGGTCTGGCTGTCCAGGCTAGTTTTGGTTTGGGCTTGGACGTGGTTTTAACCGGTCACCATGTGGTAGATGGATAAATGCTCGACTGACTGCCCCCTCTAAACCACTGTCAAGAAAACATTAATAATAGGTGAATCCTACAGGCAGGTGAACCTGACCATGAGTCTGGCTCCACATCTGGAGATGGGTCTGTGCGTCGCCCCAGCGGCATCGAAGGATGGGTCAAATGCAGAGGACAAATGTCCCTACGGGACGATAAAGTACAACCTTAATATTCAATGACAATATGACTCTTTTCCAACCAATTCCTGAATCCTCCAAATAAAAATAGCTCGTCTTCCGTCCCCCTGAGGCTGTGATGGCAGCATGTCTGCCTGAGCAGTGACAAGGTGAGCACATTTCTGAGCAGGCGAGGTTTGGGCGGCGAGACCCGTTCTGTGGAGGCGAAGGCGAGGGGCGGACGTGGGTGGGTTGTTAAATACGTGCGCGGGTTCGTGTTCGTGGGAGGAACGAGGGCGAGGGGAGATGCCGGCGAGCGAGTGGGGCTAAAGCGTTCCACACAGGGAGAGGGGAAGGTGAAATGGGAGGTGAAATTCAACTCATCCCACCTGCTAGCGACCGAAAACTATCGGCAGGACTCGGATCACCGCCGGAATTAAGTGTTAAGTGGAAGGATTTTCAGTGAGACGAAATGGCGCAGGGAAAAATGTGCGAGCAAGAGCTGGGGTTGTGTTGACCTGCTTTGAAATGACACGAGAAGGGATTTGAGAGGACGCCCGTAGAGTCTGATGAAGTAAATGATTGTTGATTTGTCTGTTGATGAAGCCTCATAGACATATAATAATGTACTGTATGTTGGGACATAGCTGTCAGCCCAATCACAAAGTTATTTCCCCAGCAGCAACATACAGCACTGGTCAAAAGTTTGGAAACACTTTTTATGTATTGGCTTTTCTTTATTTCCTGTGATTCTCAGTGAAGACATGAACCTATGAAGGAGCACACAGAACTGTGCAGGAAACAAGACAGGGTGAAGTCATTCAAATCATGCTTTATATTTTAAATTCTTTCAAAATGGTCGGCATTTTCTCAATGAGTTTCATGAGGTCGTCACCTGAAATGGTTTAACAGTGTGAAGTCAAAACCATTTCTGTGACGACATTGTGAAGCTCATGAAGAAAATGTCAAAAGTACAAAGCAGTAATCAAAGCAAAAGGTGGCTGATTCAAAGAATCTATATCAAAATAAAATAAAAAAGTGTTTCCAAACTTTTGAGCGCCCGTACATGTGGAGTTCATTCGTTCAGGTTTGAGCCGTCACATTTATTTTAGTTCTTTCTTCTACTATTGAAGAACACCGATCTGTTCCTCTTGTATTGTGTTAATATCTTTTCAAAGCTCCAAACTCCATCACCAAATCTGTTCAAGCAGAACTAAGGAACTTGTTTCTGTCAGGATAGTATTTACTTTCACGGACAATTAATGAGTGAAAAAAAAAACGCAACATGGTACAACACCTGCAGTGTTGCTTATGACCTCTAGGGGCATGAGTTACTTAGTTCTGCTTTAAGCAGTACAAAGATTTACCTTAATAAATCATTTCCCGTAGTCCCTCTGGGGGTAACACAAGTGTTAATGGTATGATTGAGGTTTTTTCATCTACCCCTGGTGTATCTGTTCAGAAAACCACCCTTGCAACTTTCCCTGCACCGGATCGGAAGCGCAATACACACTAATAGAAACACGAAGAAGAAGCTAACAGGCTAACGGGCAAAGCTAGCTGCGGGCTAGCACCACTTTAGCCAGGCACGTGCACAGGTAGAGCCCAGGTGGTGCTCAAGCACCTGCCCCTTTGCCCTGTGCCTTTAAGTGCCCTTCTCAAGACCTGATTCTTTTTCTCCCCAATATTAAGTATTGTTTCTTGTGTTGTTCATAGATATTTGCCCTACTGAGCCAACATGTGCTGAAAATATAGTTTTAATGTTCAGCAACTTCAAATCACGCTTCATTCCTCCTCCGCCTCTCGAGCGGCAGCGCTGACGCTCCTGATCACAGAAGGGCAGCTGTGCTGTGTTTCCCCCGTTTAAGAAGATGGTACAGCCCATCTTAGGGAGACCCGGGCGAGGAGACGGAAGAGCCCTGACAAACAGACACCAACCACAGACAGAGTGTTGGGACCTCTCCGAACGTGTGATGAAATCCACTAAAGTTCTAAACACTTCACTCAGGTCATAGTGACGCTCATGAGGTCTCATTTTGGAGTCACAAATGTGCTTTGTTTGTGCAAAAGTAACTGCTCACAGCGACTAGTGTCAGTCTGTTGGATTTCCGGACAAATATAAACTTATTTTTATGTTATTTTTATGTCCACCAATTAAGTTATCCTGGGCCGTGTCCATCTGTTTCCATCAGCGGCGCAGCTTCACAGACAGCTGGTGTCGTAATAGTCAGGAGGAACCCGCGTTTACAGCGGCATCGGCTTTTACTTATTAGGCCCGAGCGGCCTGCCGTCGCAAGGGCCTATTGTAATCGCAATCACAGCGCAGTGCGCGCAGCGCACTGAACCTAAGTGCGCGGAGCGCACAAAAACAGCGCGAAGCGCTGTCCCCATGTCAACCGTAAACTCACCGTGTAAAACAGTGAAGCCCACACCGGAGGTGTGGGCCCTTTATACTTATTATTGCATTAAAATGAATGGGGGTATATAGTGTGAATGGGGGTATATAGTGGATGACGAGCGCGAAGCGCTCGTCATCCACCCAGGAACCACACGGGTGCGTGCGGATCGTTGAAAGCTTTCCAAAAATGTATAATATAACATTGTCGCGAAAGCGACTATATTGTTTTTCTCGGAAATATTATTATTCTTTCTTCTTCTTCTTTCTTTCTTCTGCTCTTTGAGCAGGAATTTGACCCCCTGAACATTGTCGAAAACTCACCAAACTTTGCCCAAAATTCAGGTCCGGCGAAAAATTAATTTAAATGTGTGTTTCATATTGGGGAAAAAAAAAATGGCGCGACAGCGCCACCTACAAAAATCAAAATACATTGCGCCAATGGGGGAGGGGCCGAAGTAAACTTTGTCGTAGAGCGACGAGATTCGGTACAGATATTCGTCATGTGACGAAAAAAAAAAAAAATTATTGTGGCCACGCCCCCTGACAAACCGGAAGTCCGCCATATTGACAGGAAGCCCGGAGATTGCTGAGTCAGCGTTTTCGCTGACGTCGCATTTTAACGAACTCCTCCTAGGGCGTTTCACCAAATGAGCTCAAAATCGCTCCAGTTCATCTCGAGATGTGGGGCATCAAAAGTTATCCAAATTTTTTGGCTAAGTTTTACGGTTTGTTTGCGGCGAAGCCGCAATCTTTACGAAGTATTTTGCGATTCATCAAAAACTAAAAATTGCTCCCATTCGCACAAACAAACTCCGATTAAAAATCGGAAATATACATTTTTTTGACCTTTCACCCCTGGACACAACAAATGTGAAAAAATTACACTGGGCGCGATAGCGCCCCCTCCAGGTACAGAAGAAAAAATGCATTGTGGGAAAAAAATTAGTTTGTCGGAAATGGATGAAATTCGGCACAAAAATAGTTGATGGCGTCCCGATCCAAAAAGCCAATGAGACCCATATCGTATTTTGTACGGTGTTGCCATGGTGAATCAAAATACATTGCGTCTCTGGAGGCGGGGCCAACGTCAACTTTGTCGCAGAGTGACGAGATTCGGTACAGATATTCGTCATGTGAAGACAAACAAAAAATATTATCGTGGCCACGCCCCCTGACAAACAGGAAGTCCGCCATTTTGACTGGAAGCCCGGAGAATGCTGAGTCATGGTTTTCGCTGACATCGCATTTTAACGAACTCCTCCTTGGGCGTTTCACCAAATGAGCTCAAAATCGCTCCAGCTCATGTCGAGATGCGGGGCATCAAAAGTTATCCAATTTTTTTGCCTATGTTTTACGGTTTGTTTGCGGCGAAGCCGCAATCTTTCCGAAGAAATTTGCGATTCATCGTAAACTAAAAATCGCTCCCATTCGCACAAACAAACTCCGATTAAAAATCGGAAATATACATTTTATTGACCTTTCACCCCTGGACGCAGCAAATGCTAATTAGTAACATTGGGCGCGATAGCGCCCCCTCCAGGTGCAGAAGAAAAAATGCATTATGGGAAATAAATTAGTTTGTCGGAAATGGATGAAATTCGGTACGAAAATAGTTGATGGCGTCCCGATCCAAAAAGCCAATGAGACCCATATCGTACTTTGTACGGTATTGCCATGGTGAAGCCCGGGGCCCCCCATGTAATTCTAATGGGGCTGACACATGAATCTCACATTATGCAACATTGCAGCGCGTTAGCGCCCCCTGTCAGGAGCTTGTGGACAGTGGACATGGAAGTACGGCCCGTTAGGGCCGTCTGATGCTAACTGTGAAATTAAAAAGATTAAGGGCGCGCTAGCGCCCTCTGCAGGCTGGAGCCATTATTCACATGGAGAGGCTAAAAATTTAGTTTTGACGTTTACTGACAAAGATTAATGGCACATCAGGGCAAAAAAATGCAGTGTGGCGCCCTTGGTACGGTTATGGCAATAGAGGCGCTAAAGGAGGCACGGCCCGCGAGGGCCGTTCGATGCCGCTTGCGGCTTTAATTTGCATTTATTTCCGTTTTTAACTTTAGGCACAAGACGCCCCTCCACAGTTCCTCCCACCGCAATTGTTATGGCCGACGTGCAGTAATGTACGCGGCACGTTGTATTTGTGTCTCTAAAGGCCAGCCAAGTAATGAACTGTGCAAAAACCCATCTGTGTTCCATTTTCAATTTGGAACATTTTTTTGCGACGCCGTTAATACTCGCACACACCCGCGTGCGCGCAATGCAGTGTCGATGTGTATATATATATATATATATATATATATACATATATATATCCTGCCGCAGATAATCTCCAGATTTGATATGGGATGTAATAGAAGAAATTGATTTATATTGGGGAGATTTAAAAGGCTATTAAGTTTTCATATAGCGATATGAATGAGAAAATGGAACGGCGCATCGCTAACATCTTCATACGTTTTATATTAAAGCTACTGACGGAGACAGGCAGAATGGATTTAAACTAAAGCCGCAGCCCCAAACTCCTTTCTAGCTCTCACAAACTCTCATTTGCATAACCTGACTCCTCACCTGTGTGAATTTTATGCATGTTTATCTTTCAAACTGTGGAGCAAAGTTTTTACCGTCATAGCAAGATCATCACATGCCATGTTTGATGAGGCCATGGTGGACACGTCATATTGTTCAGCTAAGATTTAGTGAAATATTTTGAAAAGAGCTTAGGTGTAGGCCTAGTATCGCCCACTTTTGCTTTAAACCATGATGTAATGCTACTTGTAGTAATATTTTTTAAGTACTCCTGTTCACCTTGATTGTTTTAACTGCTGTCACACTTAGTACTTCCTGTTTTATTTGAGGAAGAACACAAAACATTTTCCAAGCCCATAATCCAACATTGGACCTGATCTGAGCGGTTCTGTGTTAACTGCGGCGCCACAGAAAGAGAAAGTTTGTCATTCCCTCTGCGGCCCACAGGGGGAGCTGGACCTGTATTTTGGCTTATCCCTTCAGATTTTAAAGCAGAGAATTAATGCTCACCCAAAAGCATGTTGTTAAGCCTGTTTTTGTCCATACAGGATATGTCCACAGTACTTTGAATGATGTCGCTAAAATATCGTGATATTTCAATGCACAGTATGTGTCAGTGTCACAGTATATTATACATATACAGTATATACATAACAATCTATTACCCCAGCTGATGCCTCAGTTATTGTCATTTCTAAACCTTGTTCAGCTTCCTGTATTTGAAATCAGGTTCGCCCTAATCCAGCTGATCGACCTTGTCATAATACTGTATAATGTACAGTGTCTTCGAGGTTTTCTAGGTTCCCCTGATGCTCCTCCTAGAACCCATCCTACACTTTTGTTCAGATTCCCACTGAGACTAACAGCAAAGTTTCCAGATCCAAATCCAGCTCCAGTTGAAGGTAAAAACTAGTGTGACCTCTCAGACTCTCGCCTGGTAAAAAATGCATGTCTATCTTTTGTCGACCCAGAGTTGACCGCTTCATTTGGACTTGTTTACTTGGGTTGGATTCAGCTGAGGAGTTCATCTCTATCTTTAATGCTGGCAGAAAATCAATGTTTCCATGTAGCCGTGCAGTGACATTAGACAAACAGAATTTTTAAGTAACAAAACCGTATCTATATTTAGTTTGGCCCAGTCAGACGGTCAGCGTGGATTCATTTGAGTTTGTTTGCAAAAGGCAGTGAAAGGTCATGAAAGGTTCAATGTAGTAAAGTTTGCATTGACTTGGCGAGTGAAGATACTGTAGTGCATCAGTCTGGACATGGACCAGGGCCGCGGGGAAGGGTCATGGACCAGGGCTGCGGGGAAGGGTCATGGACCAGGGCCGCGGGGAAGGGTCAGCAGTTCTAGCGGCTTTTTGGGAATGTGTTTATACCGAAATTACGACAATGTTTCAATGTGAATATATTTTTACAAAAAGCATTTTGAAGGGGCAATGGTGGCACAGTTTGTAGAGCTGGTCGTCTCGTGATCAGAAGGTCGGGGGTTCGAATCCCAGCTGCTGAAGATGCACTCTGTTGTTGTGTCCTTGGGCAAGATACTTCACCCCTGGTGCTTCCAGTGTCTGCGTACATCAGTGGGTGAATGTGAGTGGGTCCTTGCTGCAAAGCGCTTTGGGTCTGATGAAGGTAGAAGGTAGTCTCAGTTGAGACCATTTCACATTTGAAGTTAGACTTTTTTTTTTTAGAAAGTTATGGGAATCTTGTTGTTCAATGAAATATTATCTCATAAACTAAAACTTTTTATGAAAGATTAGGGTACTGGTACTGGTACATACTATCAGCTGTAGCTGGCTTATGGTCGGTTTGAAAAGCAAATGGCCAGTATGGCCAAAGTATGGAAAGAAAGAAGAATACATTAAAGCAGTACTAAGTAACGGGTTTACCTTAATAAATCCTTCCCGTAGTCCCTGTGGGGGTAATACAAGTATTTATGGGAGGATTGGAGGGTCTTTCATCTCCCCCTGGTGTCTCTGACCAGAAAACCATGTTTGCAACTTGACTGCCACCGGTCCGGAGCCACCAATACACACTAATAGAATCGTGAAGAAGAAGCTAACGTGCTAACGGGCAAAGCTAACTGCGGCTAACGTCACTTTAAACAGTATTTACAGCCAGGTTTGTGTGAAAACAAATATTTCCATTGTATAATTGGATGCACAGTAACCCTCTCTCCCTTCACCTTTCCTGTCAGCGTAGTATTTACTCTCCAAGACAATTAATAAGTTAAAAAATCGTAACTTGCAACGACACCTGCAGTTGCGCTTATGGCCTCTAGGGGGAAGAGTTACTTAGTACTGCTTTAAATACAATATTTACTTCTCTCAGCCTGTCTGTGCTGACCGCCTCGGCTTAGTTAGCGGTGTTCAGATCTGCTCCTGAGTGCGGCAGAGCTGGATCTGTGTTGAATCGCTCGAGACTGACTTTTGATGACTTCAGCATTGTCGATTTGTCCCTCTGTAATATGTCAGCAGTGAGAGACGTCACTGAAGCCACGTTAAAGCATGGAAGGGCATCCTACAGCCCAGCCCTCGCTGTGCAGCTGATATGGTCACATCTGCATAAGGACAGTCCCTCTGTCAGAGTGAAAGTGCAGATGAGTGGGGTACGTCCGTGTGACACCTGCCGCTCGCACTTGTCTCCACGCACACTGTTGTTGCATTTTTCTCACATGATCCTTTTATTAGAAATAGCCGTGTTTTGGACTCACTAAAGCACTCGTGGAGCTCTGTCTAAATGTAGGTGCATTGTTATTCATGATAAGCCACATTAACTATGTATTTTTTAATGGCCGGTAATTCTTGTGAATAGCTGACATTTTACGACCCAGCTGGCCAACGTGTCCCACAAAAAAAGTCCAGGTGAACCTCGGTACGTAATGTTTTGTAATGTTTTGAACCATTTTGGTTCAGCATGTTCGGTTTGGTCCACTTGTGAACCAGATTTGGTCTGTTTATTCAGCAGCTCAAGTTTATATGCAGCGGAACTAATGTTTCCCACATTTCACACGGACGCTATTTTGGTGTGTTCTTCATCAGAGCTGCCTTTGGAGAGGTGGAAGTGATTATACTAATTGATTTTTGAAATATCCAATGTATTAAACACTTAAAAATGTAGGTGCGTAGGTGGACTTACCCGAGCTATGCGAGACGGCAGTCGCCATGAAGATCAGTAAAACTTTAGTCTCTGACAGTTGTGTATTTTAATGGCAACGTAATGAGGCCCCAGACCGATTGTACTTGTAGCACATGTAGGCCCTGACAATAGTGTAACGTAATCCTCAAACAAATATACCTAAGTTCAGACATAGTATGCAATTTGCCTAATTGGGATTTTGCTTTGCTCCTTGATACCAATTTTCTGAGCACTCAAGTCGAAACGAGTTTAGAAGGCAGATCTAATTTAGGAGAAAAGTTGTCTTTGTCAAGCTGAGCGAAGCAGCTGGATTGGATCTTAATTGTCAGAAGTAACAGCTCTCGACAACTCAACTTAAGGCTTTGATCCGATAGTAATGAACACATCGATTTGCCAAGATCCAAGTAGTGCTTCAAGAACCCAGTTTATCCCCTTTAGAGAAGCGTGTGCAGCGAATACAGGATTTAGGAAGACAGTTCTCACTAGACATTGGAGGTGGAAAAGAAAGAAACAACATTTGTTTTGTGTTTGTTGTGTGTTGTAGCTGGAGACGAGTATTTGTCAAAGCCCACAGCTCTGTTTCAAACATAAGGGGTTAACGGCTCATATCCTGTGAGTGGTTGAGCAGGTTTTCGTGAATGGTGGGACACAAGAGTTTGGTGTGAACATCACCGCGGGGGGTGTAGATGGCAGTCTGTGGAGGTCAGGGAAGCTAGTTTGGGCAATCGTTTTCGATGAGTCGGTGTCTCTCTGTCGCTGCACAAGGAGCGCTGTGATTGCGAATCAGCTGTATTAAAGAGGGGGTATTATGTTTTTTTCAATCACATAGCACCCGTCTATAGCACACTACAATGATGACCAAACCTTCTGTTGGTCTGTAAATGCAGTCAATTAGAATAACTGCCTTGTATAAAATGTCTCTCTCAAAATGGCTGTAGTGAATGTCTTGAAATAGGCCTCTGTCTCTTTAAGAACCTCTGACCCTTTCCGACACGCCCCCTCCACACGCTGTCTGTGGCATCAGTGGGGAGGGGGTTCTGCTGAGGAGCAGTGGTTGGTTACTCGGCTGGTGACGAAAGCTCGGAGGCGTCTCCAGGAGGTGGGGGCGTTCCTAGGAGGACTCAGGCAAACCTATCCCTAAAATGGATCATCAGAGTTTTTACAGATTACTCAAAAATACGTGAATGTGCCAAGGCAACACTTCAGGCATGTTTTTAATGAGGGAATGACATAATAACATGATGGAAAGCTTGAAAAAGTCGATTTTGCATAATACCCCCCCTTTAAGGATAAGGTTTACTTTATTGTCACCGTGTAGGGAAGTTTGTCCTCTGCATTTGACCCATCCTGTAATGCTGCTGGGACAACCCGTAAGGAGCAGTGAGCGACGGCAGTAACGCGCTCTGGGACCCGCCAGGCTGACGGTCAGCATCACCTGTTGTACATGTTTGTGTTTGATGGGGGAAACCGAAGTGCCGAGAGGAAACCCATTCGGACACAGGGAGGGAAACATGCAAATTCCCTCCCTGTGTCCACTAAAAACATGTACAATAGGCCAGGATGAATGAGAGAGTGTGTGAGAGTGCGCATGGGGACGACAGATGGAAAGTGTTCATTAACATGCACGGTCCCTTCCAAAACGTACAAACTCCTTTGTGACAGAAAAAAAATCAATCATTGGGACTCTGAGAACACAATCAATAATAATAATCATTTGAAGCTGCCTTTCATGTCACAATTAAGAACACAAAAATACAAATATAAAATCAGTAATAAAGTCACAGTGCATGAGCAGATTTGAAAAGGAAGGTCTTGAGTTGGGATTTAAAAGTAACTAAAGAGTCCAGTTGACGGAGGGGCCGAGGTAAAGCGTTCCAGGGCTTTGGGGCAGAGTAGCTGAAGTCTCTGGCCTCCATAGTGACCATTGTGGGGATGGAGAGGAGACCAGCAGAGGGAACGGGACGGAGTGTGAGGGTGATGCAGGTCAGACAAGCATGGAGGAGCGAGATTATGGCGGGCCTTAAACGTGAGCAGGAGGAGTTTGTACTGGATTCTGTGGGTCACGGGGAGCCAGTGGAGTTGGCTGAGGACCGGTGTGATGTGCTCTATGGATTTGCTTCGTGTGATTATTCTCGCCGCAGCGTTCTGGACATTCTGAAGTCGTTGGATGAGTTTTTGGGGGAGACCGGAGAGGAGAGCGTTGCAGTAATCCTGGCGTGAAGTGACAAGGGCATGTGGGGGGAGTGTTGTGCCAGAGAGACAGGCGGAGTCTGGAGATGTTGCGTAGGTGGAAGAAGGCGGTGTGGATAGCATTGTTTATGTGGGGAGGATAATGAAAGCGTGGAGTCCAGTATGACACCCAAGCTTTTAAGTCGGGGAGAGATGGGAACCAGGCAGCCGTCAATGCAAAGGGTGGGGATTTGGATGAAGTGGGTTTTGAACCAATGAATATTATTCTCTTTTATTGCCGTTGAGTTTGTTTGTCTGTGCAGGAGGAAGAGGAAGGACGAGGTGGAGCTGACCAGTGCAGGACACCACGCTCTGAGACGGGGACAAGCCCAGGAGGCGGTGCACCGTTTCAGATGATCAGAGGAGACAGAGGGCAGCTACAGTTTCTCCATCCTCCAAGGTCATGCGGGTGGAGTGGCTGAAGGACAACGACATCATCGACCCGGCCGAGGACAGGAACTTCTACATCACCGTGGACACAACCTGATCATCAAGCAGGCGCGTCTGTCCCACACGGCCAACTACACCTGTGTGGCCAAGAACATCGTGGCCAAGCGCAAGAGCTCCACCGCCGTGGTCATCGTCTACGGATTTCCCATCAACCAGTGCTCCTCCTGTGACCAAAACAGTGAAGATGAGAGAGACACAACGATCTTTCACCAAAGAAAAAAAAAGAGTGGAAAAAGAGTGGTGCGCACTGAATGGGTGCTGCTGCCGGATGCTCTCTCATCGAATGCAATTTCTCCATCTGTGAGATCAATAAAGTACCATCTTATCTTATCTTGCTGACATCCAAGCAGTAATGACCTGTAAACAGTTGGTTAACAATTAAACTGAAAGTAACGAAAAATATATCCAAGGGGAAGAGTATCAATTAAAAACAAGAGTGGACCTAAAACTGAGCCTTGGGGAACCCCATGATGCAATGGTGATGGGGAAGATTTGATGTTTTTCTGTCGGTGAGGTCGGATGTGAACCATCGGAGAGCAGACGCCCCCAGAGACTGCACATGGTGTGTGAACGGGGACCCAGACATTTTGTTAACAATCAGCAAGACACACGTTGAACATTTCACAGAGAGCCATAAAGTCATGCGCACTGTGCAGCTGTCGTGCTCAGGCTGGGGTTTGGGTCGCTTCAACGGCGTTTGATTGTGTGTGAATCCATCTTAAACTTGATGCACGATCAAATTGATAGAATATAGGTCTGTGGAAACTATAGTTCAAGTACGTGATAACTGTGAAAAGAAAGTAAAGTTCTAATTGAGGTTCAGACGAGGTTAAATTTGGCATCACTTACAGCTTGAGTAAATATCTTGTGGTCTTCCTGCCTCAAAGCCACGATAACATTCAGCCCAAAGAGGTTCAGCCCCTCTTCCACTGCTTCCAAAAAACAAACATCTCATTACGGTGCAGTGCTATTCCAGGTGACTCCAAATCAGGGCGCTAATGTGACTGTTTGACCTCACAAATCCAGCCCGCTCCGTCTGATCCCGACTCATTTAAAACGCCCTCGCTCTTGTCAAAAAGCGCGAGGTGCCACTTCAGATGCAGACAGACCGGAATCGATTGTGCTCTTTTAATTAGAAAAAGTCATTAAAATCCGACATATTTTCCCGCAGACAGAGACGAGCGAGCTAACTGCTGTCTGTCTCTCCCCGCCGGATACGTCTCCATCGCTTTCCCCTGTGAAGTCTCCTATGCACATAAGTCCCAGCAGATGTTTGGAGAAATCTAATTATGCACGGATCGCATTGAAATTCCGGAGACAGCCGGGGAGTTACTCATGATTTATTGATTCCCGCGGAGCAGGCATTAATATTGTGGTTACGGTTAGGGCTTGTCTGACTCACTTTCTGTGACATCTTGGTTGCATCGCTTTCGCCATTCACAGTCCGCCCGTCGTGACAGCAGACTTGTTACAGCGGCGGGGCCTTGTTACGCTTAACCTTTCCGGGGAAAAAAGGTCGCACCCCCTCGTTTGACATTTCTGGAGCCGACCGTTCGCTTCGAGGCCGTGACACGTTCACTGGAATCCAAGAAGAATGTCTCTGTCCACCACGGATGAATTAAAAGGTTCTCTCTATTGATAAGGCTCTGTTCCTTACACAAACAGAGGAAAGTTTAGGTCGGACCGAAATCCCTAATAATGTGAACAATGAAACAAAGGGAAGATGAAATGATCTCCAAAAGGCATGTTACTTATTAGACATTTCCATAACATCTAAAAACAATATCCGGTATTTTAATCTTTTATATTTTCAGAGAAAACGGCCACAGCAAAGGTCTGGGCACCTGCAGAATGAATGTCTCCTAGTCCTCTAATATGGCAAATATCACAGCTTTAAACACTGCTAAGAGTCTTTCAGTTCCAGTTTGAAGGATTTGATTTTTGCCCATTTCTTTCTTACAAAAATGTTCCAGAACTAAGAGATCCACAGATGTTCAGGTCAGGACTGTGAAGGGCAAAACCTTCAGACTGCACCTCTTCATTTGACACTGGCTGCAATACACCCCCACAGGATGATCGATCCACCCCCATGCATGTTGTATGATTTAAATGTTATGGCAATGTCTCATTTGTAAGGCTGTAATGGGACACTAAAATTACATTTCGGTTTGGTTCACCTACTTGGAGGGCACGGTTCAGTATATTTTCGATACAACACCCCCCATAGAAAATAATAAATGTTGCTAAAAACATACAGAGTATTAACAATTATTTAAAGAGACCCATTAATATCTTTTTAGAAACATAATTACAATTTCTTGAGATTTATAAACAATATTAGATTATTTCTTCAATCAATGTCTTTGTCTTCCATAGCTGATTAAAGCAGTACTAAGTAACTCTTCCCCCTAGAGGCCATAAGCGCAACTGCAGGTGTTGTAGCAAGTTACGATTTTTTAACTTTTTAATTGTCTTGGAGAGTAAATACTACGCTGACAGAAAAGGCGAAGGGAGAGAGGGTTACTGTGCATCCAATTATAAAATGGAAATAATTTTTTTCACTCAAACTTGGCTGTAAATACTGTTTAAAGTGACGTTAGCCCACAGTTAGCTTTGCCCGTTAGCATATTAGCTTCTTATTTGTGATTCCATTAGTGTGTATTGGTGGCTCCGGTCCGGTGGCAGTCAAGTTGCAAACATGGTTTTCTGGCCAGAGACACCAGGGGAGATGAAAGACCCTCCAATCATCCCATAAACACTTGTATTTCCCCCACAGGGACTACGGAGAGGATTTATTAAGGTAAACATGTTACTTAGTACTGCTTTAATAAGTATAAACTAATGCTTTTGCTTTTTCATACAGCAGAACAAACTGTGGATCATTAGATTGATGACAGGGGCCACGCTCAGCGCACAGTAACAAAAGCACATGTGTCAGAGCTGAGGTTTACCTGGAGGGTCTGGAGGGTGATAGGTCAGTGCATCGCTGGAAACAGACAAGGTCAGTTTGGCTTCACTGTTGCTTCACTTCCAAGGAGTGACCCCCCTGTAAAGATGACTGATGGTAGAAAAGAACCCTAGAGTGTCAGCTAAAGACTTCCAGAAATCACTGGCACAGGCCTTATCTCTGTGGACACGTCTACAATACGTCAAACATTGAACAAGGACGGCATTCATGGGAGAACGCCGCAGAGGAAGCCATTGCTCTATTTAAAAAAAAACATTGCTGCATGTTTGAAGTTTGCGAAAGAGCTCTCGGATGCTCCACAGCACTACTGGCAAAATATTCTGTGGACTGATGAACCCAAAGCTGAATAGTTTAGGCGGAACACACAACGTCAAGTGTGGAGACAGTGTGGACAAATGAAACAGCACCAACATCAAAACCCCACTGTGAAGTCTGGTGACCGGCCATCATCAGTGGAAAAATGAATTCACACGTTTATAAAGATATTTTTCAGAAAAGCTGGAGGCCATCTGTCCAACAGCTGCACCAAAGCACAAAAGCAAATCCACTTCAGAAGAATAAAATACGCGTTCTGGAATGGCCACGTCAAAGTCCTGACCTAAACCTGATTGAGACGCTGTGACATGACCTCAAGAAAACCATTCCCACCAGACATCCCAGGAATCTGCTGAACTGCAACAGTTTTGTAAAGAGGAATGGTCCGAGATTCATCCTGGTCATTGTCCATGCCTAATCTGCAAACACAGGAAACGTCTGGGTGAAGTTATCGCCAAAGGAGGGCGAACCAGCTGCTGAATCTCACGCTGTGAATGTTTTATATTATGGCCGATAAAAATATGAGAACATGTAATTGTTTGGGTGATATTACTTTAAAGTATCTGTATCCAGCTATTTTAGCCATCCCAAAGTAAAGTATAGGCATTTTTATGATATATTGTACCTCTACCACTATGGAGTTCTATTTTTTGTGAGAAGTATTTTCTAGGGGTATTTTGCAAACCCAGAAGACAAGAGCCTTCAATTCAGTTAACTCCGCCCCCTCTCTCCGAGCGGATCTGCCCCTGCATTATTAGCAGTAAAATAAATATAAATATCACAGCAATAAGTGAAGTTACTTCACGATGCAGTTATAAGGAGTTGACATCTGCAAGAGTGTCCTCTTCTTTAGGAAGGTTGGATAAATCCTGCACCTCTCGTACCCAAACGCACTTTTCTCCGTGACATTTTCGTTAGGTAAGAAAAAAGAACAGGTGTGTCCAGAGTAGGTTAGAAAGAGCTCCATCTTCACATCCTTCAGAGCAAACATGACGTCTGTTCAGACGCTCAGGGGTGCGTTTGTTTTGTTTGTTTTCAGCCCTGACCTGGAAGCACTTCCTTTTTTTTTTTTTATAATTTTGTTTTATTATTTTATATATATATTTTTTTAGAGTTGTTTTATAAATTGAAATCAGGCTGTAAGGCATTACATTACAGAAGTTGTGCTCTTCATGTTTGACACTATACTAGTGCCACAACTCAGTGGTTTTCCAGGAGAGGGCGGAGCAGCTGCTCAGAGAGCAGGATTCAGGAGGATTACTGAGAACTGCGTGACTGAAGCCAAAAAACACTCTGGGGTTTTTGATAAAGAAATAGCATAACAACATGGCTAAAAACTCCAAAAAATCCATTTTCCATGATATAGGCCCTTTAAGCAGACAATGCTTACTCATTCTTGTGATTTTAATAAAGATAAGACCACATTTAGGTCAGAAAATGTGTCAGAAATGTAAGAAACGTTTTTTCAAGGACGGTTCCGTCACTCAATAGCGTCCGTGTGAAATGTGTAAAACATTGGTTACATTGGTTCCGCTGCACTTAAACAAATTAAATGGACCAAAATTGTGGACTGAAAATGAACGTGGTGAACTGAAACGCTTTACGGGCACTGACACAGCCCTACACATCTGAACCTTTGTGTCTTTCTGATAAAAAAATAATAATTTGAAATGATCCAATGAGTTCCCAAAGAGCCGACACAAACGCGTGTTTTCTGGTGACCCTTTGGTAATGTTTTAGTGGGTGGTGTACTGCAACTCCAAAAAGGTTGAAAAACATTGCAATACGCTTCCTTTTTTTTTTCTTTTTTTTTTACGAGGAAAGGTTGCTCTCCTCCTTTCTGGCATTTCCAGAGTGAGCCATTTGCTTTAGGCAAGTAACACGTTCAGCTAAATCAAAGAAAAACGTCCTCCAAGGAGATTGTCAAAGCTCTTAATGAACCGCGCAAGACACTTTCAAAACAAAAACAAAGCCAGGAACATGAAGAAAATTGCTATTAGCACAATTAGTTTTACTCTTGATGCCTCTAAAAGAGAAATTGCTGAAGTAAAGATGAAATGAAAAGCTTTTCAAAAACACCTTCAAAGAAAATTGTGCCATACACGTCCATCAATGTAATTTATTCATTCATCTGAGGAAGCACTCTACCTGACAAAAGGACTTTTTATTCAAGAAAATCGCGGCTCACTCAAAAAATATCTATTCAGCCATCAAGGTCTTTAGTTTGGGAATACAAAAGAGCATTTGATAGCAGGAAGCATTTTGTCCTAGGCATTTTCCAAGTGAATAAGAAAATTGATTTTGAGAAAAAGAATGACGACAAACGCACAACAGCACTTCATTAAATAGTTGCTGGGAAAAAAATGTATTGAATTCTTGTCATGCTGCTCCACCCGTGTAACCCAGGGCCACCGTGAATGAAGAATCATGACCAATGTTCCTTTAACCACAAGTGCTGTTGATTCGATGTCACCAGATATTGGCCTCGAACCTCTTTTTATTCGTTATATGATTCCGTATTGGATGCGAGTTGGAAATGAAAGCCATCAGAGGTCCATAATGGGACATTAGGTAACTCCATTTCCTTTGATGGCGTTTTAATAGAACCCATTTATGAAAAACCGCAAACCTTCAAAGAATTTACTATTTCCCCCCGTGATGTTTGTGCACGTCTCATGCTTGGACTCGTGTTTGAAAAAAAGTTTTAGGGGGATCTTTTTTCGGGAGAAGCAATTGTGTGGCAGTGAAAGTTACAGGGGCCGGGTGAAAGCGCTTCGGAGAAGAGCAATCAACGCAGTGTTATTCTCCATGTAGGTCACAGCGGGAGGTTCCTCCTCTCCTTACGCCGTTCTGCGCGAGTCTGCTGCTCCGTCGACCCGCTGCCGGTATTGATTGGACGCCTCTCTGAAAAAGACTCTTTCTCCATTTCCCTTTTAACTCTCGGGATTCCTGGGCCACTTGTCTTATACCGTCGCCAATCTCAAAGCGCTCGCAACCGAACCGACTTATTGTGGAATGTAATCAATGTTCGGAAAAAGAGGCAAATTATGTAGTAGCTCCTCAACAAGCGCTAGTATTACTCTGCTCTTTTATTCTATCTCATGAGCTGAGCTTTTTTCAACCTACCTAATTGCTGTTAATGAGTTAAAGAGGGGGTATTCTGCTTTTTTCAATCACATAGCACCAGTCTATATCACACTACAATGATGAGCAACCCTTCTGTTGGTCTGTAAATGCAGTAAATTAGAATAACTGCCTTGTATAAAATTGCTCTCTCAAAATGGCTGTAGTGAATGTCTTGAAATAGGCCTCTGTCTCTTTAAGAACCTCTGAGCCTTTCCGACACGCCCCCTCCACACGCTGTCTGTGGCATCAGTGGGGAGGGGGTTCTGCTGAGGAGCAGTGGTTGGTTACTCGGCTGGTGACGAAAGCTCGGAGGCGTCTCCAGGAGGTGGGGGCGTTCCTAGGAGGACTCGGGCAAACCTATCCCTAAAATGGCCGCCATCAGAGTTTTTACAGATTACTCAGAAATACGTGAATGTGCCGAGGCAACACTTCAGGCATGTTTTTAATGAGGGAATGACATAATAACATGATGTGAAGCTTGAAAAAGTCGATTTTGCATAATACCCCCGCTTTAAAGGAGATATATGGAGTTGGTCAGTTCTCAGCGTTATTGCCCCCTCAGGCCAAACCTGTAACTGCAGCCTCAATGATAAGCTCATGCATGAGGCACACGATTCAGATTCAGATTCAGAAGACTTTATTTCTCCCCGAGGAGCAATTCATCTGCAGCTTCCCAGCCAACATTCGTTAATCTCATGAATACACACAAAGAAGAAAAGGCCTCACACATACAAATAAATAAAATAAGTCAGCAAGATAACAAAGACTTGGAGCCATAATTGATCTAAGACGACACATTAATGATTTAAATGAGATTCATCCTTGTTTAGCAGCTTTATGGCTGAAGGTATGAAAGACGACAGAAAACGATTCCTATTACAGCGCCGCCCAGAGGCCGTCGACAGAAACTCAGAGGACTGAATGTGCTCTGGTTGGCTCGTGATTTGAATCGTGACATTCGTGGAAGATTTTTTGACAGACAAAAACTTTCTCCACGAACATCACGAATGTCACGAACTGATGCGTTCTGTTAAGAATCCCAAGAATCCCCTATGTGTAAACCCAGCAGATGAAGACTAAACTAAATCTCTGTTGGCGGTTTGCAGAACTGCTTCTTATTGGAAAACACTGGATCAGAGGAGCTGCTGCCCCTGTTTGCGGTGGTCACATGACATGCTGGACACATAATCCCTGCTTAAAAGAGAATGTATCATGAAAAATCGCTTTCTCTATTTTCCTGGAGGGTTTTATTCCCCGTTTCACTAATTCTGCATATTCGGCCCATCTCCCTCTTCGGAACTTAAAACACCAGCCCACAGAGGTGCACCCTCTGCTGGCTGTGTTGTATTACTGCAATTTGAAATCTCTTAAAACCTGGGTATAATCTCTAGACACGTTATTTTTACTATAAAAATACCAAGGCTAAGGTTGAAAGTAGGGGTAAAATGAAATAGAATATACGACCTTAAAGGAGCTACATCATGCTATTTTAGCCATTCCAACGTTAAGTATTGGCATTTATATGATATATTGTACCTCTACCACTATGGAGCACTCATTTTTGTGATAAATATAAGTGTTTTCTGGAGGTATTTTTCGAACCCGGAAGACAAAACGCTTCAATTAACTCCGCCCCCTCTCTCCGCACATACTTTACCGTAATATAAATAAACAGCAATAAGTGAAATTGCTTCACGATGCAGTTATACAGAGTTGACATCTGCAACACAGCTTCATAAATGGCTAACACACATGCTAATATGCTAACACACATGCTAATATGCTAACACACAAGCTAACCCGCGTTTGGATTGACTCACCGCTCTGCTCCATCGCTGTTTACATTATGGGACTCGCGTTGGTTATAAAAGTTAATCCACTTTGATTCTGGTGAAGGTTCACCAAACATCCATCAGAGACAGTCACAGAAAAACAATATTTTGGCTGATAGTCGCTGAATCCCGGAGAAAAAAACAGCTGAGTGGCCTCTTCCTGAAAAAGGTTGAATAAACTCCTCGCCCTCGTAGCCAAACGCGCTTCTTTTTCTCCGTGACATGATCGTTAGGTAAGAATAAAGAACAGGTGTGTCCAGAGTAGGTAACGAGCTCCATCTTCAGCTGCAGCGCAAACATGACTGATCTGTTCAGACGCTGTTTTGGCCCCAGCTGACCTGGAAGCACCTCGGGCACATCCTTTTTTCTTTTTTTCTTTTTCTTTTCTTTTCTTTTTTCTCTTTGTTTCTCTCTTACGACAGAAATAATGAAAACGCTGTTTTACAAATTAAAATCAGGCCGTAAGCATAGAATTAAGACATTACATTACAGACGTCGAGCACTTCCGTTCCGCTGTGACGTCACAACTGAACACTCAGTCGTTCACCAGGAGAGGGCGAAGCAGCTGCTCAGAGAGCAGGATTCAGGAGGATTACTGAGAGCTGCGTGAACGAAGCCACAACCCACTCTGGGGGTGTTTTTGATAAGGAAATAGCATAACAACATGGCTAAGAGCTCCAAAAGGTCGATTTTGCATGATATAGGACCTTTAAACCTAACCCAACTGAATATTGAAATCACTCAATTTGTTTCCTTTCTTTTCCCATGGTAACGCTTTATCACCCAGGCGAATGTTGCCCAAAACGTAGTGATTATTCATGGCACGCCGTCCATTCACTGCAACAGTTTCTGTGATTACAACAACTGGAGCCATTTCTAACACTTCCGTAAACCCATCAATCTGCTCCGAGTATTGATTTCAAGCTGCGGATGAGAAAGGGTTTTCCCCCCTTTCTCCTTTTCCCAATTTTTATATCTGGAGTCCCCGGTCCACCGCTCATGCGTGACTCAGGACAATCAGCCCCCGTCCCTTACGCCCATCAACCTTGGCTTGGCCCGAGCTGCCGCGAAAAAAAAATCAATCAGCGCTGAAATTTACGGGCAGCGGTCACCGAGCCCACCGATTTTTTGGCATGCAAGGCTCTCCCCTTAATAGACAAAGAGACGGAGATCAATAGCCAATTTGGTCTCGGAATGAGGCTGGAATGGATCAGGGAGAATTCATTTGATTCGCCGCTCCTAAGCCCGGAGACGTCTGGGGGAAATATGATGAGCGGGTACAGTGAACGGGGCCGAGCCTTTTTACTGCGTGTGACTTTCGCCGGTTTACCTTGGATAACTGTATCACTTATGAAACGCATTCCGCCTGTCTACTGAGAAAAAAACAACAGACCGGGCCCATTACCGAGGCGTTATCTTTTGAATGAGCTCAGCCTCCTCTAATAGGCCAAGAACGTGCTTTCAACGTCGTCTGGATGTTGGACAGAAATTTTGGTTTTGTGCGATATGTGGGGATAAGTCTTGGCTGCCCAGTGGTGCGGCGGCGGCGGTTACCAGGGGTGTGACGGCTCGAATAATAATCAGTCGGTTCATTATGAGGCAGTATTTATAATCTCTGAGCAAAATGTGGCAATGTTTTCTCATTTTTTTAAAGCCGCTTTATAATGAAATGTGCCGCTGGGCTCACAATCCAAAACAAAATGGTGTGTTGTTGAATGAAAGCACACTGGACTTGAGGTGTTTGCGTTTGGGCTGCTTCCCGGACAACGTTGTGCTTGTTTCTTTCATTGGAGACGGAGCTTTTTGATGCCGGATTATGGCCGGGGTCGGATCTTACGCGTTTTGTCTGCGCCCCTGACAAAGTGCGTGCGCTGGATCTATCGCTCAGCGCCGCCCGGTCGTCTGCAGGAGAGCCCATTACAAAGCCACGCAGATTTATGGGTTTGTGGAGGATGTAAGTTTGCAGCTCTGGAGCGTCTACACAGCCCTCAGTTTAGCGGTTAGTGATGATGACACGCGCGCAACTGCGGAGCCCATCAATTGTTAATATTCAGAAAGTTGGACATAAATGATGGAAAAATGTCTAGATAGTAACAAGAAGGCAGAACTCATAAGATTGATCTTCTCCTCTGCTCCTTTTCATTCAAACTGTGTTAGCTTAGCAGTTTTGTTAAGGATGTTTTAAAGCAGTACTAAGTAACTTGTTTACCTTAATAAATCCTTTGGTAGTCCTTCTGGGGGTTATGCAAGTGTTAATGGGATGATTAGGGGTCTTTCATCTCCCCCTGGTGTGTAACTTGCTTGTAACTTGACTGCCACCGGGTCAGAGTCACCAATACATTGTGTAACTGGATGTACAATATCCCTCTGTCCCTTTGTCTTTTCTGTCAGCGTAGTATTTACTCTCACGGACAATTAATGAGTAAAAAAAAAAACACAACGTGCTACGACACCTGCAGTGGCGCTTATGGCCTCTGGGGCACGAGTTACTAAGTGTTGCTTTAATGTAACATTTGCATGAAATAAATAAATGCATTTTAAAGGGACTAGATGTAAGTTGGCCATTTTATACTCTCTACTGCCACCTCAGGTCACAGGTAACTGCAGCTTCTATATTAAAGGGATATTTCAGGATTTTTGACATAGGGCCTCATTTCCTAGTTATCCAGAGTGTTGCTGATTTCTGGAGATATTTTTTTGTAATTCATGCAGTTCTTATATTTGAAGAGTTTCTTGGCGCTAGGCTAATGCAAGGCTAGTGCATTTCTATGGTATCAGCTAGCCTGCATTAAAAACAGTGTGACCCGCTCCACAGAGCACCTGAGGCAAATCACTTATAACTTCAGACTAACCATATAAATGTCTGTGTCCATAGAATCGTTTAACCATTTTGCATTTAAAAGAACTTATATTTGAGCAGCATCAGCTGCCGCGGAGTGATCTGTTAGAAAATAGTCCCTCAAAAGGCTATCATTCATGTGATGCATTTATATTGTTTGTCTGGCGTTATAAGTGATTTGCCAGCACCTGAGGACCCCCTACATCTTGTAGGGGGGGGGGAAATACACAATTTTAACATTTTTAAACTCTATATTGTCCCTTTAAATAAATAAAATTACAAAACATAGATTAAAACTTGCACATGTGTCTTGCATGGAGCATTGTTACACCCCTAGCGGTTAATGCTGTTGCCTCACAGGCAAAAGGTCCTTGTTCCAAATCCCAGACCAGGAAGACTTCCAAATGTGGAAGACAGGTACAAATACAAATATTGCAATCATGATATTCTTGAAAAAATGTACTAAACCATTTCAACACAGTATATTCCATTTGATTTACACCAAAAAAGAAACACATTAGAATCAAAACAAGGCTTGAATGTAAGTAAATAAGAAAAATCATGATAAAACTGAAGTTCTGTATAATCACCATACCAAGTTTTTCATTTGGTGACTTTGCGATGTATATTTTGCAGCTTCTCGTGATATGGCTATTGAGTCACTTCACAATATCCAGATGAATGTGCAGCCCTCACATGAATCATTTTATCGTGTAAATAAATACACTCTCTCCTCAAACATCCTGCTGCTTCATCCAAAGCTCTTCCGACTTCAAACTGCCTTCCCACATTCACTCCAGAGCCATCACACGCGTTTTGTATCTGAAGGTTTGGGCTCATAATGATGACAGTGGGTGAAATAAATGGCGATAATTTGCATGTGCGTTTGAATGGACCACGGCCTCTTTAAAACATAATTGGCCCGGGAGCAGACTCGGCCTCTAAAAGCCGAAGGGTTCTTTTTTTTTTTTTTTTTTCAACACTCGCTGCCTCTAATTATATTGTGACATAGCTTTCCACTATTCTCTGTCATAATGTCCTTTTGAGATGCATAATAACTGTTTCCATTAGGGCCTGTCTGTTCAGTCGCCTTGTCAGATTGTGATGTATCCATAGCATTTACTGTTGCGTTTTTTGAAGGGAGCTGTTCAAAAGACTCTAATTTTTTCATGATTATTCATTTGCAAAAAGTCACACTGAGATTCCATTATACAGAAAGACAGTGTGTTATTCAGTTCAAATGTACACGGGCTTTCACGTCAAATAGTTCTGGAAATTGAACAATTTTTTAGAACTTTCTACCTCTTTCCCTCATCAAAAGTATGACAAAAGAAATCTCTTGCGGCTTCCGGTTACAGAGGCTTTTAAAGATGTGGAGCATTTCTGTGATGTGGTCCATTCTGTCAGTGTACAACATCCCAGTGTCTGCACTCTTCTTTTGGACAGCCAATGTGCCGGACGTTAATGTGTGGTAGATTTAAAGATGTTGGATTTTGAGACCTGAGACCATCCACAACGCAGCATTCAAACACTCCCAAACTTGAATGAGGTTGAATTGATTCAACAAACCTATTGACTGTATCAAGCCAAAAGAAACATCAAAAAGCCAGATTGGAGCTCGCAAATGCAAATAAGAATAAAGATTGTTTGGCCATAATGATCATCGTCACGTTTGGAGGAAAAAGGGGGAATCATGCAAGCCTGAGATCACCATCCTAACTGTGAAATACAGGGGGGCAGCATCATGCTGTGGGGCTGTTTTGCTGTGGGACGGACCGGTGCACTTAACAAATAAATGACATCATGAAGAAAGAACTCTATGTGCAAAGATTGGAGCAACATCTCAAACCATCAGCCAGGAAGTTAAAGCTCGGGCACAGATGGGTTTTCCAAAAGGACAATGACCCAAAGCAAACTGACAAACTGGTTACAAAGTGGCCGAAGGAAAACAAAGTCAATGTTTTGAAATTGCAATCACAAAGAGAGATGATCTATATAGTGCATGTCAGCGTTTAGATTGTATTGAGGAAAGCATTAAATGGATGTCAAAAAACTTCCTTCTCTTAAGGCGAGACACTGCAGGTGTCAATTTGAAACTTTTGCTGAACATTACAGATATAAATATGAGAAAAACATGTATTGCATTTTTTTCTGTCATTTTATGTTTTCACATAAAAATAAGGCATTTTGAGCATTAAAATGGCCAAAATTGCCTATATTTTGGGCAACGAAATCAAAATAATGAATTGAGCCAGATTAAAATTTATGGTTTTATTATATTGACATATTAGTAACTAAGATTTTTTCAGAGGGGATTTTGGATATTTTGTTTAGTTTTTCAATAAACTAATCATCACTGAAAAAATCTGTAAAAACTCAAATTCCGCCTGTTTTTTGGTTTCAAAGCTGAATAAATCAGGCTAGGAATTAGATATTAAAAAATCCCTCTAAAAAAAACCTTCAAAATATTGTTAGGTCTCAGACTGTAAAGTTTGGAGTCTGTGGGAGCTTCTATAAGGGCTCAGGCTCTGCCCGTGTGCGGCTTCTCTCATTCAGAGAAAACCAGCCCTGAAGTTTTGCAGCGAGTGCGCATGCGCGGCCCGTTCTTCCACTCTTTCGCACCAGCGTCTCATAGGAGAAAAAATACCATATTTGGGTGAAAGCGTCATCACGGGGCCCCTTAGCAGGACACGTGGATGTAAAATCTGTCAATATTTATGAATGAAAACCCGCGGGAAAGACGGCCTTTCTACGCGGCGCAGCAGCTACTTCCGGGTTGCCCCCACCTCGCAGACAAAACATCATAAAATAAACATCATGCGGGCGAGTTTTGTCATTTTTATATCTGACAGGAGGGAGGAAAATAGATAAAAATCTCCACTTCGACCACTGCGTGAAAAATCAATACTTTCACCTGCCGTGTCTCGCCTTAAATGATAACAAGACTGAGGTCATTGTGTTCGGGCTGAAAGGGGCTACCTCTGCCTGTGGTGATGTGGGGGGGGGGGGGGGGGGGGGACCCTCAAGTGAACTCGGTGTCTAAAGTGTCTGAAGTGAAACCTGTTCTTTCCCGGCACCACTTTGACCACTTATGGTAATGCATTGTACACTGGGCTGAACCAAACTTCGCTGGCCCAACTTCAACTTGCTGCTGCACGCCTTCTGTCTGGCACTACAAAGCACATAATGTCTGTTTTTAAGTCTTTGCATTGGCTCCCTGTCTGTTGCCGTATTAACTTTAAAATGCTTGTATTTGTTTTGTTACTGAGCACCTTCGCATCTGTCAGACCTTCTTCAGCCTTACACTCCTGCTCGCTGGCTCAGGTCAGCAGACCGCTCTCTGTTAGTCCAAGGACTCGACGGAAACGGAGAGTCTTCTTTCTCAGTTGCAGGTCCAACACTGTGGAATGCACTGCCCTTGTACCTGACAGGCAGAGTCACTTTCTGTTCCAAAACTCAGCTGTGTACTGTAGCTTTTAATTAAGTCAGGAATCTTTTATGGTTTTGTCTTGTTTGCCTGTTTGTATTCCTTGTATTTTTCTTTTACTGTGACTTGACCTAAAAAAGTAAGAGTTAATTCTGGTTTCATGTCAGAAATGCACATGTGTCTTTTTTATATGGTGTATGTAGACATCTGGTTGACCCTGTATGTGACCATTAAGGAACCATCATGAATACGTTTATAGGATTGCTCGCTGGGCCACGTGGACCCTGGAGGTGCCTCCATCTCCCTCCTCAGGCTGTGCTCCAGAAAACCCTCAGACAAACAAACAAAGAACCGGGGATTCAATTATGGAGAGACACCTCGGGGCGGGTGGCACAACCTGACAGCATCAAAAGACGTGAGCGCAGACGCTTCCATCGCCTCCCGTCGCCCGCCTCACCTCACCGTGCTCCTGACGTGCCCGGCCCACATACATTAGTCCGAAGCAAAAGTGTAGATGCCTCCCAAGGTGACCGAGCACGAGATGGATGTGTCAGGGAAAAACTTCTACCTGGAATTTAAACAGTTTTATTGATTCGGAGCAATTAGTGCGTAACTAAAGGGATAACGGGGCCCACGCATAAGGAATGAGGACGGCTGTCTTCCTGCAGTCGTATCTCGCAGTCCAGGCCAATGGGCTTTATCTTCCTGCCGTTTCGCACCAACAGTTGTATCGCGCCGGCATTACGGACATTTCTGCATTTCGTCTGGAAGGGACATTTTAAACAAGGTGCTGAAGGCAAAAACAGAACCATGAGCGGATTAATGCCATAGTATCGATATATTATTACCAAGCGGCTACTTTTATGTATCGATACTGGATACTTTAAAGTATCGTGCCAAACACTCCACAGCAACAACATACTGAACTGAGCTTCTGATTGTCATTTTACACTTTTTAATGTATTTCATTTCACATTAATATAGTTTGAATTAACCAGTTAAATTAACATTGTTTTATCAAATACCAGTCTCGGTGTCGACAAAAATGACCTCAAAAGTATCGTTTTTTTCAACACCAGTACTTCAACTTTTACTATACTAAATCATTGAGAACCAGAAATCTGGACAATAATGTTCATTTATTCGGTGAAGTAACCAAGACACTCCTTTAATGCTGTCCCCAGGCATCTAAACTTGATCCATGAAGATGTTTAAAAAATGTTGATTTATGTTTTTGATACCAGTAGTACCTAAACCTTTTTTTCCTGCTACCATGCTGGTATCGTTTAGCGGGACTCAGCCCTACCCATCACAGGACACACTACATACTGAAATCATTTTTCTGCAACCTGTCCTCCATTTATACTGTATTTTCTGGATTAGTATCTTTATGTAAACATTTTAGTTTTATTTTACCTTGACATACATTTCATTTGTTGGAAATTGGGCTATCTAACAATGTACAGCAGGGGTGTCAAACATGTGGCCCGCGAGATGATTTCCTGCCCCGTAGAGCATATATTCCAGAGTAAAGTCTCACGCCCATTCCATGTGGAGTTATGATGTTTTAAGGAATAACCAGAGTGCTCATTCCAGGGGGCAGCTTGAATAAAACAAAAAGGAAAGAGTTCCACACGTGTCCAGCAGAGGGCACTGATATGATAAGAGATCAGGATGTAAACAGCATATTACAGCCATGTGGTAAATGGACAGTCCAATAACAGCTTACCACCACCGAGTGTGGAGTCTATGAACAATTAGTACTATGTAGCACTTTGAGGAACTCGTGACAGGTTTTTCAGGTAAAGTTCTCTGCATCTGACCTTTGTTGTCGTTGGGACAATCAGAAAGGAACGCTGGGCTTTGTTGCTGTGGGACATCAGCGCTTCAGATCAAATGTTATTGATTGAACTTTACCACAGAACCTGCCATTTGGATGGAGAAATCTCTCTCATGTATTTACATATAAATGCTCTGCACGGTTCAGCTGAGAGTAATGCAGTCATGTTTCTGAGGTTTGGAATGTCTTTTCCTCTTTCTCCTCAAGATAAGAGGGGGCTTGTCTCTGGTCCTTTTTATTTTTATTCTGTTGCCATAGAAGGCCCTATTCAAAACTGTTTTATTGTAACATTTTTATCGGTTGTGAAAGGTGTAAAACTTGCTTCCGGGCTAAATGTGTGACCTTTAAAGTGAATGGATTGCAGGATCCGTGTCGTGGCTTTCACTTTGCCTGCGATGTTGTCTCCTCTGAAATGCTCACAGGCGACGTGACAAAAAAAAAAAAAAAAAAAAGGCCATGGCCATTTTTCGACGTGATAATGGTCCAACTGAGGCTTTTGAACGATTTGGAGCATTTCTGAGGTGTGGAATATTATGTCAGGACACAATGTTCCAGAGTCTGCAGTGTCTTCCATCACATTACAACGTTCTACCATTAAAGATTAAAGAAACGCACAAGATATGTTTCTTTACAAAAACTTTGAACTAAATCTGGTACAAATCATCTCTTGTTTTGTAAAGTCTAATGGTTTTGGACATGGTTCCTGTTCAATAAACAATAGACTAACTTCCAAGGCCAGTTCCATAACACATCTTTATTGTTGGTTGTTAGAGATTGAAATATACTCAAAGGTCTTTAATCAAACTCGAGATAGGACATCGCCAAAGCAATTGGAACAAATGCCCATTCTGTGATTGGCCTTTGCAAACCAATACAAAAAAAAAAAAAATCCTTTTCTAAATACTGACTGAGATGATGTCGACTGTAAAAGAAAATGAAGTTTTACTTGTTTTTTAATCAAACATTAACACAGACCTTTTGTCATTGTAATTGGCTCCATTTGTTATAGATTTTTCTCTTGTAAACATGTATAGCTACATTTGTTTCATATTATTTAACGCTGTATTACAGGACTGTATATATTTACACCACGTATATACCTTTTTACAGTTGTATTGCTGTTTATTACATAATATTTAACCCAGTTTATTTCGTCGCAGCGGCTCAGGACTAACACCTGAACACAATTGTGTTTTCTTGTACAATGACAAATAAAGCACTTACTCACAGAAGGACAGAAAATGGTGGACTGACATTTCTCCTTCCCAAACAATCCTTTAGTTTGTAAGAGCACAAGCTGCTGAAAGAATCTGAAAGAACTTGAGAAAGTGAATACTCTAGCTCAGACCTAGGCAAAATGGCCCGCGAGATGACTCAATCCGGCCCACAATTTGTAGGGCATAAACTCAGGTAGTAGGCTATGTCAAAAAAGGAAGTCTCTAGCCCATTCCTGTGCAGAGTTATGATTTTTTTTTTGTATTACTAGAATGCTCACTCCAGCCACTAGGGGGCAGATTAAATAAGAAGAAAAGGAAAGAATTCCACATGTGTCCTGCAGAGGGCACTGACATAATAAGAAATCAGGATATAAACAACACTAGTCATGTGGGAAGTGGACAGTCTGCCCCTGGGCAGCTGTGGCTACAATAGTAGCTTACTACCACGGAGTGTGGAGTGAATGAATATTGACTACAATGTAGCAGAGACTTGTGACACAGGCTTGTAAAGTGCAATAAGCCGTTTTTATGAGGCTACAGTCCTGTCGGGCTCATTATTATTCATTTATTGAAAAAAAGTCCCCAATGTATTTTCCCAATCAAAACATTTATTATTATAGAGCTTTTGTTTATGGACCCGGCGATACACTCCCCATATATTATACTTATATCCCAATATTTGAGTTATTGTTGGTGCGGCTCCGACTCAATTCAGGCTTCTCATGTGGCGTCTTATGAAAATGAATTGCCCCCCCTGATCTCACTGTAGAAAAGACCAAACAAATGTCCTTTAGAGAAATACAAAAGTCTTTTTTTCAAAGTAAAAATGTCTGCCCTGAGATATCTCCACTCACCAACGATGCAACAAATCAAAAACAACGACTGTATCTCAAATTCGGACATTTTCTCACCGAAACTGGCACTGGCCTAACCATGGAAAACCAAACCCAAACCCTGCTGTGTCCGTGACAGAGTCTGTGTAGCACTTTTCAGAAACAGGACAGCGTGACCGAAAAGGGCGAGGACACTTTACATCTGCTCTGCATTCAGCTCTCTCTGGCAACAGGCATTATTGTGGATTCATTTCAATATTTTTCCCATCATGTCTAAAATATGCTCATCGTGCAGCCTCCAGCTAACATAATAGGAAATGATAATTAACATTTGTGCAGCGAGTCGGGGAAATGACAATCCCAGAAAGAAGCAAATATGCTGAGTTTTACCAACGCGACGTGCAGTGTGTGCGCGGATCCGTCTCAATCATCATCTTCAGTGCCGTGGATTAATCATGGATATTTGGCTGCAAATTAGCCTGGAGGTAATTAAAATATGTCTGTGTGTAAACAAAGCCGGTCCAAGACTCCGCAGAGTGCTCCTCAGATGCTGGAACGCAAACAACTTTTAATACTGATCACTTAGAGATCCATGTGTGTTTGGATGTCTGGACTGTGTTAGCTTCACACAGAACACTTGGATTAGCCTTTGCTTTCGACAGCGGAGAAGGGAAGTGTTTTTCAAATGACGAGCTTCCAATCTGCGCCCAAAAAAGGCAATTCTAGTCAAGGCAATTTGGTGCAGAATGAGTGAAAGCAGAGGTGGTAAATCGACTGAAGTACTCTGAGTATACTTTTTGAGGATCTATGCCAGGGGTAGGCAAGTTTTCTTAACGGAGGGGCCAATTTTTTTCATTGTAAAAACACCGACGGCCGAAGCCGCCAGTTTTCGGCCAAAGTAAATCACAACACTGGAAAAATGGCCGTCTTAAATGAGATAAATGACTTAAAGTTGCTTGAATAAAGGTTATGTTGAATTTGAGTCTGTTTGGACTCATCTAAGATAAAGATACAAACACTAATGCCAATGCAACAAGCAATAAACCCACTTTGAAATCAGACAAACAAACTTTTACTTTTAAAAAGATTTGTTTTTCACTTGAAATGATGCAATAGAATCTGTTAAGAGAATAATGACTTGCTCAATTGGCGACAAGATGTTTTATCCGATCTAAGACCAGACCAAATCTACTCAAACGTTAATTCAAGTAGGTTTCTGTCATTTCTTTTATAGTTTTTTTTATTTTTTTTCCAGTGCACTTTCTACAAATGCCAGAGTTGTACATGATATGACCTCATTGGGTGCATTGACAGTATTTCTCCCATTTAACCTTAAAAATGTTGAAGTACTTTCTGATTTGTGTCATTGGGCCAGATCTTGTGACTGGCGCAGTCCGTGCGCAACTCTAAACGCAACGTGGTACACGCGCGATCTTGCATGTGGCGCAGGTTTTGCGTTTAAGGCTGCGCCGCTAGGGAGAGGGCGTTATTTAAGAAAAAGAGGCCGACTGAGGCGTGGTTCATTAAAAGCAGCACTCATCTATTGCAACTTTCACATTATGTTCCTCTTTACATCGCGCTGCCTTGTCTTCTTCCTTAGAATCAACGTCAAATTGAAAACAAAAGTGAAATTGCCTTGAAAAGTCTGTTTGAGCGTTGGTTACGCACGGGCTGACTTTGATAGATCAACGCGCACACCCGTAACACCAAAACAACAACAGTTTCCATAAATAAACCACACATGCCTTAAGTGCCACAACACCAGGTCTGATCTGAGTTTTAAGGAGACATTTCCATCGTGTGTCAATCTTTACCTCCTGATGATGCTCCTTGTGTAGCACATTTTACAGGGCGCAGAGCAACTTTTTTCCCCCAATTCAGCCACTCCAAGAATCCTGCAGCTGTAGTGCAAATGTTCCAATACGCTACAGTTTTCTTGCAAGTTGCAACTGCTGCATAACTCTGCAACTCCTCCGCAGCCGATATGACAGTTTCTGATCAGTTAAATCCTGTACATTTCGTAACTTTGCGCATTCAAACGGTGTCCAACGCTGAGGCTGCTGCCTCTCTGTCCCGCCCGCTCATCTTGACCTGCAGCGAGTGGCTGCAGCAGCGGAGGGACACTTTTATTTCTTTAATCTTTATTAAACATTGCGTGTTGCATCACGCATGTTACGCGTTTACAGGAGAACCCCCCCTCGCAAACCACCACCTTCCGCAGGTCTGGGGAAAGCATGGGGAGGGGGCGGCACCACAAGATCCCAATACGAGTCTGTCCCCCCTCCTGTCCTGCCCACTTTTTGCGCCAGGTCTGACACTGAAGATTGCAAGGAGCTCCACCCGTCTGCGCACTTGTCTTCTCTACAGCCTGCGCCATGAACCACAAGATCTGGCCCTTTATGTTTCTCAAAATCACCTTGAGGGCCAGAGGTTCTGTGCTGGAGGGCCGGATTTGGCCCCCGGGCCTGACGTTGCCTACCCCTGATCTATGCTTTACTTATGTAGTATTTTTTTGTTGAGAACGTTAAGAAAGCTTACCTCGTGTTTTGTCTCATTTGAAAGCCTCATGATGCACACTCCTGAGCAGCAGGTGGCAGTGTGCAGATGAACTGTCAATGGAACTGACTCACAACACAGAAGAAGGTGTGTCCCAAACAGTGACAGGACACATGAATATTTAGATTTATGTTAGGAAAGTAGTAATTGCAGAAGAAATGTCGTCTCAGTTCCTTGAAAAGATTCCTATAAGTTGAGTCATTTCTGTTTTTGTAAATATTTTCATAAATAATAAGAGTTTCTCAAACCGTGGTCACGTTTCCAGCACAGCCCCCCCTCCTTTAACCAGACCTTTCATCAAACCCAGTCATTCCCAAACCACTGTGCTACTATTTACTTCATCTCCAGCTAATTGCTTTTAAAACAGTTGTAAATTCCGCCGGGCTCACCCCATTAGCCCTCTCTCCACTCTCTCCGCTTCTTCACGCTCAGCGTCCTTTGCACAAATGCATAAAGTACAGTACATTAAGCAGGCGCCCCCCCCTCCACGTGTAGGTTACACCGGAGCAGATGTGCGCGGCGGTGCCAGTCGCCGGGCGGGTGGATTTGGTACAGTGGGTTAATTGTTAGTGGCATCAAAGTTGGCCCTCATTAACCTTTACTGCGCTACCTTTTAGTGCGGAAGACGGCGGGCGCGGCGGCGGCGGCGATGGCCATCTGTTGCTGGAGAATGGCTTTTTATGGATTGGATACAGAAGTGAAAGTGACACACACTTCCAAGGGCGTTAGAATGCAGTAAAACAAAAAAAGGCTCTGGCTGAAGGCTGCATGATCTGCTGCCATCTGTGTTCTTTCACTTTCCGATTGAGACGGAAACTGTTTTGGCAAAATGTTGGTGGATGTGGCAATAATCAAATAATACAACATTCACCTGCAGTCAAATATAAAAAGACACAAAAGAGCAATAAAAAAACAACCTTTATAATAAACAACATGGAATTGAAAGCACTGTTTGAAGTGAATAGACGGTTTATAGACTCACAGACAGAACTTGCCTGTCCTGCCAAACTACATGCTTTTTCATAGATATTTCAAAGACATATAGGCTGTTTCTCAATTGCGAGGATCCGTCCTCCGTTTGGCCACTTCGTTGACGTCCTCGGTGGCGGCTCCTCCAAAACGGAGCGGAGTGTCCTCTCTCCGCCGCCTTTGAGCTCAAATGGAACGGCCTCCGGAGCGAGCGGCTGCGTCAGGTCACGTGTCAATCTATGCTCATTAAAACAACTGTTTTATAAATAACAGAGGCCAGGAAACTGTTTATGTGGAACACAACTTTTTTTAAAGTGAGTTCAAACTAATACAGTTTTGCGAGAAAAGAAAAAAGAAACTATGCTGCAGTGCATCATGGGTAATTTCAGCTCTCCGAGGCAGCGGAGGATCCACTGCTGTATCCTTCGTAAATGAGCCAAACGGAGGAGTCGAGCTGCGAGGGGGCGAGTGGTCCAGGTGAAATGGAACACCACTTGGCGGCGCCGTGATGACGCGAATGACGTCCGAAGTGGTCGCGACGCCGAGGATCCTGGCAATTGGGAAACAGCCATAGTCTGGGAGCAAACATGATCTCAACGATTTCCCGGTGGGCGTGACTGACAGACGGCATCAACCAATCAGAGCAACGATTCGTCGCAGCAACAAGCAGCAGGAAGCCTTTCCAAAAGCGTCCTTATTCATGAGGAACGCTTCCAACGCTGTTTCTTGCAACGGTTTTAGGGATGACATTTTTTTTAGAATGATTTAAAACAGACGAAAGAGCAGAAGAAAACATCGCATCACTCGCCACTCACGCCATCTCTATTGTTCTGGTAGAGTGTGGTGACGGCTTCCGCCTATTGGGGGAATGACGTCCCGCCTCTCTGTGCGTGATTGGACCGATGTGGGTAAAATCGTGAAATGACTGGCTGTGGAGGAGCTGTCCAGACGGTTCTTCTTTTGAACAGAAAGGAGGAGAAGACAGAACAGCCCATGTCCAAAAGCTCCTCAATGCTTGTGCTTTATTCATTGATGTAGTTTTATTTAACCATAGTTTTGAGATGTTACCACTATTACAGTATTGGTGCATCCCTAGCTCAAATAAATGTTATTTATTTGCGTATTGTTTGCCCAATTTTCCCTTTTTTTTTTACACAATCTTTTCTGTGATTCTTCATTTTCCCTAAAGTTTTGAACCTTGGAGATGAACCCGATATTGTAAATTTGCATGTTGTTCTGTTTTCTGATTCTAGATGACATATAGGTATTGGAAAAAGTATAGTTCAGTACTGGTTTTGGAAAAAAAGGAAAATGTAATGCACCCTAGTCATTTCACAGCCCACCCTTCCTGTTAGGATTGTAGGAGACTGGTCGACCTCTGTACAGTCCATCTCTTCCCCATGTAAATAAGAGAGTATAAGTGTTCCCTTCCCTCGCAGAGAGCCTTCTGTCTTCTGTATTTCTCCTCGTGCCAGATAAGTGTGTAAACCTTGCGCAGCGTTTGTCCTTGGGAGAGTTTTTTGGTTTCAGAGCAACGGCAGCGGGAGGAAAACGAGTGGAAATGTTCTTTTCTCATTCGTACGCAATCAAGCGCCTGATGTCCACGCGGACCCAAATCCAATCCAACTGTGAAAGAGGCTGCCACGCCAAACTGACTCGGAGATTACAATCTTGTGCACACAGATTCCAGCGAAGGACGAAAAGAAACATCCTTGTTTTCGTTTTCGTTTTGAAACATTTTTTTTTTTTTTGACACTGGTGGAACGCTCGTGTCAACTGTCTGTCTTCTGTTTTTTTGGGCACACAAAAAAAGGACATTTTCCACTCACTTACAAAGCCCATGGCCTCATCAGAGAAGTAATCAGCCAGAGGAGACTCTCAGAGGCTCGGAGCTCCATTATCTGCACCGTTTGTTCACAGGAAACGGCCCCTCTCGCAGACGTTTGCGTTTGGGTTCTGTAGCGCTCTTTAGGCAGGGCAGGATGTCAGACGTGTCTTAATCACCGACAGATTCAGAAGTGTCTTTGTGCTGATGGAGCCCCCTGTCCCATTACTTGGGTAAGCTTTGAGAAAAAAAGACTTGAATCTGCTTTTGTAACATTCTATTGTAGTTAAACTGACAGGAACAATACAAATGGTGTTCCCGCACTATTAGCTGCTGGAATAGAAACATCGTATCCACCTTATTCCTGCACCCCATGAGCCTTTGCATGAAGTCTGGGAGGGATTTCCGGTTTGACCTGGACCAGTCACTCTAATCCACTTTCTATGAGCTGTACGAGCCACCATTATATGCTCACACTAAACCTTTCACCGTTTAAGAATTCTCTGACCCAAGTCGTCTCCACTTAACCTCTGTTTATACCATGGTCTGGGTGAATACTGGATTCTGATTGGCTGGTGGGTGCTAACAAGCGTGCATTATTTTGGTATAACCGCACACGTAGTCCGGTAGTTAAATCACTGGGATATCACTCCGCTGTGGGCGTCGCCATAGCAACGCATGACACAGCTGAATCAGATAAACACGTAATTAGTGACTGACAAGAACGTATGAGATGGATTTTGTTTAATTTCAACATTTTTGGCCAAAACAAAACGTTTGATAAATGTTTGTAGAGGAGAGTGAGCAGCTAGGTTAGCTACTGTTAATACCATATGAGCTTTACATTTCTATTGAAAACGGTTAAGGCTATTCATCATTTTCAGGCGTACATAAAATGATCCTGCATTTAAACATATTTGTCTGGATTAGTAAAGTCAAACATAAAAGTTTCAGTTGGGCCCAGGTGTGAGCGACTCCACCGCAGCTGTTTCCATAAACAGTTGAGCTGGTTGAGCTAGCTAGCTAGCTTCAGGTTAAACAGCGTAAAAGGTAAATAACTCCTGCCCACGAGTGCCGCATATCGGTGTTTACTTCCAGGGAAAAGTGTTTCCGGGTTAGTCCTGTTGTGTTGTGATTCTGTGCTGATGTTGTGTCGTTGAGCCTGACTGAGATCCTCGTAATAGCTGCGGAGAATGACTCGCTCTGAGACCAGCCTTCAGTGACCGGCTAATAACCCACACAAAATAGTCCCGTAGTCTGGCATATTTAGTGAGTTTAGTAAATGTTACGTTTGTGGGACCCTGGTATAAGCGGATTAAACAACTCTGAGCCGTGCATTAGACGGTTATAATGCACTTCGCGGAGTAACACCACTCCACTGCGCGTCGTGGTGTTCTTGACTCCGCGTTGTGCATTATAACCGTCTAATGCACGGCTCAGAGTTGTTTAATCCTTACTTATTTAACTAAGAATAGATTGAGAATCTCTTTTTCAGGGGAGGGGAACCTACTCACCTTATTCCGTGGGAGCCGCCATTAATTGTGCCCGCCCCTTTTCTCCTATCTGTTAACATGGGACTGGAGACGTCCACATAAAATCAGTCACTACACAAAAACAAAGCAGTTTTTTCCGCCGTGCAGAGAAACGGTGCAGTGTTGACATGTTGGTGCAAATGAACATTGGCCAATTTACACAAATCAGTCGACTAAACATCAGATTTTTTTCAGCGGAGAATATTTTCCCTCGTTCTCCGTTTAAATGAACGGGCTACGCGCTCGACCGGAAGTGCCTGGACAACGGAAGTGCCGAGACAACGCAAAAAGTGGCAAAAGTGGGCGGGGCGGAATAAGGTGAATTGTACATGTTTTAGTGGTAAGGGCAACCAGAGTACACAGAGGAAACCTACACAGACACAGGACACTTAGCAAAGTTATAGAAAAAAATATTTATTCACAAATTTCTAAATATTTGAAGGAAAACAACTTAATGACTCATTGTCAGCACACACACAGGAAGGCTCCACATGCACTTGTACAGATGACACATGGATGGCTTAAGAGTATGGACAATTCTGAACTAGTCGGTGTGGTCATGCTGGACTTTAGTGCTGCATTCCATGTAATACATCATCATATTTTGATTGAGAAATTGAGGAGTTACTGTTTCACTTCTTCTGCCATTCTACTTATGCAAAGTTATCTCTCTCACAGAACTCAGAAGGTTTTCTACAATGGTTTTCTGTCTGACAGTGAAAGTGTAGAATGTGGATTACCCCAGGGCAGTTGTTTGGGGCCTCTTCTCTTCTCTTCTCTTCTCTTCTCTTCTCTGTTTTCATTAATGATTTACCATTGACTATGAAAAGCATCCATGACATTGTATGCAGATGATTGATGACATAAACCATGTGACAAAATGAGTAATGAGTGATGTTCTATCTACAGAACTGGACCCGGTGTACAAGTGGGTTAAAGGCAACAAGTTAGTTCTGAATATTAATAAAACTAAAGACATGATAATTGGACCGAAATTAAAAGTAAAAGTAGACAAAGCCAAACTGTTGGGTCTGGTCATTGACAGTCTTTCATGGACAGGACATATTAATGCTGTCGTTAATAAGATGGGACGTGCCATTGCAGTTTCAAAGAAATGTTGTTGTTATGTGAAACATGCCACTTTGGAAATGCCAAGTCTTTAACTTTGTGCCGCTTGTCATATTGTTCTGAAGTGTGGTCCTCCTCTGCTCAGAAAGATCTAGCAAAGCTACAAGTGGTTCAGAACAAGGCAGCGAGACTTGTCCTTGGATACTCAATTAAAACTAACAGTCACATTGGGCACCTTAATACACAACATCAGCCTACATGCCTGTTTTTATATTCAATCTAATTGTTCTTTGAAACACTAGAATGGCGTCCAACGGTCATGTAATAACACAACATCCTAAAACTAATTTCATGAAGAAAACGGTTCTCTGTAGAGCTATATCCACCTGGAACCGTATTCCAGTTGGAATTCGTGAACTTAGAAATAATACTATTCAAAAATCATCTGAAGCATCATGTTTGTGTAATAAGACTTTGATTGCTCCTAAAAGTTTTATGAATGTTTCATTATATCATGAAAATCTATGTAAATTTTATGCCAAATATATATACATGTTATTATATTTGTTTTTTAATACAGTATATACATATCTTTTTATGAACATGTAAATGCTGTTTGGAGTAAGACGAGCTGACTGCTTATTGCTCTCAGCTAATGGGATCCATATAAATAAATAAATAAATAAACACGGGGAGAACATGCAAACTCCACACAGAAAGGCCCCGTCCAGGTGGGAATCGAACCTGGACCTTCTAGCTGTGAAGCACGAGCTCTAACCACTGTTACCCCTGCACAAAGACTTTACTCAGATGCGGTTACTTTATGCTTAGAGAATAAATGATCAGTAAACAAACACTTTTTGTTTAGTGTTGACAGAGATCTTCACATCTTCAGATTAAACTGAGCTCCGGTCTGTTTATGAGCCTCATTTAAACACGCCGTGTCTGTAGATTTGACTCTAAAAACAATTGCTCTTTCCATAACTGGTCGATGTAAACTGCTCTGTATTCAGTTCAGCTTGTGTCGCCTCATGCCTGTAGCTTTGATCACAGCATGCATTCACTCAGGCTTTATTTCAATCAGCTTCTGCAATGCCCAAAGATCCAGTTTTCCATCATATTTCATCAATATCATGTATTGATGATGGGAGAGTGTAACCACTGCGGAAAGCCTTGTCCAGCACATCCCAAAGATTGTCCATGGGGTTTAGGTCTGGCCTCTGTGGTGAACAATCATCTCATCTGAACTCGCTCACACTGTGACCCAGATGAGTCCGGGCATTGCTAGGATTGGTGCATCACCTCACCTGCTTCTCTTCCTCCCCTGATGCACCATGGCTCTGGAACAGGATCAGGCCACATCTCCTTCTTACAGTCCAATCTTTACGCTCTCGTTCTGATTCTGCAGTCAGCCTCTCTGATTAGAGCCTTTCTTACAGACACAGCTTCTCAGTCCCGATGGAAATGCTCTTACTTTCACTGTTGAACACAGCCCCGAGCCGCGCACTTGTTTTTCTCCACTTTGATTTTGTCAAACGCTTTAGTAATCACTGGCCACAAAGTTAGTCCCCAACCCCCACCCCCACCCCCCCACCACCACACATTTAGCCCCACTATCCTACCAGTTATATTGCGTTGGACAGATCTTATCCCTATTTTAATAGTATCTCTTTAGATATTTATTTTTATTTTATTTTATCTTTATTTAGAAGGAAGGTGTCATGATTTGTCTTTTGCTCCCCTGTTTTTGTATGTTTTGCCTTTGGTCTCGTCCTGTGTTTTATTTTGACATGTGTTCTGTGATTTTGCTTTACTTCCCTCGTTGCCTGCCTGCCCCGCCCTGATGTGTTTCACCTGTGCCCTGTTTCCTCTTGTATTTATACCCCAGTGTTTCCCTTGTCCTTTGTCATTGTCTACGTCAGCCCGGTCTGTTTTAGTTTTGTCTCTGGATTTTATTATGTTGGTTTTCATCGTTCATTAAACATCACCAGTTTTGTTGCTGTCCTGCATTTTGGGTTTTATTTTCTTCACACCACCTCCCATCATGACTGAAGGCCCAATGAGAGCACGAGACTCTCTGTTTTCTAGCACAGCATAACAATACATTATTTAGAAGATGCTAAAGGTCCAATATCATGCATAATCAACTTTTTGGAGCTCTTAGCCATGTTGTTATGCTATTTCCTTATCAAAAACACCCCCAGAGAGGTTTTTTTGGCTTCATTCACGCAGTTCTCAGTAATCCTCCTGAATCCTGCTCTCTGAGGCTCCGCCCTCTCCTGGTGAACGACTGACCTGCTCAGTTGTGTCGTCACAGCGGAACAGAAGTGCTCGACGTCTGTAATGTAATGCCTTAATTCTATTCTTACGGCCTGATTTTAATTTGTAAACCAGCTTTTTCATTATTTCTGTTGTAAGAAAGAGATAAAGGCAAAAAAAAGATAAAGGATGTGCCGAGGTGCTTCCAGGTCAGCTGGGGCCAAAACAGCGTCTGCAGCTGAAGATGGAGCTCGTTATAACCTACTCTGGACACACCTGTTCTTTATTCTTACCTAACGATAATGTCACGGAGAAAAAGAAGCACGTTTGGCTACGAGGACTTTATTCAACCTTCCTAAAGAAGAGGCCACTCGTCAGAAGTTGCTTTTTCGGCGACTTTCACCAAAATAGTGTTTTTCTGTGACTGTCTCTGATGGATGTTTGGTGAACCTTCACCTGAATCAAAGAGGATTAACTTTTATAACCAACGCGAGTCCCATAATGTAAACAGCGATGGACCAGAGCAGTGAGTCAATCCAAACGCATGTTAGCTTGTGTGTTAGCATATTAGCATGTGTGTTAGCTGTGTTGCAGATGTCAACTCCTTATAACTGCATTATGAAGTAACTTCACTTATTGCTGTTTATTTATATTACGGTAAAGTTGTATGTGCGGAGTTAACTGTGTCTTCCGGGTTTGAAAATGAGTGCTCCATAGTGGTAGAGGTACAATATCTGCCTACACTTAACTTTGGAATGGCTAGAGTAGCATGATACAGATCCTTTAACATTTTCAATTAAAGCAAGAACAACTGTGTACAGTATATTTTCCTGTTGTAGCTACTTTAGCTGTAGTTTAGTTCACAAGTAAGTGAATGAATAAATGCCGTATTGCTCTCTTCTATTTGACAAGAAACACTTTGTACTACAGTAAACAGGGATGATTCTGTATCCTGTGCACCATGAGGTCGTGTAAGGTGAAGTCTGCATATAAAATGGTTCACCATAATCAAGAGCTGATGAAAAGGTAGGACTGAGTACTGTTAAACCAGTCACCAAAAAGGTTTAAGTACTACTTGTGGAAAATCCTCCCCCTCCTGTGGATCCTCCCCTTTACCCCTGTTTTGGCCCTCCTTCAGCCTCTACCTGGCTCCGCCCAGAGTCTATAGTTAGAGGAGCAGTCCACCTGTTCTGCCATTTTGTCTTGGAGCCAGTGCAGTGTGTGAATGACAGTGAGTCCAATTATCCCAAAACTCCTCCCAACTTTAAAACCTTTTAAAACCTTTAAAGTTATACTGTGCACTTACCTGTCACTTATATTTGTTGATTTATTCTCCCTCTGTTCTTCCCTGGACAAACCACAGCTCTCCCTCATGGCCCTCCATACCTCCACCCCAAGCCCCCACTACTACTCCACCTCAATAAAAGTCACCTTTTAAACCTGAGTCTGCCGGCTGTCTCATCCATTGCGTTGACACAGTCACCAGGAATCCACTTACATCTCAAGACAACAGTTATCTATACTTTTCACTACTGGTATTGAAAAATATAAAAGTATTGAGAGCAAGTACCCCAAATTTTTACTTGTTTTCCCATTTTTTTCCGTAATTTTTGCTCATTTTTTTAAAACTAATATTAATCCCTATTTGTCCCATTTTTCCCCCAATTTTCCCCTATTTTTGCCCCATTTCCCCCCCCACAATATTTCCTTATTTTTTGCCACAATTTCTCACCAAATTCTTCCCGATTTTTCCCACATTTGAGATGAGCCTGATATTGAAATTTGCAATTCTTTCAAACAGTGTTGTGTTTTCTGGTTCTAGACGACAAGTATTTTAGTATAGGTTTGGAAAAAGTATTGTTAAAGCAGTACTAAGTAACTTGCTCACCTTTGTAGTCCCTCTGGGGGTAATGCGAGTGTTAATGGGATGATTGGGGGGGTCTTTCATCTCCCCCTGGTGTCTCTGGCCAGGAAACCACAATTGCAACTTGACTGCCACCAGGTCGGAGTCACCAATACACACTAATGGAATCATGAAGAAGAAGCTAACAGGCTAACGGGCAAAGCTAACTCTGGGCTAGCGCCACTTAAACAGTATTTACAGCCAAGTCTGAGTGAATTTAATGATCTCCATTGTGTAATTGAACGTACAATATCCCTCTGTCCCTTTGTCTTTTCTGTCAGCGTAGTTTTTACTCTCACGGAAAATTAATGAGTAAAAAACCCTAACATGCTACGACACCTGCAGTTGCGCTTATGGCCTCTAGGGGCATGAGTTACTTAGACCCTATAAAAAGGTAGCTTTAACACATTGTTTCTATAATTCAGTGTAGTAGTTGGGTGTAAATACCATGTTGCCAGCTCAACGACAATGATGCAGTAATTATCCAATAGGAGGCTCGTTCCTGCAGTATTTGTTCAGTTAAATCCAGGTTTGTGACTTTGCTTTGTCTGGAACTGAATAAACATAGACCAAACTGCTCCAGTGATTCCCCACGGTGAATGTTTCGGCCTCTAATGTGTGGATCTACTTCATTATGGCGCAAACACGGTGACACCGGCCGGCTCGCTCTTCCTCTTTGACAATGAGCCGACTGCAGCTCGCTCATTACAGGCTGTTTTGCCCCGCGCCCGCCTCGCCTCGCCTCGCCTTTGCGCCTCCATTGTGGCTCTTCCATTAACACTGACAGGTTTCAGACTGACCAAAAGCCGCTTCCACACGCCGACACTTATGCATATTCACCCTTTTCTCCCGCTTGACACGCGGCATTACTCACCGCATTTAAAGAACGAGCTCTGCTTTCACACAACCCCGCTTGATTTAGGTGGAGATATTTAAAGGGGGGGGATGGGGGTTGATATTCAGTTCATATTTATTTGCAAAATAAAAGGATCATTAAAACAGAGTTGGACAGGAAACATTGACTTATAAGAACACAACTCATGTGTAACGGCGATGGATTCTTAGCGGTACAGAAGTTTGATAAATACTTTTATGCACAAACCCAAGTCTGGAAATTCAACAATTGTCGGGGAATGGGAAGCCTCTCCAATCATAGTAATTGTATTCAATGCTGTGACAGGGAGGTGTATGGAAGCAACAAGAAAAACATAAAAAAAGTGAATAATTATAATACAAGTAAAGACATCTTCAATCAAAACTAAAATCTGTAAAAGAAACCAAACATTTCCCAGATTTGGGTTTGCGCACGAACACAAATGTAACAGTAAACATGCCTTTGGATAAAAATATCTTTACAAAGAATGTACATTTCTAAACAATACTTGCCAATGACAAAAAAAACATACGAGCAAATCTTCAAAATGTCCGTCAACAAACCCATAGACATATTCTTTTTTTTGTTTGTTTTTCTTCGCTGAAAAGTTTTCTTTTTCTCCCCTCTATTCTAGCTGGTATTGGAAATAATTATAGTGAACGATATTTACAAAGAAAAATATCTGTGTAAACATTTTTCTTCCGATAAATGACAACAGTTAAAAGCAATGCTAAATATTGGACACATCACCGCACGCTTCGTCAAAGAACAGGCTACCAGCGGAAAGGAGAGACATGTAGCAGAGCCGTTTCCCCAGAAAGACCTTCTTTTTTTGTTTTTTTTCTTCTTCAAATTCTGTATACAAAAATAGTGCTAAATATTACACGTTATCATCATTCACCAGACATTTATTTTTTTTAATTTTTTTTTTACCCCCCCTTCCTTCCCCCATGTGTTGGGGGCGAACCACACCAGAGGTTTAGCCTATTTACTTAATGATAGGAAATGCATTGGCCTGAGTGTGAGGGGAAGGAATGAAAGAGTGACCTGGAAAATGTTGATGTTCCAAAAGCCAAAGAAGAAGAAAGAGAAAGAGAGAAAGAGAGAGAGAGAGAAAATCGCTGGGGTTCGTGTCCAATGATGATATCACCATGGAAACAGAAGCACCTGCCGATTTGGCCGTGCATTTGGGGGTAAAGCAGGCGACGGTGATTATGGTCAAATGAAACTGAAGGAAATCTGGACATTTTAGAGACGAGAGTGAGGGACAGACTGGGTTTACTAATACCCCTGCTCAGGGGGGGGGGGGGGGGCTGTCACCATAGGGCTGTCACCATAACTCCTTTATCGCCTTATCGTTCAATAAATGACGGATGAATATGAATATTTATCGTCTGTACATTTGTCCCCCTTTTCATTTACATTATTTTTTTTACCCAAAATAAGTTGTGTTTTATTGTATTTGAAGTTTTTAGTGGGTTATTTAAAGGAAGGGGCCACCATTTTCCCATACTGAGATATGTTCTTACCTGAGACGAGTTGATGCGTACCTGTCTGATCTTTGTGCGTGCGCTCAGTCACGCAAAACGACCAAAGGCGTTGTTAGCATTTGGCCTCTCCCAATGTATTCCTATGGCTCCAAACGGGGGTGAAGTTGGAAGCGACCACGCTCTTCCACGGGCACAAAGACCAGACGGGTACGCATCAACTCGTCTAAGCTCAGGTAAGAACATATCTCAGTATGGTCTCAGTAAGTCCTTTTCGAACAAAATATTAGGCTTTCCAGTTCGTTTCTGTGGCATTAAAAGGGTTCAATCATATTTTCCTGCCTCAATGTATCAAACCAGCAAAACATCATCATATATAGGAGTGGTTCAGTTCGTGAGAATAATCCTAAGAATGCCTCAAAGTGACAGGTTTTCATACTTTTCAAATGATTACTTAACTTATGCCGGAGGAGAGTATTGTTTATATGAAGAAGAGTTGAAAACAAAATGGACGGCGACAGTTAGTAAATTAGCAGTTTTGCTATAGCACTAAAAACAATGTATCTGGTTTGTCCAGTGCAGTTATGTCCATATCAAATAAACAAATAATAATAATAATAATAGGAAGAGTTCCTTATAGCTCTGACTTTCATTCCTCATTTAAACACTTTCAAAATCTGCCGTTTCGCATGTCACTTCCTAAGCCCGAGGATCAGAAGTGACTTTGATGAATAATTTTGAAGGCCGTTTGTCATTGTGACGGATTGAAAATGGAGCTCAAATGGAGCCAAAGTAGGACCGATTTCATTCAGCGGCTTTTCCTCATTTGCTTTAGGCCGATGTATAACCCCTGAATCTCTGTTTCACGCCGTCTCTCCGCTTTCCATTGAATTCCAAGCATCTAAACTCGTGTGTGTACTTGAGGCTTTCTTTTTCCCTCCCCGGCGGAGCGTTGAGCAGAGGCACACCTGCTGTACCGTATAGAAACTGCAGCTCTGCCTAGAAAAACACCCCTGCCAGTTCTCCCCAAACAACTTTCAGCCTTAGCCAATGAATAATTAAAAAACAAAACAAAAGAACAAGCCGGGTAATATCACTCTCCGGGAGGCGGCGTTCCCCCAATGCAAAGGTTAATTGTTAATTGCTCAACCAAAGCCGTGTTTGGATTGTTCCATCGCCATGTTATTGGTGTATGAAGCCGAGTGACTGTGTTTAGGTGGGGGGTGACAGCAGCGGCGCATGTTGCGACACTCGCCGGTTGACGGGGGGGGGGTGGGTGGGCGATGTTTCAGGGCAGCGCCATACCCCCAGCAGGATGCCCACGGCGCTGCGGGCTGGCTCCGCACTATGGGAGGGCCCTCTCTGAGACAGGAGCGGGGAGTGCATGATGGAACACGCCCACGGGGCATCGGTGTGATGAATGGGTAAAGGCGGGTGAAGCTACGCTCGGCGCCGTCGCATTTGTTATGGATGAGGCTCCAGCTCAAGTCTATACCTGTGCATGAACTTGTAAAAAAGCAGACGCAGCATTAACTATACTTTTGATTTGAACCTGTCTGTCTTTAGGAGCCAAAAATGTTTATGATAAGGTAAGGAGTACTTTGTCCAGTGCGGTGCCTGGGGCCTCTCTGGGACAATTTAGATGCAGAAATTTAAAATGAGGTTTTAATTGGGCCAAGCACAAAGTTCAATTTTGTGTTACGTTCTTCAGAAATGTGAGGTGCAATAGAATAACTTTTACCCTTTAGTCACCATTTTCACAATGAAGTTGTTTAAGTTTAAAACCCTATGTGTGTTTATTGTTAGTGTAGAGTGTTTTTAACCCTAGAACACTATTTATATTAACACTATAACACTTTTCACCCGAGCAAATACATTTATGTGATTTTCATGATGCTGCGTTTATCTGAGTGTCCTGGGTTTCTGAGGAGTGGCCTGGGTGTTAATAATCCAAAACACACTTTTTCTCCAGGCACATGTTTGCAGTAGTGATAGAAGGCAGGGCAGGGTTAGTGTATTTAATCAGGCTCTTGCCCCCTTTCAAGGTTGACATTCAGGACTGACACATTTATTTCTTTGCTCCTGTCGCAGAGTTCGGTGTCTCTGGCCTCGCAGTAAGTGAGGAACACACAGTTATTTTAGTCAGCCGCTCATTTATATCCATTCAAAATATGGCACATTTAGTTTCTCTCTCCTGCAGCTGTTTGTGCCGAGGACACTGAGCTTCAAGTCTCACACATCCCAGGAATGGGTCGACCTAAAACCAAGTTTCAATCTTCATTCTTTTATTTTTTCCTAATTTTCCAGTAATTTTATAATAATTTTGGCATTTTTATCTGGTCCTCTCATGATGCTTTTCTTTCACTTTATTAGACATGACACAGATTTTATTATAAAAGAACGTGTCATGTATTGATAGATTTTGATGACAAGTACTTTTTATCGAGTGGATTATCTCGGGTAAAAATCACCCGGCGTCAGTGATGGTGTTTTGAGTTCGGACGACTGTGTTCTAGGGTTAAACATGTAATACCAATACTTGGGCCCAGTGCGGCTGCTGATCGTAGTGAGGTCTGTCAAATTCCACCATATAAAGTGACTTGGCTCCTTTATCTTTTTCCTCTCCAAACACTAAGTGAAGGCATGAAAACGGGAACGTGAACACTTTTTCCAACCAGTATTCAAGCAACAAAATCCCAAACCATCCTAATGGCGTTTGGTAACTAACCCTTGTGTCCGTGCCCTGTTTGAAAGTCCACAGATGTTGCATAAAAGAAAAAGTTTACAAAAACGTCAAGTTAAAACTTCTGAACTCCGTCATATTTTCTGGTAAATAATGAAAGAGATTGCAGTACATTTTAAAAGCTTCACCCATTCTGCGATGTTCATTCGGGCGGTTACATCCAGCTCTCTCTTTATGCTTTTTTTGCAGAAACATGATTATCCCTAATGCCATCGCCCCGCTGCAGAGAAAAGCCGAGTGCAGGGAAAATAAAGAGGGTGAACCTCAGGCCAATGCATTAGAGCGGTCCGATTTCTGAAAAGTCCCAATTTCTGGAAGTGGCTTTGTGCTGCGCTGCTGGGCATCGCAATGTGATTCTGTGTCTTGTGTTTCAGTCCGTCCACATCTCTGCTCTTGAAGGTGATGATGATTCAGATCGATCCATGTTGAATGCAGCCTCCATTGTCCTGGAAGAAAGCAAACATGTTAAAATGGTGACCCCGGGTGCAGCCAAATGCCCAGTGGGCCCATCTATGTCACTGAGAAGGTTAGCGCCCCCTTTGGGATGAAACAGAAGCTCTCGTCCATTGATGAATGGCCAGAGACCGCAAAAAGAATAGACTCCTCCTCCTCACTCCTCCCCGTTTACCACAATGACCACGCGCGAGGGTCATGGCTGATTTACAGACTCCCCCTCCCCGGTTCTGACCAAGCATGTTCCTAAAAAGGCCATAAGGGCGGGATCTTCGCTGTAGACTCCGCCCTTGCGTGATGTGCAGTTCGGTCGTAGCTGCGCAGCTCCAATGCTAACAGGCCGGACCTCATTAGTATATGAGATTTCTAAAATGTTTCTTCCGAAAACCAGCCTGGTCCCTTTAATTGTAGCTAGCCCAGCGTTATCCCAGGAGGAATATCTAGCTGTAGAAAGTTCCCACAAATTAGGCACCAGGCTCTAACGTGTCTAAAGTCCAATGTATTCCAATGGGTGACTAGCGGCTATACGGAGGTACTACAGCAATGGCGGCCCCTAGTGTCGTGGTCACAAAGCAGAGCAGCCAGCGGCCATTGAGACCGACTGGGAACCTTCCATGTACATAAGAAAAGAAGACTTATTTCTTTTCTTTATTTATGGCATGTGAAATCCACGGCAGTAATCCGTCGGTTCAGATGATTCATAGAGGAGATTAATGTTTTTAAACTGAGCAGCTACTGTGATCATCACATGTCGCTGGTCGCTTTATAATGTCATCACAGCTTCAGCTTTTAGTCTGTCCCTTTTATATTGTTTTTAAATCTAATGTATGCAGTCTACGATGTCATTATGTAGCTTCTGAAAGCAAAATGGTTCATGGTTCATTCAGCAGCTAATCTACTAGCTGCTAATGCTAACGCTAATGTGACCCAGAGAATCATTAGTTAATTAAATGCTCAGCATGTTTAAGTCTGAATATTAATCGATTATAGACGTCACAAAGGGCATATTACATGGCCACCAGGTGGAGCTATATAAAAATGAGCCCTGACATGGCCTTGAAAGATAGTAGTACTGGCTCATATATTTCCCTGTACAATATAAAGTAGCTCCAGATCGTCTTCTGACAGGGAGTTGAAGAGTTGATGTGTCTGTGAACAACAACACAGAGAACTGGAAATAATGACAAATTCTTTCAAACGTCCGTGGACTCCCCCGCCCCCCCTCCCGTTTAGGACTCGCGGGTGTGCAGGTGATGTCACAGCACATCAACAGCACGGCAACAGGAGCCAAATGAGTGTCACTTCTGCACTATTAGGCCATGCGGGGGGGACATTTATACACACGCGTTTTTAAAATTCAGCAGCCAATGACATCTATTTAAAAGGCTGGAAATCCCACTGGAGAGCGTATAGCTCGGGGGGGCGCCGAGGATAGAGAGTCATGGATTATAGAAGCAGTCGCGAGTGTCTGTACTTCCAAGATATTTCCGGGGCCATTCAGACGGACATACCCGCACTAATCCTCATCAGATTTACTCGTATGGAAATGGGAAAGGGAGTTCTACAGTGCAGCGGCGAGCCAAGGCCAGTCTGCAGAATGTAACTTGAAGCAAATGTGATTATTTACATGCAAAATGATTCATTCAAGTGGAGTTTGCTGCATGGGGCAACCGGAGTGATCGGAATATGACGTACTTTCGATTGTTTGCACTCCAAGACATTCTGGTTAATCGAAATGAGCGTTCGGGAACATTTTGAGAAAGACTAAAAATAAGTTGCTGAAGCTACGCGAGAATCAAATAAGATTTCTGAACGTGTTTGTTGAGGTCTTATCGGGGGCAGGCGTGTGCTCCATAGAAACTGGAGGGGGAAAGGTTTTTCCAAGATCAGAGACGCCACACGAACGCCTGCACAAGTCAGAAAAAAGAGCTCAGGAACCTCTTAACTCCCACCTGAACCGAGAGGATCTTTTTCCTCACGTCAGCAGATTTTTTTTCCAGCATTTTTTTGTTGGGTGTTCAACTAATTTTATTGTTATATTTTTTGTTATTTTTTGTCAATTTTTTCTCTTTTTTTTTGGCAAATTTTATGACATTTTTGTAATTATTTTGTCACTTTTTTGTCACTTTTTAGTCATTTTTTGGTCATTTTTTGTCACATTTTTGTCATTTTTTTCATACATTTTTATCACTGTTTTGTCATTTTTTGGTAATTTTTTGTCACATTTTTTGTCATTTTTTCATTCATTTTTTCATACATTTTTGTCATTTTTTCCCCACATTTTTGTCACATTTTTGTAATTTTTTGTCACATTTTGTCACAATTTGTCATTTTTTCATACAGTTTTGTAATTTTTTGCCACATTTTTGTCATTTTTTGCCACATTTTGTCACATTTTTGTCATTTTTTCATACATTTTGTCATTTTTTGTCATTTTTGGTCACATTTTTGTCATTTTTGCCACATTTTTGTCATTTTTTGCCACATTTTGTCACATTTTTGTCATTTTATGGTCACATTTTTTCATTTTTTGTCATATTTTTATCAATTTTTTATAATTTTTTTGTCACATTTTTGTCATTTTTTTGTTATTTTTTTGTCATTTGTTCATCCATTTTTTGTCAATTTCTTGTGAAGTTTTCTCACTTTTTTGTCACATTTCCATCGTTGTTTTCGTCTCAGTTTTGTTGCTATTTTCACACCTTTCTTCCAGAAGCTTTTGGCCAAACTGGAGAAAATGCGCTCGGTTCAGGTGGGAGTTAAGGGAGTTAAAGCCCAGCTGCCCGACTCTCCAACCTGCCGTCACCTGCTTCATGTTGAGAAAAATAAATTAAATCTAATCCAAAACAGAGATCAATCCATATTAGACACGGGTGTTGTGCAAATTCAAAATATCAGCTCGGGCCCTGTTGATTTGACTTCATGATAAACATAACAAGCTCCTCATTTTAAGCGGGCCAAGTTTATTTTCGAATATTTCTTTGACAAGCGACCGGCGAAAACACCCAGCCATGTAAATAAAACATTCACAGAGGCTTATTTTCGCTGATGGAAACGGACAAGGTTTGGCTCATGTTTAATGACAAGAGTAATGGTGGAGGTTTGCGCACGCTGCATGATGCATTGGATTTCCCAGAAACCATCTCGAGAGTGAATTCAAAACCAGCAGGGCCGGTCTGGTGTGTTTTTCTGCGGCGCGAGGAGGGAACGGCGCGGTAATTGACAGCGAAGCGACACGCTGGCTGAGGCGGCTAATGGCTGATCGAGGGAATAAGCTTTTCTCAAGAACGCCATGTTTGTTGATGTTTACCGCCGCCTGCTGCGCGCGCACGCCAGCAGCTTGTCTTTTATTATCATCTGGGTTTGAAAAGAGCTTGGACGGAGTATGATGTGTTTTTTTTTGTTTTTGTTTTGAAGTCAAGGATTTGCTGATGATACTGTATCTAAGTACTGTGTTTTCTGTTCAGTTCCATTCACCAGTATTTCCAGTCATAACACCACAACTTTCTTTCAAATCTTTGTTTCTATCCCATTACAAATGAACGGAGAAGCCAGGCCAGACATTAAAGTTTGGCGAAGCATTTTTACAATTCGTTGTGGTTTCTCCATCATCAACATATTATAAGATGATGTTTAGCGTCCATTTGAAGTGTATGTGACCCACAAAAAGCAGAAACTTGATGGAAACCAGTGTTAATTTCGTCGACTAAAATATTTAGTCTTAATTTTAGTCAAAGTGATATTTTTGACGACGAAAATTGGACTAAAACTAAATTAAAAGTTTCTCATGAGACTAAAACTATGACTAAAATGTCCAGATATTTTAGTCGACTAAAATAAGACTAAATAAAAATGAAAAGGAGAGACTAAAATCATCCAAACTTCTATTGACCGTCTGAAAGAGCTTCATATCATTTAAATTTACTGCCAAATGAACAGGTCTGAGCTTTATTCACGTGGGAGAAGCTCCATGAAGTCGATGACCACGATTAAATATGATTATAATGAATATTATAAATATAAGTCGACTAAATTAGTTTTAATTTTAGTCGACTAAATTGACATGCAATTTTAGTCGACTAAAACTAGACTAAAATTGAAACTTTTTTTTGGACGAAATCTTGACTAAATATTAAATTACATTTTAGTCAAAAGACTAAAACTAAAACTAAAATAAAATATTTTGTCAAAATAAACACTGACGGAAACTGATTTAGCATTTAGCCCAGAGGACACTTTTACATTCTAATTCTTATCAAAAGCAGAATCTAAAAAAGTTTGCACATTCATTCGTGATATCTAATGTTGGGCTTTGACCTCACCTAAATGCGGTCGATGGGTTGACAACAGCTGAAAACATCTGGATATTTCAGAAGTTGCAATGTGTTTTTCCTTTAGCTGCTAATGCTAACAGCTAAAGGAAAAACACATTGCACAGGCTTAAGGACTGTGAAGTTTGTCCTTTTTATTCCTATGTCCCTCCCCCTTCTCTCCTCATTGGACCTGAAAGCCACGCCTAGTTTGCAAAATGAGGAGAGAGAAACAACATTTCAAAAGTCAACGCCCAAGCCCGTCCTGATCGGACCTGACAGGCCGGTTCACATGAAAGCTCGTCTCATTGGTCAAAGTGATGGCACCAGGAGTTCGGGCGTTCTGCTCTCCCAAAATCTCATCCACTGAGCGCCGCTGTGAT